>NC_136065.1:1848806341-1849111341 GCF_964261635.1 Lissotriton helveticus | reverse complement strand
GCACTGTGTAAAGAGAGGCCCTGCATGCATGGTGAATGCACTACCTGACAGCATGCTGATCATGAACTACAATACCCATGGTCATCTTGGATTATCACATATCACATCCATCATGTTTCACAGCTACTTAACAAGGAAATCGTGAAACAATGTTGCTGTGTCCAGGACCACGCTACATAGATCTTGAGTTTTCCTTTGTAAGACATGTTGTTTCATATGGATTGCACTGAGGGACATAGGGAATAAAAGGAAGAATTAAGAAAAATATAATGTTGATGAAAACAAACTTTGAAATATTTCTCAAATATTTTATCTTAACTAAGACTTGCGATTGTTACATTCTCCTAAGGATGAGCCTGTGATGGAATAGGAAGGATTCTTAGATTGGGCTTTGTTGATCATGTTTACATGTGTGTCATGCACAAGGTGTTAGAGTGCTAGTATTCATTCCCAAATTGCTAAGAGTAGGATCGTTATTTAGCAGGTCTACAGAAGTTAAGTAGAGAACATGTAATCTTCCATAAGACAGTACACAGTACTGAAGGTATAGGTAGTAATTAAAAAACAGGGAGAAGTGTTAGTTTATATATATTTGAGGTACTTGTTCTTTGTGTGTTTAGTCTTCAGGAATTACCAGCTGTGGTGTTAACTGCATCCCAGTCCCCTAAATTCAGTACTGTGGGGCCCACCGACAAACCACAAAACAAGAAGCAAGTTAAGCACATTGAATACCGATTCTGATGTCTTTGCAGTCTACCTATGATCTTTTTTAAAGGCCTAGTGTAAGAAACATTACAGATTTGACGATTAGCAATCACCAGGACATTTGTATGCTACATGCATCCACATGACAGTATGGAGGAAAGATAGGACACCTCCTTTGAAGAAGAGCTGCACCTTCATATTTTTTTACCAGAGCACTGATTTGGCAGGCAAAGGAAAATTCTGAAATAAATATGACTCAAGAATGTCATGTCCCAAGCAGAACACGTCACAGAGCTCTAGCTACCGTGGAGGTGTCAGCTGTTTGGGGTGGAGGAAAACTACTGACTACACTCAAAGCATAAGAATCAAAGATGCAATATCCCGGTGTGGCATGGTTCGATATGTGAAAGTCCACCTGTGGCTGAATTACACACAGGATGCTCCGCTCTGCTGAGTACAAAAATTGAAAGACAGCACCAACGTGTGGTGAAAAGTTATAAATAGGTGCTGGCGCTTAGAAATAATTGCCGGTGCCAAGCACCGACAAACACCAGCACAAATTAAGCACTGTGGCACACCTTGAAGAGAGTGTTCCAAGGGCACACCAGGTCAGTGGATCCTATTCATACAAAAGCTTTGTTCCCAGTGCAGATGTGAAATACAGTCAGAAGGGTAGGGATCTGGTTGCAGGAGTATTTTGTATGTGCCTCTGTAGACTTGGTTAGTGGGCTGGTTCCCAGGGAACCCTAGGTGCAAGGCAGTGGAAGTAAAGTATAAAGTCATCCAGATTCTGACGTGTCTGGTGGTAAATTTTGGGAAGGCACACACTGTAGCTGGAATGTCGACTGTGGAAGGCAGATTAGACATGGTGCAAAAAATTGGTTGTGGTGGGTGAGGGGTAGGAAAGTGGGACCCTTTCCGGAAGAGCCCCTCCCCCAACAGCAGCCTCCTTTTGTCAATGACCGGAAGAGTTGTACCTTTCATCAAAAGTTGTTTCCCTAAAAGTCTGCTGAAAGGAGAAAGGGGGCTCATTTACTGTACATAGTGAAGCTAGTTATACCTTTGCTGCAGCAGTAGGCATGGAGTGAGCTGTGAATGCTGTAAATCAAGGTAAGTTTTGTATGCGTGGGCAACATTTTAATTATGCTGGTGAAATTCACATAATTTCAAGTTTTTCTTATGAGCTTGTTTCATGAAACACCTGAAACGTCGCTATTACACCACTTTGCATAACTACACTCTAAATTAAATTATAGTGCAAAAGTGCGATAACAACACAAACAGCCAGAACCCAAGCAGGTAATGTTCAGTGCACGTTTTAGAACCGAGTCTTGTGCTAAAATGTCATGCTAAATGCAAGTACATGAATTTCGCACACCCCAAATTTTGTGTTGCTACATAGTTTAATCTATTCAGACGCACTAAAAGGACATCATTTACACTTAATGGAAACTCCGTAACAACATTTTAAAGTACATTTCCCCAAAACAATAATTACTAATTGCTTTATGCAATATCAAATACATCTACGTAGCTTTCAATATGTGTTTTTTAAATTATATGTGATATTTAAAATGTCCACAGAAAAGTTCTGGAGATGATCGACCCAATTTGGGGGTTGAGTTTTTAGGGAGAGTTGAGGGAAAAATATGAGCATTTAGGTATATTGGGGGGTAGAGAAAGATGGGAGTCGGGCTCCATGCCATTTATAGTACACAATTAAATACAGTAGGGGTAGTGGAGAGTCATTTCAGTACTTTATACACCATGAATAGGTAATGTATTGTATTGTAATTGCATTTATATAGCGCTTACTACCCCTGACGAGGCGTCAAACTGCATTTTCAGCGAGTAGCACGCTACTCCGGGACGCATAGAGGATTAGTGTTTTATTAGTATAGTGAAACATGCAAGTACATTTTAAGTGGTGGGTAGGTTAGTCAGTTATTTGGATTTGGAATGATAGCAGAAGGATAGAGGAGGACAAAGGTTTGTATTTATATAGCGCTTGTTGACGCACTCTATTCAGGAAGCCTACAAAGGATTAGTGGTAAATTATTATGGTGAAATATGAAGTCATTTCAGTGGTGGATATTAGTCAGTTACTTGGAGTGAGAAGGATAGCGGAGGGATAAAAGGGGAAGAAAGATTTGCATTCATATAGCACTTGTTACCCCTGATGGGTGTTGAATCGCTTTTCTGGTGAGTAGCACGCCACTCCGGAACCCATAAAGCATTACTGTTGAAAATTAGTATGGTAAAAAAATATGAAGTAATTTGAGTAGTGGATATGTTATTCAGTTATTTGGGTAGTATACTAGTATACTTTAATATGGAATTTGAGAAGTGAACATGTTAGTCTGTTAATTTTGATTGAAAAGGATAGTGGAGGGATAAAAGAGTGAAAGATTTTTTTTTTCTTTTTTAGGTCTTAGCAATAGGAGGAGGCTTTTGGATGAGTAAAATGAGTTTTGGAGGGGAGGACTCAGAGGAAAGAGTTTAGAAAGATTTGTTTTAGGGGATCGGTATAGTAAAAGAGGTGTCAGATGATACAAGGAGGGGTAGAGTAGGAGAAAGTCTAGAAAGGGTTATTTTGGCAATCATAGTAGTGGTATGGCATTTGGGATAAATGAGAGAGTGGATGTAGAGGATATATTGATAGATGTATAGTATGAGAGATAGGGTAGTGCATTGGAAGGAGTAGTAGAAGAAGTTTGAGATGAGTCAGAAGTTTGGGCTAGAAGATATATTGAGCGAAGTATAGGCTGAGAAATAGGGTATTGCACTGGAAATGCTAAATTAGAAGAAAGTGATTAATATGTAGATCCATAATTACATTGAAAGTATATGTGTTGCAAGAGTTACAAAGTGTGGTGGTGTGCAGTGTGTGTGTTGTGCGTTAGTGTTATTATGGTAGAAGGGAGAGGAGGGTGTTTGTTGGACAACTGATGGAAGGTCTGTTAGGTGTAATTACAGCAGGGAGAGTGTGTCTGAATGGGATGTAGTTATGTATGGTGTTGATTGGTGTTTTGTTAGTGATGAGTGTATTGGTTAGTGGTATAGGATAGACTTGTGTACTGTTTGTGGGTGATGGTGGATATGTGTGGTAGTTGGGATAGTAGGGTGTGTAGATGTGGCTTCGTTGGGTTTGTAGTGCAGGCTGGTATATTAATCTGTGCATAGTATTGTGCGTGGTGTACATTTGGTGTGAGTGTGATGCTCTGTTTGTGAATGTGGATGGTATGGGCAAGGTATTGCTAAATGAGAAAAAGGGCAGCATATCTGGCCCTAGTCCCGACCAGTCTCGAACAGGCTCCGACTGGAAACTGCCCTTGTCCTCTCTGCCCTTAGCCTCGACGCCCGGGCTGAGTCGCCCTAAGCCTGGCCTTTTTTATAGCCCTAGTAATCAGGTGACCCCTTCTGCCAATGGGAACCCTAGCCCTAACACTATCCAATCACAACACTAGCCCTAAAATCTAGGAACCAATAGGAGACCAGGACCTTACAGCCAATCTTAGCTCTAGTCCAAGCACCCAATCAGTTCAAAAACCCTGATCTCTACATCCAATAAAGGCCTTAGCCCTACCATTAGTCCAAAAACAAGTCCATGCAACCAATGGCACAGGTAGCCCTAGTCCCTACTTCCAATAGAAAGCCTAACCCTACTCTAATTCCCACACCTAGTCCAGCAACCAATCACACCAGAAGCCCTAATTGTTACTTCCATTTAAAGGTCTAACGCTAGCCCTAGTCCCACCTTACTCCTAACAACCAATAACATAGGAAGCCCTAGTCCCTACTTCCACCCTAGTCCCAACCCTACAATGTTTGAATCACAGACCCAGAAACCAATCAGAACCCTCAAATACCCAACCAATGAGGACATTAACCTTAATCCAATAGAAACACCAAATACAACCACCAATCAGTGTAGACATGTACCAACCACTAGCAGACCATATAAGGTCCCAGCAACCTCAGACAAGGTTTGCTGGCCAAGGAGTTGGAAGCTGCTTCTCTTGTTCAGAATCTCCTAGGAGACAGACAGGCTCAATCCAAACGTTGGACTTCAGCAGGTAAAGGCCTCACTAACTTGAAATCTAACAATACTGGTTGAATACAACTTTACTCCCCCCTGCTGGCCAAAAAATGAAGTGCACAGGGCCAAGTAAAACACAGCTTAAACAGCTCACAGAAGCACCCTCTGATATAGAAAAAAACCCTGTTGCAGGAGGGTGGAGGCAGGGGGGCTGGTTTCACTGGCATGTGAACACAAAATGGTGGCTGGGAGTGCACTGTTTTAACAAACAGGTCTTGGCACAGAGCAAAGGAGAAATTTGGAGGGAAAACAGAATTGTCACCAAGGAATGAGAGGGACAACCTGCAGAGGTTGGACTGCAAATCCCACAATTCAACACACTAAATGGAGGCAATCATGGGCAGGGAAAACCACAAATTTAAAACACAATACAGGTGATACAATATGCAATTACACGCAGGCTAAAACTACAATTTTTAACTGTAACAACCACAGGCATAGACAGTAAACACAGAATGTGAAAATCGTTTTTTAAACAACTTTTTGTCTTGGGAAGAGACAGCACTAGTCTGTCTTCTTACCACTTCCTGGACTCTGCTCACTGTAATCCTGGGCACAGGTAGGCCTCAACTCACAAGATGGAGGAGAATGATTTGGGGTGCACCCAGCAAGGACTTAAGGGGCCTGGACAGGTGTGAGAGGAGGGCTTAGACTTGCCTGGTAGATGAATAGTCAATGGTCTGCTGGCCTGGGGGTGGGGGCTGGGCAGCTGCTTCTCCTGTTCAGAATCTCCTAGGAGACAGACAGGTGCAATCCACACTTTGGACTTCAGCAGGTAAGGGCCTCACTAACTTGAAATCTAACAATACTGTTTGAATAAAACATTACTCCCCCTGCTGTCCAAAAAACGAAGTGCACAGGCCCTAGGTATTTTTAAGATATACTCAATCAGTTACATAAGTGGATACATTTAATAACTAACACCCAGTTCTAAGTGCTGTGGTTGCCAAAGGCCTGTAATTGCCATGCATGTATACATTTGATAACATAAATTAACGTAAAACAAAACACTGTATAATTGCCAAAGCTCTGTAGCTGCCAACCCCCCTTTCATGGATTGCTGGCTCCGCTTCGTCAGGGCAAGATCAAAATCAAAGCACAAATCTTATTATGACATCCAAAGGCAATCCATATGTTTCAGCACTGTACACTGTGGTAACTACAGAACTACTTTGGTATACATACAGTACACAATACCAGCTGTTGATCAGGTGGTACTGGAAGAGCCAGGCTCCTCACCGTTGGCCTCTGCCAGATTGAGGGAGAACATAGATCTAGAAGAGCCAGAACCTGCTTCTCCCCAATGTAAGAAGGCAACACCTCTTGTCTGAGGGTGATGGGAGCACGTTTCTTGTGTTTTAATCATTTGAGTGTCACATAATCTTGTATTTTACCACTTACCTCTGCTCCTGTTAAAGCTCTTGCTTGGAATCCTAAAAGCGCCCAGACTACGCCGCGCAGCGGATTCAGCGCTGCCGTGGTTGTTGAACTGGACACTCTTGGCGCCATTTCCGGCGCTTGCCGTGACCACGCCCCTTTTCGAGGCCACGCCCCTTTCCTCCCTGTCCCTTCCCATAAACCATGTGTCGATTTCGGACGCGCAGCGGACGAGCGCAGCGGGAGCGCCTAAGGCAAGCCCGTCTGCGCCCGTCCGCGCCAAGGTAGCGTCTGGCGCCAGTTATGCTGCATGCCTCGCTCCTACTGCTCCTAGCACGCTCCCCTCTGGCCCCCCATACTCTAGAGATATGCTCTTACAATTGGGTACGCTACACTCGGATAAAGGAACTTTTAATTTGCTAAATACGGCTCAGCCTCGAGCTGACTTCATGGCTAACAATCTGTTGAAGTGTGGCCTTCTGAATGTAAGGTCCTTGCCGAGGCACAGTATCGAGCTTCAACTACTTATTAAATCTCACGAACTTGACGTCCTTTTTATGACAGAAACATGGACGCGCTCTGACTGCATGGTTGACCCGGGCTTTACCTGCCCTCCTGGGTTCAAATTCCTACATACCCCTAGAGCTAACGGTAGAGGAGGGGGAGTTGGTGTGATTTTTACTGCAACCTGCAATATTAAGACATGTGCGTTAGACACGATCGTAGGAACGGAACTTCTAGGATTATCTATCCAGACTCAGTCCGGGAATATTGTTACCGGGGTAGTCTGTTACCGTCCACCGGGTGCGTTCAGCCTTCAACATCAACAGGCGCTCTTCACCACCTTAACCAATATTGCACTTTCGCATCACAAACTGTTCATCTTGGGTGATTTCAATCTTTGGCAGAACGGCGTCCTCGACTCCAGTCTCCGCAACCTACTCAACTTTGGCGAAAGCCTTGGACTTTCCCAGTTGGTCACAGGAGCAACCCGTAGGGGCGGACACCTTTTAGATCTACTGTTCGCAGGCCCCCAGTTAGTAACAATGGGAGAAACTTTACCCATGGATTGGACAGACCACTCACTCATTAAATTCTTTCTAGACCTTAAAAGTGACTATTCCAAAGCTCTTGGGTTGACCTACAAAACCAAGTGCAGAGATTGGAAAGCCCTTACTCGTCTACACTCTTTAGGGGAAGTGTTTCAATTAGATCAATTCTTTGATGAAAAAAAACAGGTTGATGAAAACTACTCCTCTCTGTGTTCAAGGATGACTACTATCCTGGATGTTCATGCCCCACAAAAAATCCGCAACTGTAAGGGCTCCAATTTTGCGCCCTGGTTTAACGATAGCCTAAAAAATCTGAAGCAGAGCTGTAAACAGGCTGAGAGAAGGTGGAGACGAAATTACACTGTAACCACCAAAGAACTTTGGAAAAATAAAGTGCGGGAATATAAGAACTTGATTAAAAAATCTAAAGCCGACTACTACTCCTCCATGATCTGCAACTCCCCTAACAGCTCTAGAAACATCTTTAATATATTGAATAGTGTCACCAACCCGGAATGTGTCAAAAATACATTTGTCCCGTCTCAAGATCTCTGCGACAATCTTGCTGCGTTTTTTAAAGATAAAATTAAACTTATCATTAAGGACCTAGATGCCTCTCCTGACTCTATCCCTCCCCCCGATCTTAGTCCTAGTCTCCCTGCGAACCAGCAAGTAGTGCCACCAATGGCCTTAAATGACCTTCTACTTGAGTTTCCACCTATCACATATGAGGCCTTCGTTAAACTAGCCAGTAAGATCTCCTCTGGGTCTCCTCTAGACCCTGTCCCTCCCAAAGTATGGAAGGAATTTGAGCTGGAACTTCTTCCTACCCTGCATGCAATTTGCAATCAATCACTTGCTACCGGAATTGTTCCGGCTCAGTGGAAGCGGGCATTAATATCCCCTCTGCTAAAAAAGCCCTCTCTTGACCCAGACTGCTCTAAGAACTACCGTCCCATATCTCTGTTGCCCTTCCCAGCCAAAATTGTCGAAAGTTGGGTTAGGAACACCCTCTCTACCCATCTGGAATGTCACCATTTTCTTGATGCGGACCAATTTGGTTTCAGGCCCACCCATGGAACCGAGACCGCCCTAATCACTGCTATGGACGAGCTTCAGAGGCGGGCAGACAGAAGGCAGGCAGCGTTCCTTATCCTGCTTGACATGTCTGCCGCCTTTGACACTGTGAACCATGATATTCTGCTGAAGCGGCTGTCTGAGGCAGGAATAAGAGGTTCGGCAGCACAGTGGTTCCACTCGTTCCTACAGGATGGACAGCAAGCGGTGTCCATTCCCCCCTTTCAGTCGGCGTTCACTTTGGTCTCACATGGGGTCCCCCAGGGCTCTGCAATTAGCCCAATTCTTTTCAATCTTTACCTAAGAACGCTGATCTCGTTAATAAAAAGCTACAATATCAAAATTATCAACTACGCCGACGACACGCAGTTGATCCTCTCCCTGGAGGGAGAAGACTCTATCTCTATTGAGACATTTCACAACTGTCTGCATGACACCTCTTGGTGGCTAAAAAACAACTCCCTCCAATTCAATGCAGGGAAAACTGAGGTACTTTTTAGCACTGGTACTAAGATTCCTCGGCCTTTTCCAGACAACCTCTGGCCACCTGAATCTGGGACCACAGTTCGTCCAGTAGCTACAATTCGCAACCTTGGGGTTGTGCTGAATCAGGAACTCAGTATGGAGTCGCACATTCAAAAGACTACTGCTTGTTGCTTCGCTATCCTCCGCTCCCTAAGGAAGATATTGCCTCTCCTCCCCATTCATGCAAGTGCCCAAGTGGTACGCTGTACCATTCTTAGTCGTCTAGACTATTGTAACGCCCTGCTGCTGGAATCCCCTGGGTTCCTGTTAGACAGACTCCAAAGAGTCCAATCAGCAGCTGCAAAACTGGCACTGGGGCTTCCTAGAAGAGCAAGTGGAGCTTCCTCACTGAGCAAACTCCACTGGCTACCGGTGAGGCAAAGGGTACAATTTAAAGCCCTTTGTATAGTGTTTAGGGCGCTACATGCAATAGGCCCCGCCTCCATCCAATCTAAATTTGCTTGGTACACCCCAGCTAGGCAGCTTGGTTCTTCTGAAGCCAAGCTGGCAGTGGTTCCACGATTTAAAAGGATCAGATCCGGTGGCAGATCCTTTGACGTGGCAGCTGCCAAGCTCTGGAACACGCTTCCAGCAGAAATTAGACACATCTCTGAATTTCTGCCTTTCAGGAAAATATTTAAAACCTGGCTTTTCCCAACGTCAACTGGCCACTAAACCTCGTACTCGATGCTTCTGACTTTTCCCCGCCCTCTTAGTTTCAGTCAGCGCCAGGATGCCTGCCATGGTGACAGTGCGCTTAACAAATGCTTTAAATAAATAAATAAATGGAGCGCTCATCTAACTCTGCCTCAAGTACGCAATGCAATTTCACAGATGCGATGTATGGAAATAACATGGCGTACCTCCAAATTAAAAAATTTGCCATAAGTCATTTAGACATATGCCAGTATTCTCCATCAAACATCCATCAACTTTAGGGAATCAAAATTACAATCTGCTAACATTTTCACCATTCCACCGCTAGGTGTAAGACAGTCGATAACGCTACACTCCTAAATCAACCCTCCTCAGTGATAACTTTTCTGATGGTGTCTAACCTATGACTTTAAAGCAGGAAGGTGTTCATTACAAGCGCGCTGTTAAAATCCTTGTAGTGTTCGACCCTTACATTTACCATTACTGTGGGAGGGAAAAGTGTCAAAATCCAGGGGTGAAAAAATAATGTGGATTGCAAGATGATTCTGGGGGACAATATGAGGTAATTGGTGTTGTATCCATGCCAGTTTCTGCATGTTTCCCTGGTGTTTCATGCTGAGGTTAAATCTCGATACGGAACACCACCATTTATAATTACAACTACAGTAATTTATGTTACCGTACTCACAGGAATTGAAGGTCCCTCCTAACGAAGGCTCAAGAGACTTAATACGTAACAGTGGGCAAAGTACATGAGTGAATAGCCAAACAGGCATTCATATAGGTTGAACAGCAGTACAGCGCGGGCTTTTACCACACATGCCATTACAACGCAGTTTTTACAATGCAAGTCGTTACAACGACTTGCGTTGGGGGGCACTGGATAGTTGAATAGTTTAATTTTCTATTCCAACTCCAGCCCACGTTGACAGTAGGGAAGGTGTTGGATAGAAAATTAAACTATTCCCTATCCTACAGCGCCCTCCAGCGCAAGTCGTAACGACTTGCGTTGTAATAGCAGCGTTGTAATAGCAGTGCTGGGTAATGCCCGCGTTGTTATGTATGTTTCCCTTCAATTAATATTAAAATGTATCTGAATTTAATGTCCATATGGTAGTTTGTCACATCATCAGGATTCCTCATAAGAGCATTTTAGGAGCATAGGCTCTGAGCATCTATTTATTCCTTTGGTAAATAGTGAACATGCGGATGCGGTTCATCCTCCTTTTGGCCACTTTAAACAATAAAAATAAATAGTGAAATGAAAGCAGGTAAACAAAAATGTAGGAGATTTAGGGCCTGATTTATTTATTTTGAAGCTTGTAGAGCGTACAGCTACCTCCAGCGGAGGTGTCCCGGTGCTAATTGCGGAAAACAGGAGGAGGAAGCAGACTACCAAGAGCTACAGGTGCTAGGGAAGGTAAAAAAAACAGGTTTTTAGGAGCTTGCGGAAAGCAGATTCAGAATTGGCCTTCTTGATGAACTCGAATAAGGAGTAAAATAGATGGGCAGTTCTTACCGTAAATGACCGGCCACCTAATCTGGCTTTTGTGAAATGGGGAGTAACAAGGATTTCTTGGAGATTAGATCTCAGGCTCCTCGTCTAATAGTATTTAGTGAGTCTTTTCCTCAGGTAGTGACGGCCCGTATTTCTGATTGTCCTTTAAGCGAGAGTTAGCGCCTTGAAATCTACCCTCCATTTTACAGGCAGCCAATGCAGGCTCTGTAGATGAGGGGATATATTTTGTTGTGTAGGGATATTTCTAATGAGCCTGGCCGGCGCATTTTGTATAGTCTGTAGCTTCCTAATCAGGTAGTCTGGCAGACCCAAGTACAAACTATTAGCATAGTCTAACTGAGACGTGATGAGTGCATGAACCGCTGTTTTTCTACAAGTCATGTGTAAGAGATGGAGGAATCTCCGCAGGGACTTAATTTTCCAAAAACATGACGAGGAAATATGGCTAATCTGAGTCTTGCATGAGAAGGCAGAGTCAAATTTTAACCCCAGGTTCCTGGCCGAGAACACAGGTTGAGGGGGATGGGAGGGGTTGAGCTCGGGTGGCCACCATAAGTCCGAGTGTGGCGGAGATGGCTGAATAAAGAATAGAACCTCAGTTTTGTCGGTATTCAACCTCAGACAATTGTCGGTCATCCAGGCTGAAATATCGATCAGACAATGTCTGAAGGAGAACGAACATAAGATGTGTATCATTAGCGTATCAGATGACACTTACCTCATGCTGTTCAATAAGCGGGGCTAGCGGGGTGAGGTAAACATTAAAAAGAGATGGGATCAAGGCCGAGCCATGGGGAACTCCACAAACTATGGGGCATGAGGATGAGATGTGAGGATGCACCAATATATTTTCTGGGACCGGTCTTCAAGAAAGGAGCCAAACCATGATAAAGTGGTCCCCGTCACTCCAAGTTGTCTTAGCCTATCAAGAAGGATCATGTGTGACACCGTATTGAATGCTGCCAACAGATCTAACAGCACAATCCCTGTTCCCCACACTGAAAAGCTTCTTTGACCTCAACAACAAGGCGAAGCTTGGGTGCGCAAGAGCAATCACAGATAATCATTCCTCCTTAACTTGACCCTATAACGCAATAAATAACAGTCATCAGCAGCATTTGATGAATTCACCTCAGCTTGTGACTAGAGGAAAAAAAATAGATGACTGCTTGTTGGGTACATGGGCCTCAGGTATCGGCTCTGGTAGGGCTAGAGATGGCAGCACTCAGCCTAAACTGCCTTGGTGCCACTGCACAACTACACTGCTCATGTGAATAATGACTTCTCCGAAGGAAATCCATTCCCTACATGGTTTGTGCACATGCACAGTTAGCCACCGGACAGTGCCAAGCTGCCCGACCTCTATGATCATACTGCATGAACTTGAAGTCTGGTTTGCAAACAGGAAACATGCTAGTAGGCTGAGAATCAACGAGGAGGAGCACCAACAGTTTAAAGTATGAGCAGCTACTCACTGGCTGTAACCCTGGCCTGTCACTGCTCTCCTCTCTCCACCTCTCTCTCTCTTTTCATCAAGATGTACAGACCTCCTAGCCCAAAACTAATTTATTGGCCTAATCATGGATGTTGCCCTTCAGTCTTCCATACTTTAGCTCTTGATCTGAAATTCTTGATTTTCATCCTGATCGATACCACTGGTATCACCACGTTGTTGTCGAAAGAGGAGTATTTACTTCAATTCATTATTTCTATTAACGTGTTCATCACACTACCTCAGTTAACTATCGCCCCATTCAAGTTTTGCCTTTAAAACCAGGCAATATTTTTGTTAGACCTTCATATTCTCCCAAAATTTCCAATACTTTTGCGTTCTTTCTTAAATGAAATGCTTAAAATGACACCGTTATGTCCCATTGTGTAAAGACAAGTGACACTATAAGTTATCCTCAGACACTCAGTCAGTCAATCAATCAGTGTCTGTAAACTGAGGGCTAAATGCTCTATCACATTCCACCAATCAAGCAGTGCCCTCCACATGCAGGGAGTTTGTTCTCTGCACCTGGGAACCAAAAGGGATTTTTCCTGCCCAGTTCCACCATGCCTTGTATTGCAGACCCTGCCCTGGGAGGATGCCTCCTGATGCACTGAGGGCAGCAGCCACCAATGATTTGTGTAGGCAGAGTGGATGAAAGCTACACTTAGCAGCTCCTCCTCCTCAAAGGGCTTAGTTATGAGTCCCTTGTAATTTCGGTGTGGCAGGTACATTTTGGTTGAAATAGCTGGAGTGAAATATGGAGTACCAAGGGCAGTCGGAATACCCAATCCTCCTGGTGGTGTCTGAATTCTAAGGGGACACTCAGTGTTCCACTTGTAATACCTGTTACCTCAGTCCTCAGATTTATCGGTAGCGAGGTATCCAGGAGGCTGAGTTACCCCGGGTTACAATTTACACCTGACCACTCAGAATGAGACCTTAAATGGGCGGGGAAATCACTGGTTTGGCACAGCGGAAGTTCCAACAGTTTATGGCGGAGAAGCTTGCTCCACCACACTAAGAATTACCCATCTAGGTAATTTGCATATGAAATATCACTCTGCGCAGGCGTAATAAACTTATTTGTATACGGGTATCTATGATGTATTTCTGATTTCTCACTCCTGGGTTATCTAGAGAACATTCTGAAGACTCCTATTGAGCAAAAAAATTATAGGATATTCATTTTTAAGTGCCACAAATATCAAAGTCGAAATTGGGCAAAATTAACTAATTTAAAAACAGATTCTGCATTTAGAGCAGCTTTTAAAATGCCTTAGGCTTCAGTAAATGCATACATTTAGGTACAATACAAATAGCTGACTTCTATATTGTTCGACAAGTATACTGCACACTGCTTGCAATTGAAAATATGTATAAAACCAGCAAAAGTTATTCTTTTAACTCTACACTGACAAACAGGGGAATGAGTGCTTTCCAGCTCTGTCTCTAGGGTGACTTTGAATTGGGACAGTCGCATGGAACCCCTTTGCACACAGAATAGGACAGCTGGGAAGGGTTAAATGTCAGTTCTATACTTAGAAGCCTGGCAGGGCTCCCAGAGCAGTTTTGCTTTGACATTTTGACCTCTGAAACTTTTTGAAAGATGACAGGGAAGAGAAGGACAAGTTTTACTTTTTTTTGGCAAAAGCAAGCACTTTATGTACTCATATGATAGAAAACTATATAATGGTATATGTGAACTTTGAATAACAGATAAGCTTTGCCATATTTATATACAGCACTAATGCTTTTAGTCTGAGGATTACTGTAAAACCTGAGGCAATGAAATTTAGTTTGAATTCATTCGCCCTCATGTTTCATTTGTACATTTGCTAAAAGTTTTGGGGTTTAGGTATTCATGTTTTTTTAGTTCTCTGAAATGTGCTATCTACCTCCTATAACTTTGTTTATGCCCAGTTGCTACAAATAGGGGTTGATAGTGTTGACAGAAGTGAAACCTGTTTCAGGTTTCCTACTGTCAATATGGGGGAAGGAGGCTAGCTCCTATACAAATTAAGGCTAGGTAAAATGTATGTTGCTCTTACTTTTTCTCAATTTTTTTAGCCTGTCTAAGCTGTCTTTGAAATAGCAATGAGACATTTAATTGGCTATTCAGTAATACTGTTTTAAACATTGTTAACATTAATAAATGAATAAATGTATATGTTATGTTACTGCCCATCCTGTTTGATGAAATTATGACAGAATCAGTAGTCTAGATTGTTGTTCCCTTATTTTGACCTTTAAGGGGAACTAGATGTGGGTAGTTTTTGTTCTACAAGTCTTAAGGTGATAACACCATTATTTTATGTTATTCTCATGCTACATAGTTTTGCAAGGGCATTGCTAGTTTTTTATTAGCTAGTATGAGTAAATAAACTGACTGTCCATATTAGAGTTGATGTTGCATAGTTTGGATCATGAAAAGTAGAATGTAGGGAAGATGTCAGGTTTTCACGAGTTGCGCCTGCAATGCTGTGTGGGTACTCACGTTTAACACGGCAAGACACTAGACGTGACACTGTAAGACTACAATTCCCAGACTCCTCGGTGAGGGGAGGTATTTGAATCCCAGAGACACGCTTCCTGTTGCGTGTAATTCTGGGAGATTTGTTAGTTTCCTGTGAAGGGGAAGCTTCTTGCACGTGGCCGGTGATTCCCGGCATCGGAGTTCTGCGGTGATCCAACTTCCAGATTCCCCGACTCGAGGTAGGACCGGGGACTCAGGATCAGTTCAGTTACGGAAAGCGTTGCCTTCCGCCGCTTTCCGTCTGGAGATTGACTATTGAGTGGAGCGCGGTAGTGTTTGCTACTCATTGCCGTTCTGCTTCATTTAGGAGTGAAGTTAACTCTTAGAAGCTTATTTTCTTGGCAGTACCTTTCTGGGCAATTATTGGTACTTTGGATCCCAGCGGAGCGCCGTAGTGGTCACAACTACGCGCTACCGTGTGGGTCGGTTGTTGGTTTAAACATTTCTTTAAGGAAGCGGAGTGTTGGGGTAGGCCTCCTCACTACCGTGTTCCTTATTTCAGGACATGGTCTTTCTACATAAGGGAGGTGCTGCACTTTTGTTTGGATTACTCAGTTTCATATGTGTACAAAAACCTTTACTAATGAGAAAGGAGGATACCTTATTCCTGTTGTTATTCAGAGCGGAGTGTTGTGGTTCTTGCTCCCTAAATACCACCGTGTCTGAGAAGCCATTGGGCTATTCTTTATTTATCATTTCCTCTCTAAGGAGTACAAGCCTTTCTTTACTTTTGTGGAACAGTGGCTAATAGAATCCAGTTATCCTATGCAATCCCATTACTCTTGTCATGGTATGAAGGAGGGTGTTTCCATATTTCTCATATATAGGGCATTTGTGATTAAGTGCGAATTCTGAGCATTGTTTATGTTTTCACTAGGCAAAATAAAATCAAGACAGGTGGTGAATGAGGAGGCGTTTCAACAGATGTTTATGTTATCTTATCTTAGCAGGTATACTATATCATTCAGTGAGATCATATGAGAGTAGCCTGATGTTAAAATCGTTGTTTCTAAGTGTATGCTTTGTCGTTTCAGGTTTTCTCCTTTCCCAGCAGTCCCTTCCCTACCCCTTCCTTTTTTCCCTCGCCTAATGGCTCAAATACTCTGTGTATATACAACTAGAGTGTTTGTGACGTTTGGAGGTGGACCATTATATACTACAACCGGATTCTGTGGAGCAAAACCGGACAGAATTACACGCCCACGAATATAGCTCTACCCGATCTGGCTGTCATTATAATGGCTTCCATGGAGAATGTACTCCAGGCATTAGTCATGGCCCAGCAAGAGTTAGCCTCTTCCAAGGCAGAAACAGCAGCATTAAGGGGAAAGGTAGAAAAGTTAACTAGAAACCCCTTTGATGCTTCATCCTCTCAGATTCAGGTTACAGTACCACCGCCTATCCCTTTGGCTAGCCAGAGCGTTAGTCTGGGGACCCCGCTAAAACACAAGTATTTTTAACTCAAATCATGCTTCATTTTTCTTGCAAGCCAGCCTCCTTCCCTAATAACCTCTCACGAGTTGCTTTTGCTATCTCTTACTTAATAGGAGATGCGGCTAATTGGGCGGTGCCGCTAGTACGGAATAACGACGCCATATTATCAGATTGGTCAGCCTTCCGCACCGAGTTTGAAAGAGTGTTTGATAGAAGGGCCACCACTTTCAGCGCAGACAGGGAACTTCTCACCCTTAGACAAGGAAGACGAGATTTAGTAACCTATCTGACTGATTTTAATAGATTGGTGGCCGAGACGGCTTGGCCCGAGGAAAAAAGAATGTCTCTTTTTTATCAAGGGCTAAGAGACGGGCTAAACGACATCATTGCACAAATCGATCCACAACCAGCAAATGCACCGACATGATAAATTTGACTGCGTTTGGTGGGAAGATTAGCTGACAGAGGGGGTGATAGGAGAAGATGGGACAGGGTTTCCTCTGTGTTTGAAGCTAACCCTCGTAGAGCCATACCCTCGTCCGAATCAGGCCCTGACCCATGGAGATCGGAGCAGTAAGGGCACCTTAATCCAGAGAGGAAAAAGAGAATCGCAGAGCACTGGGGTTGTGTATGTACTGCGGGAAGAAGGGGCATTATGTAAAAGAGTGCCCCACCAAACGAAAGACCTCGGGTGTATGGAATCGGAGTAAAAAGCTAGCAGTATCTGTAATAGGAACACCTGAGATTAATTCAGAGACTGGAAAAAGACATACAGCCTTTGAAAATCCCTTCTTTAACCATTTTAACTTGGCAAGACACTGAGATACATATCATTCTTCCCATGAGACTTGAAAGTCAGTTACAGGTACATCAGGTCAGGGTTATGATTGATTCCGGGGCCACTGGGAATTTTATAGACAGTGGGTTGGTGTCCACATTATCCTTAGATAGGGTGCCCCGAGACACACCTGAAGAGGTATTAGCGGTAGACGGGAAACCGTTGAAATCCGGTCTTATCACAGAACAGACAGATGTGGTGGTGTTGTCAGTTGAAGTACGTGAGGGTAGACATAGAGAAGAATTGTCATTGAACATCATAGAGGCACCTCAGTATGAGGTCATTTTGGGAATGCCTTGGCTAAGCCATCACAACCCTCTGATAAATTGGAAAGCCAAAAAGGTTCCGTTTTTATCTGATGAATGCAAGGAACACCTGGATACTCGCAATGCATATCAGACAGCAGCTTTATTGTTTCCATTGGTAGTGGCTAATGCAGCTGAGAAAATGGTTACCTTACCTTCTGAGTATAGGTGTTACAAGGATGTATTTAGTGAAAGCAAGGCAGAACAGTTACCACCACATAGGATGTATGACTGCCGCATTGACCTAGTGGAGGGCGCCACCATTCCATCATGTCGTGTATATGCATTATCAGTTCCAGAGACTAAGCATTTGAAGGAATACCTGGATCACTATGCGGAGATTGGGTTTATTAGACCATCAAGATCTCCTGCAGCCTCTCCTATGATTTTTATTAAGAAAGCTAATGGTGATCTGAGAGCCTGTGTGGGCTACCGCATGTTGAATAAGAATACGGTACGAGGGGGAGGAGCTTCGTGCGCAACCGGGATGGTCGCGTGAGCACAGGGCTCCCGGACCTTCGCCACCTCCGCCGCCTATCCTGCATCTTATCCTGGCTACGACGACGGGTCGTTAATGGCACAACCCGGCTGACCTAATAGTCGTTTTCAGATTCCGGTTTGGACTTTGGGAGCCGAAGTTACGGGCTCCTGAACTTTTCTGGCCTGCTCCTCGGTGCTGCCCCGGGCTCGATTTCTATGCCAGCCGGGCAGTAATCGAACAACAACGGCTTGCCCGAGTCTCCTCTGCTCTGCCATTCACTTTTGGTTTTGTTTTTGGCTTTGAGACCTCTCCGACTCTGGTTTGCCCCGGCCTGCCCTGGTCACATTCTGCTTTGCTACTCCACCTCAAGGGCCGCGCTGGCCTATTGTGGTTCATCGTGTGGCGTGAAGTGCCCACTTTATCTTACAAACCCGTTTTGGGCGCATCGAGTGTAGCCATTTTCACCAGGTCCAAGGCTCCCCTCCGGGGCACTGTATCCAAGATGGCCACCAAGCCCGAGGGTGAGAAGCGCAAGACTAAGCCGGCTCACCGTGGGAGTTCCATACAGTCAAACGTTATGGACAGGTACACTCTCTCCAAGGGCTCTCCGGGGGGACCGAATAAACCCCCGAGCAACGTCGGAGATGATTCCTTGACGGGTGAGGACTTGACGCTGCGAGACGTCATGGGCGCCATTGCTGGCATGAAGGCCTCGCTGGGTCAACAGTATGAAGCCCTGGCCCACAAACTGGACACCGTTGCTATTGATGTCACTCTGATCAGGGCAGATCTAGCCAAGACCAATGAAAAGGTCAAATCTCTTGATTTGAAGACCTCCAGTCTCACCACCGACGTCTCTGATCTACAGGCGGAGGTCAGCAACCTGCGATCCTCACACGACTTTTTCTCTCGTCGCCTGGAGGATTTTGAAAGCCGTGCACGACGGAACAATATTCGTGTGGTTGGTGTCCCTGAAAAATCAGATGCCTCATCAGTCGACCTGCTTGTGTAGGACCATGTTGTGAACCACCTCGCTCCCAAGGGCCTCAGTAAGTTCTTCGCTGTGGAACGGGCTCATAGGATACCGGGAGGAAAGCCCAAGCAGGGGGCCACCCCGCGACCCATTATTGCTAGAATTTTCAACTTTCGGGACAGAGACGCGATCCTGCAAGTGTCGTGCCAGAGTGGTCCCACTGCCTTTGAAAACACTACAGTGAGTTTTTACCCGGACTTCACCCAGCAGGTACAGAAACAGCGACTGGGGTTCCAAGGGGTGAAAAAGAGACTGAGAGACAGGGACATGAAGTATGCTATGCTCTTCCCAGCCCGGCTACGTGTGGTATACGAGGATCGGACATTCTTCTTTGACCATCCTGAGGCTGCAGGAGACTGGCTTGACACACTGCCCATTCAGCAAGAACGCTCTGAACATTCCGGAGGGGCTGGGGGCGGCCCGGTGGAGCAAGAATAGGGGGCGAGCTCGGCTCCCGGATCTACGCATTGACTTTCAGAAGTGGTTTGATGCTATGCAAATTCGAGTGCTACTGTATTGTCTTTTGGGGGTGTGGGCGGGGGGTGGGTGAGTCTTTCTTCCTCTAGGGTTCTTTTCGTAGATTAGTTGTATGTTAGGGCGACAGGCACACTGCAAGTTGGGGTGGCTTTCAAGTCTCACGCAGGGGTGCAGGGTGGGGGTATGGTGTTGGGTGTTTGTTGGGGGGGGGGAGGGGTGAAGTTACTGTTCTTTTGTTTCTTTCAAGGCAATGTACTGATGATCTCCTGTAGTACTGTGTTGCATCTGCCGTGGGGTGGGGGCGGGGTTGGTTTCTGGGATGGGATAGGGGATTGAGGTTATTGTGTTGGAACGTCAATGGGTTGGGAGATAGGATAAAACGGGGAGTGGTACTACAACTGCTACGACGTTTATCCCCTGATGTGGTGTTGCTACAGGAGAAGCACTTAATAGGCAATACGTGCCATGCTATGAACAGGCGTTGTTATCGTCTCTTAGCGCACTCCGGATTTACCTCTGGCTTTAGGGGGGTTGGTATCCTGGTTCGGAACTCCCTCCCTCTTGAGGTTGATGATATTATCCTCGATGATAGAGGGCGGTACGCCGCCATTGTTGGGCGCTGGGAGGGGAGGGTCATTACCCTGCTCTCTGTCTATGTTCCGCCTGGCCTGCAGACTACTACCTTTGCCGATTTGGGGAAAGAGATCCTGGGGGTCCCAGAGGGTCAGCTGGTGGTGGGTGGGGACTTTAATTCTGTGGTGTCCGGGATGTGCAATCACTACCCTCCCAAGGAAATTGCGAAGTCTCAATCATGGTTGGGTGGGGTTTTTTTTGTTTTTTTTTAAATTTAAAAAAAAAAGAATACGGTACGAAATAGGTACCCCTTACCCCTCATATCAGTCCTCTTGGATCAAGTGAGAGATGCTAAGATATACACCAGGTTGGATCTCCGTGGCGTGTACCATTTGGTGCGTGTTCGAGAGGGGGATGAGTGGAAAACTGCCTTCAAGACTCGTTATGGGTTGTATGAATATACCGTCATGCCGTTCGGGTTATGTAACGCCCCAGCGGCATTTCAGTATTTCCTTAACGACGTCTTGAAGGAGTTTGTGGACATCTGTGCAGTAGTATACATAGATGATATCCTGATATATTCAGAACAGACCGAGATACACAGGCAACATGTCTCTATGGTCTTGCAGAAATTGAGAGAACATAGACTTTACTGTAAGCTGAGCAAGTGTGAATTCAGCGTGCCTGAAGTAGAATTCTTGGGGGTTGTGCTTTGCTCTAAAGGTTTACAAATGTCTGAAAGAAAGGTGCAGGCAGTACAAACATGGCCTGCCCCCACATGTGTGAAAGATGTCCAGAGTTTCCTGGGTTTTGCGAACTACTATCACAGATTCATACTTCAATTCTCCAGGTGGCTGTGCCATTGTCAAGATTACTTAGGAAAGGGGTGACTTTTTGTTATATCCTACATAGAGACTCTGGTAGCCATGTTGTTAGTTTCAAGTCTTCTTTATTGTCTCCATGTCAGAATATTAACAATCTTAGTCCAGCCAGCTCTAAATGGGTACAAGTCATGTACCTTAGGATATAACACTTTTCAATGGACGAGTGAGGCCGCTGAAGCTTTTGAGAAGCTGAAGGAGGCTTTCACCACAGCGCCGATACTCGCTCATCCAAAACCTGTAAAACCCATACGTAGTCGAAGCTGATGCTTCTGATGAAGCGATAGGGGCTATACTGTCTCAGAGAAATCAGCCACAGGGCAATTGCATCCGGTAGCCTATCTATCCAAGAAACTAAGCGTGGCAGAAAAGAACTACACGATTGCAGAAAAAGAACTGTTAGCAATAAAAAGGGCTTTTCAAGAATGGAGGCAATACCTGTGGGGGGCTGTTTTCCCGATCACTGTATATTCTGACCATAGAAATCTTCAGTATATGAAAATGTCAAGAAACCTCACTCAGAGACAAATGAGGTGGATGCTTTTCTTTTCAGAGTATGACTTTTTGATCACTTACAGACCAGGGGTGGACAATAGGAAAGCAGACTCATTGTCCAGACAGGATCATGCAGACAAGACGAGTAGCAAGGATGCCTTGGAGGCAATAGTGGACCCGGTAAAAGTCATTTGCGTGATTCAGGCAGACAGATTTCTGGACCTGATCTGCAAATCAAAAGATCAGGATGCATGGGTGACTTGGGCTACTAAAGGAAGTGGTCGCACGTTAAAGCAAGGGCTGCCTTTTCAAGACAACAAACTGCATATACCCTCTTCAGCCTTACAGAAGAAGGCTTTCGAGTGGTGCCATGACTACCCTTTGGCAGGTCATCAGGGTGTGAGCAAAACTATCCAGTTATTGCAACTTAATTTTTGGTGGGAGAATGCCCATGTGGGTAGGGCAGTGTGAAACCTGTGCTCGGGCAAAGAACGAGACGGGAAAATAGAAAGGAATGTTGATGCCTCTACCCACTCCTAAAAGACCCTGGCAAAACATCAGCATAGATTTCATTACGGGACTACCCCCTGACCAGGGTAAGACTGCCATACTAGTGGTCATCGATAGTCTCACCAAATTGGGACATTTCATTCCTTGTGTGAACCTTCTGACTGCTGGACAAACTGCACAATTACTGTTGAGTAACGTTATACGTTTGCATGGAGTACCAGAAGTCATTGTGTTAGACAGGGGCCCACAATTCATTGCCAGGTTCTGGAAGGTATGGTGTCAGGCAAACACATTCAACCTTCACTCTCCACTAGCTTCCACCCACAGACGGATGGGCAAACAGAACGATTGAATCAAACCCTGAAAAAATACCTTCAGTGTTATGCTGCCGAAGCACATGACTCTTGGGTCTCTCTGTTATGGATGGCTGAGGTCGCGTATAACAACGCTTGGCATAGTTCGGTGGGTGTATCTCCTTTTTGTGCTACCTATGGATTTGATGCCCGCATACTTCCTGTTAGCATTCCGGAGGGGATGGTGGATCAACCTACGGTACTGGGACAAATGCGACAGATGCAAGCCATACACAGGAAGATCAGAATACATCTAAAAAAGGCCAAACTTGCGTACAAGAGAGGGGAGGATAAACATAGGAGAGAAGGTCCAACGTATCAGGTGGGCGACAAGGTATGGCTATCCACCAGGAACATCAAGTTTAAGTTACGTAGTATCTTTTATCCTCGGTACTTAGGCCCTTATGTTATTCTGAATAGGATCAATCCTGTGGCTTACAAATTGAAGTTACCTGGTACACTTCAAATTCATCCTGTGTTCCATTGCAGCTTACTGAAACCTGCTTTCACTGCCAGGCGGCGTGCACCTCCCCCTGTGTTCTGCGATGGAGGTTTTGAGTATGTGGTGAGGAGCATCAAAGACTCCAAATTGAGGAGGGGTGTTTTGTGGTATTTGGTTTCTTGGAAAGGGTACTCGGCGGAGGACGATTCATGGGAACCGGTACACAACATCCATGCCCCTGAGGCTATCTGTTCCTTTCACCGTAGATTCCCTATGCGGCCTGGTCCTAGGAGGCGCTAGGAGGGAGGACATACTGTCATGTTTTCACGAGTTGCGCCTGCAATGCTGTGTGGGTACTCACGTTAAACACGGCAAGACACTAGACTTGACACTGTAAGACTACAATTCCCAGACTCCTCGGTGAGGGGAGGTATTTGAATCCCAGAGACACGCTTCCTGTTGCGTGTAATTCTGGGAGATTTGTTAGTTTCCGGTGAAGGGGAAGCTTCTTGCACGTCGCCGGTGATTCCCGGCATTGGAGCTCTGCGGTGATCCAACTTCCAGATTCCCCGACTCGAGGTAGGACCATGGACTTAGGATCAGTTCAGTTACGGAAAGCGTTGCCTTCCGCCGCTTTCCGTCTGGAGATTGACTATTGAGCGGAGCGCGGTAGTGTTTGCTACGCATTGCCGTTCTGCTTCATTTAGGAGTGAAGTTAACTCTTAGAAGCTTCTTTTCTTGGCAGTACCTTTCTGGGCAATTATTGGTACTTTGGATCCCAGCGGAGCGCCGTAGTGGTCACAACTACGCGCTACCGTGTCGGTCGTTTGTTGGTTTAAACATTTCTTTAAGGAAGCGGAGTGTTGGGGGTAGGCCTTCTCACTACCATGTTCCTTATTTCAGGACTTGGTCTTTCTACATAAGGGAGGTGATGCACTTTTGTTTGGATTACTCAGTTTCATATGTGTACAAAAACCTTTACTAATGAGAAAGGAGGATACCTTATTCCTGTTGTTATTCAGAGCGGAGTGTTGTGGTCTTGCTCCCTACATACCACCGTGTCTGAGAAGCCATTGGGCTATTCTTTATTTATCATTTCCTCTCTAAGGAGTACAAGCCTTTCTTTACTTTTGTGGAACAGTGGCTAATAGAATCCAGTTATCCTATGCAATCCCATTACTCTTGTCATGGTATGAAGGAGGGTGTTTCCATATTTCGCATATATAGGGCATATGTGATTAAGTGCGAATTCTGAGCATTGTTTATGTTTGCACTAGGCAAAACAAAGTCAAGACAGGTGGTGAATGAGTAGCGTTTCAACAGATGTTTATGTTATCTTATCTTAGCAGGTATACTATATCATTCAGTGAGATCATATGAGAGTAGCCTGATGTTAAAAGCTTTGTTTCTAAGTGTATGCTTTGTCGTTTCAGGTTTTCTCCTTTCCCAGCAGTCCCTTCCCTACCCCTTCCTTTTTTCCCTCGCCTAATGGCTCAAATACTCTGTGTATATACAACTAGAGTATTTGTGACGTTTGGAGGTGGACCATTATATACTACAACCGGATTCTGTGGAGCAAAACCGGACAGAAGATGCCCATGTGATCCTTAGCAAAAAAAATGTTTTGAAGGAAATGTTGTTTTATAGATAAGAACCCCTGTTAAATTAGCAGTTTTAGATTTTCCTGTTGCTCCTATAACATGAGAGCATGGTCCTAAGCGTACAATGTAGGTGCTTTTATTAAGAAGAATCATTTTTGAAGTGTCTGCAGTCCTGTACAAGTAATGTAAAGTTTATGAGCAAAAGTGTAGAACATTTCCTTTTTTGAGGGTTTTCAGATTAGTACACAGGAATACACCAATGTAAGGATTTAGGGTATGTCTGTGTTGTTTTTCTCTTTTTCTCTGAGTTTAGTAAATGAATACAGACTTCCTTGGCTGCTTGGGATTGGGTGATGTATTACTCTTGTCAGTTTACCAAAGAGTTCCTTTTATACTTGAGGGGGCGTGGCTAGCAGCCGATGCAAGCGGACGCAGCCTAGCGAGGCTCCCGTCCCTTGCACCATTAATCCGTAATTTATCCGCAATTCAGCGCGGAATCCCCCTGAAAATCGGGTCGATTCCGCATCAACTATCGATGCCTGCCCAGGGTGCATGACAGGCGTGCAGATCGCCCGCACTCAGCGCTGCGGATCCACCAGACCCGGAGAGGACGGAAAGCAACATGGCGGCGTGAGGACGCGGAGAACACCGGACTGTAGACGAGGGGGACCGGGGCTCGGCGGTCGGAGTTTGACAACCTTGTAGGGCGGGGACGAACCCCGTGAGGCGACCTGGTGACAGCGGTCATCGTGCAGGCGACGGCGGCGCTGCGGAGCAGTGTGGGGATCAGGATCCCGGGGAGCCCGAAAATCGACGTCCCGGCTTCTGGGCCTGCGCTCCTCCGACGTCGACACATTGGCGCATGCTTCAGCGCACGCAGGAGACCAACGAGCGGAACCCCCCGGGCGGACAACGGGAGTGCAGCCAAGCCCAAGACACAAGCGGAGCAACACCGCGGACCGACAGTGGTACGGGAGGAGCAACGGCAGTGGGAGGTCGGAGGCCCTGAAGGGGTGCGCTCGGCAGCGGAGGGCGGAGCGCGAGACCTGCCGGGAGATCCAACCGCCTCATCTCGTGGACCCTAGGGGGAACCCGGCTGGCTCCAATAAGGCACCGCAGTACTGAGGAGTGCGCCCCTGACCCAGCGACTCGGCCCACCCGCACTGCCGACCCACCCCACTGTCCGACGCCCGGAGGCGCCTACAGGGGTAATTGTCACCCTGCGACCACCTGGAGCAGCACTCAGCGCAGCGCTGACCAACAGGACGGCACTCCTCCTGCGAGGTGGGATAGTGAATGTGAGCCTCGACGCCGTAGACAGCTTTGATCCCAGCAGGGAGCTCCGAGACTATCCAAGGGAGAGAAGTGGCGACAGGCTGGCGACCTTGGGCTAAGCTGGTATGCGGCCTAGCTGGTGAATAGCGGCGGAGACTGGCTGCCCCGCTTCCGGGACGACGACCCAGTCCTCCACTGGGAGACCCGCTTCGGCAGGAGTGCGGGAACATGAGCACGGACACCCGGCACACCGGCTAATAACTTGGCGACCCACGGTGAGAGGAGGAGCGTGGGAGAGCGGCACCGGGGTGCGGAGCGGGAACCTGTCCTGACCGACAGCGGCGAACAGACCGCTGTGGGACCGCATTGCAGAGGAGGACAGCCAAAGGCAACCCCCCCCCCCCACGTGGTAGTGGAGGGGGAGCACACAAGTGCAGCGGCGGGACCCCTGGGGCACAGCTGCCACTGCCAACGAGCGACTCCGGACCACTTGGACCGCGGGCTACCACTACCTAGCACGTAACGGCTCTACCTGGAAGGAGCGACCTGACATCCTGCTGAGTGACCTGTCGGTTACGACCAACCCAATCTAGCCTGGCGGCTCGCCCGGAGGAGGCATGGGGAAACCGAAAGGACCGAAAGGAGAGGGGGGAACGGCCACAGAGGCTCCGGACACCATGCAACAACCCCAGTCGGAATTGCTAACGATGCAAGACAAAATCCTGGAAGCTATAGCGGCCACGAGGACCGCCCTGCAGGAAGACATTGCTCAGGTATCGACGGGCCTGGGGCTCCTGCGAGCAGACCATGGGAAGCTAGCCGACAGGGTCAAAGAGGCAGAAGTAACTCTGAAAGACATTGTGCCAGGACAAAAAGCTTTGGAGGGAAAACTTACAGATGCCCTGGACCGCATCCAGACGCTGGAGAGGAGGGCGGAGGATGCGGAAAACCGAAGCCGGCGAAACAATGTACGACTGGTGGGCCTTCCGGAGAAAAGTGAGGGGACGGACATACTGGGTTACGTGGACAATTGGCTGCGGACAGTTGTAGCACCGGAGGGTCTGTCCCCATTCTTCATGCTGGAGCGGGCACATCGTGTGCCTGCTCGACCCCCGAAGCCGGGCTTCCCCCCGCGACCGGTGGTGATTAAAGTGCTCCACTACAGGGACAGAGACTGACTTCTGCAGCGAGCGAGGGATGCGGGACCCTTCCAGGTTGATAATAGCAAAGTAACGTTGTTCCCGGACTACACCTTCGAAACTCAAAAGCAACGAGCCTCGTTCCTTTCCATTAAAAAAGAACTACGAACAGAGGGACTGCAGTATTCGCTGTTGTTCCCAGCGAGGCTCCGAATCTCATTGGATGGGAAAGCACTGTTCTTTACATCATCGGCTGATGCCTGGACCTGGTGGGACTCTTACAAGGCCGGAACAGATGGGGCCCGCTACAGAGCTGAGGAGGAATTCCAACGGGGCTCGGTACAAAGATCCAAGCGGCTTCGGAAACGTGGCCACCACCAGAAACGGCCGACGGACTCGCAGACGGAAGTGGAGCGGAAGGCAGCACTGCAAGCGGTGAAGGAGGTCTCAGGTGTAGTGGCACCACAGCGGGGAGGGGAATCGATTTCGGAGGACAAACAAACGGGGTCGGAAACTGAACTATCGGAGGTGGACAGCACAAAGGGCCCGAGTGTAACGCCACAAACGGCGGAGGAAGTATTTGGCAGCTAAATTTCGTACCTGGGGGGGGCTGGTGGCGACAGCCTGGATGGACTGGCGAGCCCACACGCTGGAGCAGGCAGACGTGAGACTGGTCAATCGTGAGTTCGGACGAATATTGAGGGGCGGAGGGGGAAATGGGAGGCGAATTTCACGTGCCCAGAGGCCCCTAAGGCCACCGCAGTACAGACTGCGGAGTAGACAGTTTTGAGAGCACTTTGCTCAATTGTTTGGACGGGGGTGACTCTTTTGTGGTTAGGTCCTGTTCTAGGGGGGTGGATGTCTAGAGATGTTGGGGTAACTCAGGACAGGGTGGGGGCAGGGGGAGAGGGGCTGGGCAGAGAGGGGTTAGAGGGCGAAGGGGAAGTAGGACAGAACAGTTGGGGATGGGAGACGGGGGGTCATTACTGGTGTCTGGCCACTGTGGGACGCGGTTCTTAGCCAACAATGTCGGGATAATGGATAGTGTGGGATCGTTAAAATGTGTGTCCTGGAACGTGCGGGGTCTGAACTCAATGACTAAAAGGCACAAAGTCCATTCTTACCTAGTCCGCAGGGGGATTCACATTGCCTTCCTGCAGGAGACCCATCTGATTAAAAAAGAAGGGGCCGCACTACAAAGGAGGTGGAGGGGTCACCTGTTCTGCACCACATATTCAGCGTTCACTAGGGGGGTACTAATTTGGATTCGAGCTGGGGTCCCCTTCCAGGTCACTAGGCATACAGTGGACCCGGAGGGCCGATTTGTAGCTGTTGAGGGATTACTGAGGGGTCGTCATATAGCGCTCTGCAGCATTTATGCACCGAACACTGAGCAAGCGCCTTACTTCACTAAACTATCCAAGCACTTAGCAACCTACTTTGTGGGCCCGGTGTTGCTGGGGGGGGACTTCAACTCTATTGAGGACACCACCTTGGATAGATCACACCCACCGCTACAGGCTTCCCCAGTACACAGATTGGCGAAACATAGATTGCAATGGCAGGGGCAGTGGGATTTCACTGATGTGTGGCGCGCGCAACACCCTATTGAAAGGGACTATTCCTTCTATTCCTGCATGCACGACCTCCATGTCCGTATAGACGCGTTCCTATGCTCCCAACAAGTATTACCATTGGTTGCCCGAATGGAATACCTAACACGCACGATATCAGATCATAATCCCCTGCTACTCGCCCTAGCCTGGATGAACGGAACTACACCGATTCCAACATGGCGGCTCAGGCCGAACACGCTGGATGACCCACCATTCAGAGCGGACTTAGAACTCAGGATCACCCGATACTTTGTAGAAAACGAGGAGACTACCTCCTCCAGAGCCGCCGAATGGGACGCATTCAAAGTAGTGGTAAGGGGACACTGTATTGGGAAATTTGCAGGTACACGACGAACGCTGGTAGAGGACTTAGACAAGGCGGAACGGACGCTGCGGGAAGCTGAGAAGTCGCGACCCGGCCACCCCGAATTGCAGGGCGGGGTTAGTGCGGCGCGAGAGGCGGTTGCGGTCGAAGTGGAGCGCCTACGCAGCTTTGATTACAAATCTTATTTGACTAAGACTCTCGCTGAAGGGGACAAGACGGGGACACTCCTAGCCTGGCTGGCCAACCCCCATAGGGGTTCCACCCCGATACTATCCCTAACAGGAATGAGCGGGGAAGTATACAACACCCAACCAGATATAGTGAAATGCTTCAAAGACTACTACGGCAATTTATATAGGAGGGGAATGGAGGCCCGACCCGAGGCGACGGAAGCCTTGTTGGCAGAGACCCAACTGCCCCGACTGGACCCGGAACACGCTAAAGCAATCGGAGGCCCGGTCGACCTTGCGGAAATTAGAGGAGCCATAAAGAAAATGGCGCGTAACAAAACACCGGGGATGGATGGGCTACCAATTGAGTTCTATGCAAAGTATGTGGAGCTACTAGCCCCAAGACTTAGAACGGTATATAATGAAGCCAAAGAGAAGGGAGAGTTGCCCCAATCGATGCGCGAGGCGATCATGATTCCGTTGCTAAAACCGCGTAGAGATAGCGCAGATCCAGCGTCATACCGTCCGTTATCAATGCTGACGACGGATTACAAAATCTTAAGTACGATTCTGGCCGGGAGACTGATAGCTCATATAAAGGGTTTAATTCACGGGGACCAATCGGGCTTCATCCATACCAGGAACACGTCCCACAACATTCGGCGGTTGCTCAGACTGCTAGCAGACCCGCCGCAGGCAGCAAGGGCCCCTATGGTGTTGGCAGTTGACATTGAAAAAGCGTTCGATAGTCTGGAGTGGGACTATCTCTATGCGGTGATGCGGGGTTTTGGCCTAGGGGATGACTATATAAAATGGACCAAAGTGCTGTATGTGCGGGCAGGCGCGAGGGTGAGAGTGGGAGCATTAATATCAGATCGCTACGAGGTGAACAGGGGAACAAGACAGGGCTGTGCACTTTCACCTCTGTTATTCGCTCTGGCCATGGAGCCGTTTGCAATGCTGGCTAGGAGAGGTGATGCGTACCACGGACTAGAAGCGAGAGGGACACACCACCATATATCGCTGTATGCGGACGATCTTTTGCTATTCTTAGATAACGCCGAAGAGGCGGTTAGGGGCGCGGAGGATTTACTACTGAGATTCGGGGCACTTTCGGGCTTGAAGGTGAATTGGGCGAAGACTTGCCTTTTCCCGCTCGGGAAGATGGAGAAGCATCCGACGGCAAACATTAGCATGCGCTGGGAACCAGATTGTCTGCACTATCTTGGGGTTTCCATCTACCACGATCCCGCCAACTTGCTGGACGGGAACATTGGACGATGTATTCGAGCGTTGAAGGGCAACATGTCCTTCTGGGCTACCCTCCCCCTATCCATGACGGGACGAGTGTCCCTCCTCAAAATGATCGCCCTACCACGATTGTTGTACTTTTTTAGGACCCTTCCGATATGGATACCGGGAGAAGTATTCAGGCGCTTAAAATCTAGCGTAGTGTCATTCCTGTGGGGTGAAGGCAGGCGACGAATAGCATTGACGACTCTCATGCGCCCGAAAGACCAGGGAGGGCTAGCGGTCCCAGACTTCGAGCTCTATTATCTGGCGGCGCAACTCCAATTCTTCACGCAGGAGGTGGCAAGAGTATACCGGGGGCCTGACCAAGAGAGAGACGCGGGCACCCCCCGCCATGTGCTGGCATACGTAGCCCTATAGCAGAAATTATTCCTGAGAGGGTTGACCCAAGAGGAAAGGACACTGCGGCTGTGCTGGAATCGCATGCAAAGGCGTGCAGGTCCAGGTTATCCATACGCACCAGAGATACCATTAGGGATGATGACGGCGCTTCCGCATGGAGGGGATTGGTCGAACCTCCAACTGTGGGAGGAGGCGGGACTTCAAATGGTGGGTGACTTATACACCGACGGGGTGCTGACGGAATTCCAGACTCTGCAGGAACGATATGATCTCCCACGTGGAGACTACTTATTACATGCGGCGGTGGTGAGGGCAATTCAAACACATTGGGGGGAAGGACTGATTGAACCTAAAACGTCATTGGCGTGTCAATACACGATGATGACAGCAGGAACAATCAAGGCGGTTACATGTCTTTACTCCAGAATGAGCACGGAAAACATTCCACCACTGACACGCCTCAAAACACAATGGGAGAATGACCTGCAAAAAGAAATCCCGGACACAACATGGTCCCAGCTACTTCAGCGAGCTAGGAAAAGCACCAGAAACGCCCGTTTCCAACTAATACATCTTTATATCCTGCATAGGGCCTACCTCACTCCAAGTAAAATAGTACAATACTTTGGCGCAGTAGATGCAGCATGCCCCAGATGCGCGCTAGTAGGTGCTGACTTGCTACACATGCTCAGGGACTGTCCGCGATTGCAGGAGTACTGGATGGGAGTTGGGGACGCCCTGAATGAGGTCACAGATAGAGTCCTGCATTACGATAGCGCGGTCGTCCTCCTACATTGGTTTCCACACACACGCAAAACGAAACTGTCGAGCAAATTTATAGACATGGGCCTACTGATTGCAAAGAGGGAGCTCACCAGGGGTTGGAAATCTAAGACAGCACCAACACATCAAAAATGGTTGAACGAATTTCTGAAATGGGCAGCGGCAGAGAGCACACTTAGGTACCAGCTTGCCCGGCGTACGGCAGATGAGAAGGCTCAGGAAGCGGCGCTAGCATGGGAGACCTTAGTCCAGGCGCTTAGGGACGGTGCAGGAACGAGAGACGAAGAAGAAGAAATACTACACGGGGAGGCCCCGGGGGAGGGTTAGACCTCGCACTAATGCTGGACACACACACCTAAGCATTGTTTCCATGATCCTACTTCCACCAACTCGCCCGAGTTTACAAACATGACACGTAGGCTCAGACACCAGGGACACAGGGAGGGGGGGGGGAGAAAACAGTTAAACTAATCCATACTACGATGAGAGTTAATACACCACTACAGAACGAGGGGATGCAGACGGCGCAGAACAACCAAAAGCGGAGGGGGTTGAACCATTGAGATAATTGTAAATAAAGACTGAAACACCATGATACGTGATTATACGCCACCCAACCTCCGGGATGTGGGCTGTAAGGCTGTGTACATAGTAGCTGGATGTACAATTATTGATTACGATCCTGAGAACACACTGGTGTGTATGTTGTGTATGTTGTATAGCTCGAATTACCTCTGCAATAAAAATTGTTTTACAAAAAAAAAAAAAGAGTTCCTTTTATACTTGCCAATAGGTCAAGGATGTTGTTTTTTTACTCTCTCATAGATAGATGAAAGTGGTTCTTGGGTGTCTTGCTAATATATGGGACGTCCCAAGATTACGAAGTATTCTGAGACTATCCTCTCTGTAGACTGTTTCTGTGCCTTGTCTAAAGACTTTTTGTTCTGTCCACCAATAGATATTTGCTGCCTTACAACCATTGCCAGAGGGGCCCGGACATCAGATTCAGCCTGGGGAGTCAGCGTCAGCGTCAGCACCAGTCCAGCTTGAAGCCAAAGCAAAGGTAACCAGCACAGGCATTGCTGGCAACTAGGACCTCAGTGAAGGCGGAAGCCCTGTGATCAAGTGTGTACCCCTGCCACTGTCTTGGGCGAAAGACGGGGTCACAAATCAGAAAGGAGAAATTATGGATAAAGTATTTGATGCCCAGTTGAGAGTCACAGACCGACCAGAATGGCGAGGAAGCTTTGCTTGAGGTGACCCCTTTTGAAACAAGGGTTGCTTCAGAGATCCTAGCAACAGGCCTCTGAATTCTGGTCCCGAAGTGAATGCAAGTTTGCTCCTTCGTTTGTTGGTCAAGAGATACCTGAGCACACTGGATGCAATGTGTGGCCCCAACGAATGAGCAGTGCGCCAGCAGAGCAATACAGGAGTTAGGGAAGGACTTGAGTTTAGGGTCCAGGTGCTGTGTCTGTGGTGCCTGTTAGATTGAAGTGAAGAAAACTGGTGCACTTCCTGAGTCACTGGACAGGATCGCTAAGAGCATTTGCCCTGATGGGTGACTGCCCTATCCTGAAAGAAGAGACTTTTTCCTTGAAACTGGGCTGTGATTCTTGAGTTGCGAGTGGTGCAGCTCCACCGAGGAAACAACAAGAGCCTGCCTGTGAGGCTCAAACGGACACAGGGAGAAGACTCCCCTCTGGTTGGTTGTACAGCGGCTTCAATTTCCCCAAGGACTTCTTCTTCTTTTCTGTCAATAATGTATCCCTTTAATCGTCCCATTTTTGAGGAGGAGCAGCCCTTTGCAGCTCTTCGTTCTAATTCCTATGGCCCTGTGTGGTCCTCCTGGTACCAAATAATTGATGTTCTAGCCCTCATAAAAGGAAAATGGACAAGTAGCCCTGAAAATGTTTTTACTAGACGGTTTTAGGATTTGCTTAGGACTAGAAAAATGATAATTCTGTTTGGAATAGTGGTCATTACTCTCTCCTGCAATCTGAATGTTAATTATGACCCAATGCTCCGTTCTCTTTGTATTCGTGCTTATACCTTATATGTACCCACTTAATGAAATATTTAGAATGGAAAATGCCCACCTAGCAATGAAGTAAGATATTGATAAATTTATGAAAATTAATGTGCAAATATTTTCTGTGTTCCTACTGGTTCATAGGAATGTCTTTAGCTCATGGTAAAAGGACTATCTGTTAAAGATTGGAGGGATTTGTTAGCGTGAGCTGAAAGCCATTTTGTGTTTGTCTCTTTTGTTTGTTTCTTTGTGCTAAAAGTGGTAAAAGTGGTATCTACCAACTGCCCTGGCTGTTTGTCATGGCTCGCACTCTATTTCGTGGGATCGCCCTCCGGGTTGTAGACCCGTACGCTCTGTATTTGTCAAGAGATTACGCTCTGCCGGCAATTGGATGTAGGCAGCTGAGCAGTGTACTAAGATGCTTTACCACACATTAAAACCGTTTGATTCTAAAGTAATCTAGAGAAAACTTGGAGATGGTAAAAAAGAGAGTCTTAGAACATTCGCTTCTAGTACACTCTCCAGGTGTTGAGCCTTACCTCTCTTTTTATTTCAGTCAAACCAAATTGTTTTATCTCATCAGATTCAGGTGTGGCATTTCGCACCTTCTGGTTTCCTATCCTCACAAAGCTTATTGGGATGCTAAACTGGATCTGTGGCCTTGCGATTTCAAGTCCTCACAGAGTATGCTTCATTTTTTTTTTCTTCTTTCAACTTTATACTAAGCCAAGGCGTGATTTTATTATCCCGCTCCTAAAGCTTTTAAACATTAGGAAGTGTCGGCCAGCTTTACATCATCTTCACCTCTTAACTGATGAATTCACTTGTTTAATGATTTACAGATACATTTCTGCAGCTGTTCGTCTGCGTGATATTGTTGGGAAATGATTTTTTGTCTTGTTTTAATGAATTATCTCTGGATTATATTGCCCACGGGACAAGGGTTTGTCATGAAATTTATTATATACTATCGCCAGTTTACACTGCTATTTTTTAGGAGCGTTAATTTATTGATTACTCTCACTATATCCCGATTACGAATTACCATTGGTCCGAAGCATATCATCCATTGTTTGTATCACTTTTCTTTTTTTATTCATGTTTTAAATGTTTTTATGATGTATTCTTTTATGGCTGCAAGTCAGCCGACTAAAGATATTTTGACTGACTGGCACACTAAATATAAATTTACAGTCCTTAATAACCCACAGCCACATGTAATAGAACTTCAAGATTTGTCGTCCTGCTCTGGCTCAGATTATAATCAGATTCCAAGCCTCCCCCATACTGGGCCAACTGAAATACTCTGCTTCCAAGTCGAGGGATAAAAGGCCTACCCGCACAAAAGGGCAATCAAGAATGGGAAATCTGCATCTGATAATTAGCTAGTCACAGTGCACCTGGGTTTAGACATCTCCGACCCACTGGAATAAATGTGAGAATCCAAGCCTCTGGAGTCAATCTAGGATGGGCTTGCCTTTTAAGTTTTAGTGGAAGGGACTAAGCACCAATGTCTCCTAGGGGTGGAGCTGAAGTTATCAGAGGAGAGACAACTTGCCGTCACCATTTTGGATTGTCCTAGAATGTAGTGCAGGGGGGGTAGGGGCAGGGGTGGATGAGTGATGTGGCTTTGTAGGATTGGCCAGGGGTGCCTGGCCCAGAAAACTTTCCACTACCACCTAAGAGCCCCTGCACAAGGGAGAGACAGTGGATAAGACTCTGGAATGGAGGATTGGCTCTGACATTAGCTAGGCCCTATAATATGGTTGGGCATTCATAGGGTAGGTTTCTAGGGCTTACTGGAAAATCAGTAGTGCTACACTATATTATACATTATAGTCAAAATCAGCCCTAAACTTCAGTTTTGCTCCCGTTAGGCCTACAAGGTCCAGTCAGGTACCAAACTGGGGTAAAACATGCACACAAAGTTTACATTTACAGTCCTCAATAACTCACAGCCACATGTTGTTGGACTTCAAGATATACCGTCTTTCTTTGGCTCAGATTATAATCAGATTCCAAGCCTCACCCCATACTGGGCCAACTGAATTACTCTGCTTCCAAGTCGAGGGATCAAAGGCCTACCCACACAAAAGCACAATCAAGAATGATTGACTCAGTTCCTGGGAAAGGAATGGGCAGCTAGGCAAAGAGAATCTGCATCTGATAATTAGCTAGTCACAGTGCACCTGGGGTTAGACAATTCTGACCCACTGCAATAAATGGGAGATTCAAGGCATCTGGAGTTAATCTAGGATGGGCTTGCCTTTTAAGTTTTGGTAGGACAGGACCAAGCACCAATGTCCTCTAAGGGCGGAGCTGAAGTTATCAGAGGAAAGACAACTTGCAGTCACCATTTTGGATTGTCCTAGAATGTAGTACAGGGGGTGGGGCAGTGGTGGAGGGGTGATGTGACTTTGTACGATTGGCCAGGGGTGCCTGGCCCCAAAAACCTTCCACTCTAACCTAAGAGCCCCTGCACAAGGGAGAGACAGTGGCCAAGACTCTGGACTGGGAGCGAAAACAGTGGAAGGATGCTGAGCTGGAAGGAGACGCTACCCGAGGCCCTCAAAAGATGGATTAAGGAATCTGACTCTAGCTGACCCTCAGGACTAGGCTGTATCTCTCCAGGGTCAGTGGCACTGACCCCATATGGCCTCTGAGGGCCAGTTGGGGCCACGGGGCCAGAGAAGTGCAGCAGTGAGGATGTTCAGGTGCTGGCTGTGGAGAGGCTATGCAAGGTGCCCCCGATGCTGAAGAGAGCTTCAGGAGCAGAGGCAAAGGACCAGTCTGGTGCTATGAACCAGAAAACACCGCTCTCTTTAGAAGCCAGGCGGCCTGAAGAAAATGCACCTAGTCACTTGGGCTGGTCACCAGGAGCAAAACGAGCTAAAGATGATCAAGACTGGCCCAACGCGGCCAGAGATAGGCTGCCGGGAGGGTACTAGCACATTGCATTCCACCAGGATAACCTTGAAATCCACCCGAGGTAGGCCAGGGCCCGGGGGTTATCACAATATAAAATATTTTCTTTACTTAGGGAAGGGTGTGCATGGTTTTCTCCCCATTCATCTCAGTTTCTGATTTGGGGTCCTCCCAGCGGCTGGCGCAAATATTTCTCTGCTTCTGGGACCCCATCTCCTGATGCAAGACCAGTCTGCTGGGCATGTTACCATCACCCCCCATGCTTGAGTTTGGGGGTGGTGTGCTCAGTACCTCAATGCCGGTGCTTCCGCTGTGGGACAGTGGACCAAGTTGCTCCTGCCGCTGAACTACAAGAGGAGCAATTCCAACATGGTAGGAACAGAAAACAAAAGACGTACCATAGCATAAGGCTGCTATACAAAGAAAAACTAAGAGGCAACGTTGCTCATTAGTTCTGTATTAATTCTTGCTTGGAGCATCCCATAATGCCCCAGCAGGGGGCTAACATTTGAGCATTGTGGCTGGTGGTGCCCCAAGGAGGGGCAGGAACATCACCAACAGTTTGGGCAGTTATTTGGAGGGCTACGTAGATTGCAGCAGCCCCTCCAAAATTTGTTATGAAAAATGTCGCAGTAATTCTCCTGGGGGCCTGAAATTACAACACCAGGAAAAGGTTTCTTTAATTCTAAACACTCCCAGAGCTGGAGATTATGCTGTTCGGTTCTGGAGTGCAGGAATGAGAGGTTGTTTCTATAGCTACATTATTTGGCCTGTAGAAAGTAAAGAAAGACTTTGACATACGTTGTTTTGAATGAAAAAGCTTTATTAACAGTATTGGTGATGAACAATGAAATGTTGACATTTTTCAATCAGATCTTTATACATCCAAATGTTGTTCCCTTTAATTCCAATGAGGATACATTTTGTTTTTTTAATTAGTGGCACTGACCCCCATATGCTGACACCCTGACCTGACAAAGCTAGTAGGCCTCCCTTATGTCAAAAACACATACATTTATTTATTTATTTAAAGTTTTGTATAGCGCAAACAAGACCCATGTGGGTATCAGAGCGCTTCACATAGGATTAGGTAGCGAGCGGCACAGGTAGGGCAATATACATCAAGAGCAAATCAGATACAGGAAATATAATAAAAATAAAAATACATTAAAAAAAACAGTCATTTGTAGGCAGTCGGAGCATAGCATCAAGATCAGCGTATTGTTCATTAGAGGAGTTTGTTCAGTAGTAAAGATTTGACTTCCTTTTTGAAGGCAAGGGTAGAAGGAATCAATCTTGTTTCCACTGAAAGGGAGTTCCAGATTCTCGGTGCTATGCCAGAGAATGAGCGATTGTAGGTTTTAAGCTTATTACATTTCTTGGGCTTGAGCAGCGAGTGCCTGAGCTCCTTGTGGACCTGGAACCACCAGATAGCTCAAGCTTGTTAGTTCTATGGGTCATACATGCAATCTTTAATTGTATCCTAGCTTCAAAGGGAAGCCAGTTGAGGGATTTCAGGTCCGGTGAAATGTGATTGGTCTTCTTAGAGCCCGTGATGAGTCTGGTAGTAGCATTAAGAGAGGCTCTGATGGGAGCTAGCCTTAGTTTCGGCAAACCGCAAAGAGTAGCACTGACATATTCTAGCCTGGAAATGACCAATGCTTGTACAGGTGCTTTAAAGTCATCATGTGGAAGGAAAGGTTTGAGTTTTCTTAGGATGCAGAGTTGAAAGTTTGCTCCTTTGGTCGTAGATCTGATGTAGCCTTGCATGTTTAGGTTTTAGTCAAGCACAACTCCCAGAGATTTAGTGGAGTCAACAATGTGAGGAGTGGTTGGAAGTAAGCCAGTTGAGGGTTTTGAGAAGGGTTCCATTGAGCGATATGATGTCCTCGGGGGAGGAGATTTTCATGTAAAGTTGGGTGTCATCAGCATGCATGTGGTATTGTATGTCGGAGGTGTTAAGAATTATAGTCAGAGGTTCCAGGAAGAGGTTGAAGAGGGTGGGGGAGAGTGAGGATCCTTGGGGAACGCCGAGTGTGCAGGGACTCTGGTTGGAGAGAGATTGGTTGGATTTGACTCTCTTGGTTCTGTTGTCGAGGAAAGATGCGAACCATTTAAGGACGATGCCAGAGAGTCCCATTCTGCGTTCAAGTAGGTAAAGAAGATTGTTGTGTTTGACAGTGTCAAAAGCGGATGAGAGATCGAGCAGAATTAAAAGGCAGGTTTCATTTTGGTTGAGTAAAGTGAGGGCGTCATCTACGATGTGAGTGATGGCCGTTTCGGTACTGTGACCTCTGCGGAAACCCGATTGGAATAAGTCAAGAAGATGGAATTGTTCAATGTGTTTGCGGAGTTGTTCATGAACACATTTCTCCAGAAGTTTCACCAGGGTTGGAGTGTTTGTGATTGGACGGTAGTTGTTCAGGTCAACCGGGTCAGCCGAGGGTTTTCTAAGAATAGGGAGCATCAGGCCCACCTTCAAGCAGCCTGGGATCGTACCTTGCATAAGTGAGGCGTTGATTATTTTAGATCAGAGTGGCGCAAGTGAACCAATCATTTCTTTAAAGAAGTTGGGGGGAGGGGGTCATTGAAGTGGTTTGAAGGTTTAAGGGCGGAGAGAATGTTGAGGATGGAAATGTCATTGAGGGGAGTGAAATTACTCCATGAGGCATTGTTCTTGAATGAGAGAACCTGATGTGGGGTCAGGAGAGTGGAGACAGGGTCGTCAGGAAGGGACTTGAGAGTGAGCACAGCAGACCTTAGGTCAGGTTCGATTTTGTTAGTCTTTTCCAGGAAGAATTCAGCCATCACATCACAGTTTGTTTGTGTGCGAGTTGTGAGCTGAGATTGGGTAGCAGTGTTATTGGATTGAGATTTGATGAGCTCAAAAAGTCGTTTCGGTCAGTTTTTGGCATTGTCCAATTGATGTTTAAAGAAATTGGATTTCGTAGATCTTATGAGTTTGTTGTATCTACTTCTTAGCGCTCTAGGAGAATTTAGTAGATCTGTGGAGGGAGAGGATCTCCACTTGCGTTCAGCTAGTTATAAGACTGCGTCTATCAGCATTAAGTCTGTCATGAAACCATGGTTTGGAGTCTTTAATGGGAATTCTTTTTAGTTGAAGGGGAGCCGTATCATTCAAGACAGAAAGCATGGTGTTGTTATAATGGTCAGTAAGGATATACACGTCAATCATGTTGGAGGGCGGTGGAAGGGAGAGATTGCATCGTTCAAGGAGCTTATTAACGCTTGTGGTATGGAGCAGTCTTTTCCATTGTTTAAGTTTGAGTGGTTGACCCGATTTGTGGATCCAGCTTTCAGTTATCAGGAAGTTGATAAAATGATGGTCAGACCAGTCACAGGAGAGAATGGATTCGAGCTGAATGGAATTGTGGTTGGAGATGATGATGGGGAGAGGGGGCGGAACCGGAGCCGGGCGGTCGTGATCCGTCTCGGCTCCTGACTCCAGCGCTGCTCGGGAGCTTGGTTTGGCGGTTCCCCAGTGGCCTGGGGGCTGTTTTCGGCACGCCTCGGAAGCGGAAGGTGCAGGGCACCTGCGGGGCTGCTCCGATTGCCCCTGGTGCCGCTGAAGCGGCTGGATCTGCGAGGAGATGCAAGGAGAGGACGGCCGCGGGCAAAATGGCGGCCGGAGCCCTGATGAGAGCGCCGATGACTTCAACCCTCAGTGGGAGGTACGCTTGACGGGCGAAATTTGAGGGACGCAGGGGCTGCCTCTAGTTGAGGATAGTCTCGGGGGGCCTCTGTAGCGGCAAGACACCGGGGGCGGCCCCCTCACAATCTGCCTTCCCACGTCTGCCTGACCTTAAAATGGCGGCCGGGTGTGACATGCAACTATCGGTCGGCGCCTCTACTTGACCATCTGGCCCCAGCGCTTACTGCCTCTCCCATAGGCGACCCCGCAAGCTCTCTCTGTGTCTCATACCTGAGGGGGTGAGCCCTCCTCAAGGATTCTTGGCGGTGACCCTCGCCTGCATCTACCTCTGCATCTACGATCTACCGGACATTTGCAGTGCCTTATTGTGAGGTGCCCACCCGACAACAACAACCCGGGAGGTAGAGTCGCTGGCTGCTCGCTGATTCCTAGCGGAGCCTCCCGCTAACATATCGCACCAACAGCGTCAACATGGCCTTCACCACCTGGCGCAAGCTCACCCCCACCGAGCCGGCTGACCGCAAGCTCTCCAAGATGGCGACGCGCCTGCGGCTGGCCTCCAGCTTCATCTTCCACCTGGACTCCCACCTTCTCTCCTGGACTTCTTGACTTCTTGTTCTGTCCTGGCCGACACCTTGCTGCTGTTTTCGGACAGTTTTTTCTGGACTCTAGCCCTCCTTCCATTCCGTCGCCCTTCAACCCCTTATCCCCGTGGATGATCCTCAAATGTTTTCTCCCTTTTCTGCTTTCCCTTCTCTCCTTACCCTTGCATCCCTCCCACCCTCCCTTTGTGCTGTGACTGCATCCACACTTTTGGAACTCTGCTCTGTGATTTATTGAAATAACTCCAATCACTAGTATATGCAGTAGACCTTTGTACTCTCTACCACTCCTATGTGACCCTTAGAGTATATCCAGTCATATCCCTCCCTATGTATATAGAGATAACTCTAAAGACTAGTCTCCTATGTGACTTTTAGAGTATATCCATGTGTATCCCCTCCCTATGTATATAGAGATAACTCTAACGACTAGTCGCCTATGTGTCTGTTAGAATATATCCATGTGTATCCCTTCCCTATGTATATAGAGATAGCTCTAATCACTAGAATATGTAGTAGTCGGCGTTGCTCTCTACCCTTCCTATGTGACTTTTAGAGTATATCCAGTCTTACCCCTTCCCTATGTATATAGAGATAACTCTAATCACTAGTTTATGCAGGAGTCCGCTGTGCTTCTACCATTCCTATGTGACTCTTAGAGTATATCCATGTGTATCCCCTCCCTAAGTAGATAGAGATATCACTAGTATATGCCTAGATTTTATCCATTTGTACCTCCTCTCTGTGTGATTTTATCTCTTGTACATTTGCAATTTTTTCTGTTTGTACCTCTTTATAACGTATGTAATCCTAAGTCTTTCTATAACGCATGTAATCCTCAATCCGTATGTTTTCAACTGGTTCTTATGTAAGTCAACAATTTGCAAATTCTTTTTGTACCGTCAGTCCTTATGTTTGAAACTGGGTCCTATGTAAAGCGCTCTGACACCTTCGGGTAAAGTTCGCGCTATATAAAATCGCATAAATAAATAAATAAAGTTCAAGTGTCAAGCCTAATTTGTGGGTGGGGGAGTCGCAGAACTGGGTAAGAGACATGTCAATAAGGAAATTTTCGAGTGTTGTGACAGCCTGATCGTGTGGGTCGTTCCAATGGAGTTTAAAGTCACCAAGGAAGATCTGGGGCGAGTGTCTGGCAAGGTTCGAGAAGAAGTTTGCCATAACCTGTTCGATTAGACGGAGGTTATCACCACGAGGCTGGTAGAAGTTGTGGAGGCTGCATAAAGGTTTGAGAGAGCTGAAGATATTTATGCAGAGGTATTCACAGGAGGAGAGATTGGCAGAAGGGGGTAGTTTGGCTGAGAGAGAGTTGCGGAAGATGCAGGCAATGCCACCTCCCAATTGTTTAGCTCGGTCGAGTCTAATAATGTTGTGACTAGGAGGGACTAATAGGTCAATGATCGGGCCAGAGGAGTCATTGAGCCACGTTTCTGTGAGGATAAGGAGGTCAAGGTCTTGGGCTAGGATGAGATCTGCCAGGTCTGTGGCATGTTTCACAGCTGATCTGCAGTTAATTAGCAAGCTTTTCAGATGAGATTTGTGCAGTGTGTCAGTGGGGTGAGTGGTGGGGATCTGCAGGAGGTTATTGGCGTTAATGGTATTGGCGTTGAGCCTGGGCATTCTATGTGGGTTGGGCGAGAAGGTGCAGATGGGTTCCGAAATACCGTGTTTAGGGAGTGTAGGGTTATGAGCAATTAGAGTGGGTGTTAGAGAGGATAGAGCAGGGCCAGACATGGTCGAAGGAGGGGTGGTGTAATCGAGGAGTTTAGGTTTGGGGAATTGTGATTATGAGGGTCAGAGCCCACTAGGTGTGTAATGTGCGACAAGGCTGTCACCCAAGGTATTTTCATCTACCTGATGGAAATATTTGTACTTTAATGTATATTATTTAGTAGTGTGTGTGTGATGAAAGTCGTTTTCCTTTTTAAAAGAAAAGAACTGACTGGACAATAATTTATTGGGTGTTGTTGTTGCATGCCAGCGAATTGGGATTGCTAGCCCAAATCACCTCCCCTGAGTATACTTGAGAGAGTCAAGTGCTATTATGGCATACTTGGTTCTCAGTAATAAGACAATTGTGGACCTATTACTTGTGAAGGGCTCAAATCCTTTACAACTAATAACCCAACTTCTTACATATGTACTGTAATATTGGACATAGGAGAAGTTTGTTTTTCGTCCAGACTCTAATGGTCAGGTTGAAAGGTTCAACAGCGCTATGAAGGAATCAAACCAATTGCTAAAAAAGGGTGGAATTAATTGGAGAAACATACTTCAGTTCGGTGCTTTCTTAGAGACCTACTCTTAAAGTTGTACTCCTTTTGTCTCTATTTGAACTTTTGAGAAACTGAAACCTGGTGCAAAAGAGAATGAGTTACAGGCGGGGAATGTACATCAAACAAAGTATTAAGATAAGGGTTTAAGCATGAAACAAATGATGGGAAGAGGGCAGCCCACTGGTTTGATCTTGTGCAAGTGGTGGAGGTTTTTTGTTTTTTAATGAGGTGAAGGTGAGTGGTGGCTTGGTGTGGAATCTTAGTAGACTTTCGTTGTTAAGGGAAGGCATGCTGAATACTTGTACTTGTCATGGTAATGGAGTTCTGGTGGAAGAGAGAATGAGTTTTTAAATTTATCTGAGCTGCAAAGGAGCTGCAGTGAGGTGCATGCTTTGTCTGGTGTCAATGGAGACAGATCCTGACTGACATGAGGAAGGGACGTGTGCAAACATTCTTTTGCATGAATGTTGCACTGGATGCTTTTTGCTGGCACCACGTGTGTTTGCTTCGTTGTTTTTTATATGTAAATGGAGGGGTGTGCCGCAACTTCAATATTTGGAAGCACGCCTGCTTGCACGGGGTGATGGAAAGATGAAGAGCAGTGGAAGACTGTGGAGGTACATAGAGTGGGGATAGAATGTGTATTGGGTACCCGCTGGTTGGAGGTAGTAGCATTGATGGAGCCTGTGTGCAAACCGCTGAGGCATCTGTAATGCTCCTGTGATCCTCTGCAACCGGCAATAAACTTGTGCTGCAGTTGTAAGCCTACCATGTGGAATCACACAACAAATGTATTGCCTTGAGCCACGACGAGGCAATACGTTTGTAAGTTCTACCATGGCCAGACACTATAGAATATGATTCATCACTAAACAGTATTAAACACAATGTGGATGAATATCTCAGAATTCCTTAGAAGCGCTCAGATTCTCAAAGGCTACAGACTCACACAAATGAGCCATACAAATGCTTGTAGCAGAGCATTAACGCAGTATAACATGGCTTGTGTGGGGGCAATACATCAATTTTCTAAGACCACCATGGTTTAAACCTTACTTTTATAAAACAGCAAAGTTACCTCGAAGGGTAGCCATCTTGAAACAAGGAATTTCAAAATCACGCCATTATAGATGTGGCCACCAATGCTGGGCTCATGCCTCACTTTCAAAGTACAGCATGGGAGGAAGAGGACGTCATATCAGCACCCCTCCATTTATTGCACGGGAAATAAAGTAAACTCCTAGATGTCATACAGCACATTCACTAGAACGACCCAGGCGTCTCTGTCCACTCCGAGGAACAGCAATGTAAGCTCATAGGTTTATGCCTAATGCAGTGTTTTTCGCTGTTTTTAAGTAATCGCAAGACTGGCAAAAAAAGGCACCCGAGGCACAAGAACAATAAGTTCCGCAAGATTATACACTGAAAGGGGGAAGCCGATACCAAGACCTATGTTCTGAATATACCGCTGAAAACATGACCAGGTGTCCAGGTGGCCACACCCGATGGTGCCCCAGCTCCACCATCACTTTGCAGAGCAACTGCTTTGAAGAATCTGCTGGCTAGGCTCCTCGGGCCCAAGGGGGGCACCTCGCTGGCTAACAGGTTTGAATAGTGGGTAGGGACCGCACAGCGTGGTGTCCATCAAACGTGCTGGTTTAACGGCAACCCCTCCATTTACTCTTTAGCTGGGGCTGCGCGCTCTATTTATGAAACATCTGGATTCTGCCAGCTCTTATTTCCATGCTTTGGCTGTGCCCACCATTCCACCCTGTGGTTTGTGGGCTGGCATTACCCAGCCTTGCAGCTCTGCTCACACCAGGCCTTTCATTTGCTTTGCTCAGAATATCTCCATAATTGATTCCAGGCAGATGAAGGCTGGTCTTTGTTCCATCCAGCTGCTGACGTAGGCTCTTTGCAGCTAACACTGACCCCTCATAACAATCTCGTGCACAGCACATGGTATTTCCTTTCCTAATTTATTTCAGACTTCTGCAAAGGGGATCCGAGGACAGACTCTGGCTGCAAATCAATTTTGCCTTTCTGCGGGTCTTGAGGGCCAGAAGGGCCACTGCGCGGGGACTGGGCGAGTTTCTTCCCTGCAGCATATGTTTGGGAACTAAGGGCTAGATGTAGGTAACTCTAATTTACCGACTCATAAATACCGAATGTTACCGATTCGGTATTAATGAATCGGTAAATTAGAAGGAGGGAGATGTAGGTACTTTTTTATTTTGAATTACCGAATCTGTAACATTCAGTATTTACAGATTCGGTAAATACCGAATCGGTATTGCCCATTGATTCCTATGGGCCTTGAAGCCCATAGGAATCAATGGGTAATACCGATTCGTTATTTACCGAATCGGTAAATACCGAATCCTGCAAGGGTGCAGGGGGTGTCACTTTGACACCCTCTAGCACCCCAAGTACAGGTTTATGTGACATGTGGCACACATACATGCCCTAAGGGCATGTCTGTGTGTCACATTGCACAGGTGTGCATGCACAGATGTGCATGCACACCTGAATTCGGTATTTTACCACCCAATAGGATTGGGTGGTAAATACCGACTCTTAAGGGCCTGTGGCACTCTTAGGAGTGTCAGCTACATATGGATTTGCCGAATTGGTAAATATATCGATTCGGTATTTTACCGATTCTGTAAATTTACCGATTCGGTAAATTTACAGAATCGGTAAAGTATAGGCCCCCTACATCAGAAAACCCTAATACCGGTCGGTAACGGCCGAATTCGGCCGTTACTGACCGGTATTGGGGCTCCTACATCTGGCCCTAAATGACTTTTAGGCACCCAGGTGAATGTAGGGTTTGGGTATGGTGCTGGCAATTGAGTGCACAGGGAACCAACATCCTCCATATTTGCCAACAAAAAGAAGGTATGCAATCCTTACAAAGCCGGCATTACCACGAGTTATACTTTCCACGTAGATTAGTACCATGCATGCCATTATCAGGCACTTTACAACATGGGACTTTACCACATAGGTGTTTTTATATATATTGTAATAAGGGAATTAAGGGGTGTTAGACCCAGCTTCCTGTGCACCAGGGCACTCAGAGGTTACTGCGCTCCAATCACATCAACTGGAGTGTTCCCCACTGGTGTCTGGGACCTCAGTACTTGTGGAACCAAAACTGGATAATCAAATACTCCTCTCCAGCACCTGACTCTCTCGGGGTACTGATACAGAGCAGTCCCAGGCTTACTCAAGGAGGAGATGTGGGGTTAGAAATGCAGAATACTACTTGCTGATAAAACCAATGTCAAAGCAGTGCCTTACTATTTGCAAAGGAAAACTACTTTAATAGACACAGGAGAAATATACAACACATAAAACAAGGATGAATAGTGAAAACCAGACGTTTCCACAACCCTTTGGGCCAGGGTTCTGACCCCAAACAGTATTATAGCGCCTGGACGCTAAGCACTATAAAACACAGTTAGTATGTAGACACACAATTAGCATTGCATATTACAGACCATGTTGCACAGGGTAGCTCTCATTTGCTAGAGTCATGATACCAATCCTTGTATTGAAATGAGGTAGTGTCAGCATTTGATGTAAAGTCAAATGTTCTTGATCAGCCCCTAACCCCCACCCAAAGAAATGCCCTCCCGTGCTGAGCGAGGACACCGCCTAGTGGTGTCAGGAATCTGATCACAGGTGCTTGATGTCTTGGCACAGTTTACTGGAGTCCCACTAGTCCAGTAGCCACTGGATAGCTATAGGAGGGTAGTGGCTAGCCAGAGTGCCAGAACACCCTGATACCTAAACAAAACGACCTGACAGCGGAACCTTCTAATTACCAGCACCTAACCTGTTTTACACTCCTTGAGTATTGTCCCTTCTATACTAAGTGGGATCTGTGTGCACACTGGGTAGCACCCACCATCAAAATACTTGTTCCCAACAGGAACTTAACAATTCAAGACAAAAGCACAGGTGCACCACACAACAAAACTTTATCAAGAAGGACAGCTATAACGTCTGTATCCAGTAAAGAGAGTTCTTCAATTTTTTCTTTTTTCTTTTGTCTTTCTCTTTTATTGTTTCATTTTCATTTCACGTAGATAAAACACAGCGTCCAGTTTTAATGATTCAACACACAGAACAGCCGACGCGTTTCGTCCTAGTGCAGGACTTCTTCAGGGCACTAGATTGACCGCATGCGTGCGGGCGGAATTCCGCTCGCACGCTGAGATTTTCAAAAGCGCACTTTATGTGACGAGCTGGGCTCGTCATCAGCGTGCGAGGAGGCTACCTGATGACGAGCCCAGCTCGTCATCAGCGTGCAAGGGGTTAAGGTGGAGTCAAACCCCTCCATAAATTTTTGGTTCTAGGATTCCCTAAGCAGAGCTGTTCCCCATCCAGTGGAATATTGTATCAAAGAATAGCACCCTCTATATAGAGGCAACGATCAATTAATAACTAAAAGGGCACGTCCCAGCCGTGTTTCTGTTACGTCCCACAGTGCCCGTGTGAACCGCGACAGATTTATTTTGGCTGTTGTTCTCCTACCTTACTGGTTTGCAACTATTCAATTGTTTGCAATGGGATGTCCGCTCTGTCCAGATGCATTATAGGTGTAGCGGTCTTAGCAGTCTTATCTACTACACGGGTCCAACCTTTATCAGGGGCTGTCACTCGCCTTACCACTAGGCCTTGGTGTGACAATTCGAAAGATAACTTCCCATAGGATTGATATAGAGCATTATTACTAAATAAACTGGCGGAGCTGGACATCATTACAGTGGGATACACCCTGATACCCCCGATGTCACAAAAAGGAAGGGGGGCCTATACCACAGGACAATTTTTCACCAGTTACCGATTGTAACTGGAAATTTCATACTGACTCTCACACCACATGGGTGGGGTCTGGGCAAAGTGATCTCACCTTCAAGGACTGTGAACAAGTTTCCCTCTCTCCATCTGCCTCCGTTGATATGCTGCAAGCTTCTTTATCTTGAGCAGCTGTCTGAAATTTCCTTGTTCAAAGCGCCAGCTCCACAAGCCTCACAGGAGCAGCTGGTTTTCTGACTTATGCTGCTGACCAATGCATTTGTTCCTTGTCAAACTGGCAAACTCCTGTGCAGCATACCCCATCTGTTACAGAGACACTTTCTTCAAGTTCGACCCTTATTAAAGGGTTTATAGACACGCAGTGAGCACGTTACTTATCTTGCCTTCACACTAACCAGTTGTGGTTGGCCTCCTTGAAGGGACCGGTGCGGGGCACCTTGGTAGAATCGTAGACCAGTCTTGAACATAAATTGACCCCTAAGGTCAGACTTTTATGACCTCTGATTGATAGGCTGATCCAATCAGAGGATCTGCTACTTTTGAATCCTGGTTGCCCTTTCACTTCTGAGGCACATTTACGGCATGTTCTCTAAATGTCCAAAGCATGCCAAGGATGAACTACTGTCGTCCCTTGTACCAGCTCGGGCTATTCCTAATTTTAATTAACTCCTGACCAGGGGGGCCTGACCGTCACCCAACAGGAAGGGTCCCTCATAGCAGAGTTAGTGTAGTTAAACATAGATAAGAGGGAGTGTCTACCCCCAGTCCACCAGGATTCTCCAAGGAATATAGAGGGGCATGGGGAAGCTGGAGTGTCCAGCAGAACAGCTCACATTACACACAATGGAACAACACATGATCCTTCCCCAGTACACCCACGGGCTCTCAAGCACACGTCCGATAGGCAAAGGCAACAGGACACCATGCAAGGGAGATTTTACAGACTTGATCACCAGGGTGGCTAGTTGTCCAGGCTTGTTAGAAAACAGGGATACGGGTATCCCTGACTATAGATGTATTGCTGCCACCACTGTCTATCACAGGCTGTGTAGAGGTGCAGTAGCCACCCTCTGTGAAATAGGGGTGCACTATGGATGCCTCCCTCAACCTCAGAGCCAAGCTCTTGGGTCTCAATCCATGTAAACAGGGGGACCCTCAGAGGACATGCAGGATTGTCATGTTCACTGAGGTAGGGCTCTAGAAACCATACGGAATGTTTAAGTGACTTGCTTGTAGATCAGCATAAGGCAGGAGAAGCACGCTTTTCAGAAACATGCAGAAGACTTCTTTCCCAACAAGGGGGTAAGGGATTTTAAAGGGTGCAAGGTTGGGAAATGGTATGGGTGGTAAGGGGTATTTATGGGTATTTATGGTACCGGGATGGGTAAGGGTGGGGGAGTTTAGCGATGCAGGGGTGTAAGAGGTTTTAGGGTTCAGGGATGTGGAAGGGTAGGGGTAAGTGGGTGGAAGACGGGATTTTAGGGTTCAGGGATGGCTAAGATTAGAGAGTACTAAAGAGTAGTTAGGGGGTTTTAAGGTTCAGGGATGGGTAAGGGTGCGGGGATGTAAAGGTTTGTAGGGTTTAGGGTGGATATAGTAAGGGCTTTATAGGGTTCAGGGAAGGGTAGGGAAAGTAAGGGGTTTTTAGGGTTCTGAAAAAGATACGGGCATGGGGTAGTAAGGGATATTTTTAAGATAGTGGAATTGATTGGTAGAGGGGTTTAGACAATATTAAAAAAGGGTGTTTGGGGTCCCCCCTCCAAAAAAACAAAACGTATATATAATCACAAAAAAACGAAAAATGCTTGGTAAAGCCCCACAATGTAATACCAAGTGTTGTAAAGATTAACCTTTGTATTACATGCTTGGTAAAGACAAGCCTGGTAAAGGCATGTGTTATAACAAATGATATTCCAAAAAGTAGGCAGCACTTGCCAGTGTGCATCTGCCTTCTTCTCAGAGTGTGCAGTGCATATTAATCCTGCTAAGGACTACGGGACTTGGCGGACTGGGAACCTGAAGCAGCTGCTTTTGGGACTGGGGGCTGATATTGCAGGAGGACTGCAAAACCATCCCCCAGTAACAAAAAACCTCCTCCCGCTGCTGCAAAACCGGCCTCCACCCCTCCAGCGTCCTGGGAAAATGTCCGATGCCCGCTGTGGACAGTCTGGCCCTGCTACGGGGTTGTCACACATCTGTTACTGGGAATTAAAACTGATCATGTTCGTATGAGGCTATCTAGGAGGCATGAGTACACACAAAAAACGTGAGGTCTTTTGGATTTTCTTTTTTTTACACCTTTCATAAGGGTCTCAACAGTGAAATACCCTGGGAGAATGCTATCACCTAAATGTACTTTATATATATATATATATATATATATATATATAACATCTTTATATATATAACCTGGGAGTTTTACAAGAGAACCATCGCTGTTAATAGTTAGGATTCACATTGCGAATACAATTTTAGATTTAATCCCTTATTGTTTTTCAACTTATTAATAGAGATGCACGATAGTCTCTTTTGAGTTAATTTTAGTTTTTCCACAAACATTTGTTCTCATTGTGTTTTTTTATAAAGTTTAGCTCATTTGGGGCCAGATGTAGGTAATTTTAATTTACCACCTCTTAAATACCGATTCATACCGAATCGGTATTTAAGAGGTGGTAAAATAGAGGGGGGGAGATGTAGGTATTTCAGGGTCGGTAAATACTGAATCGTTAAGATTCGGTATTTACCGATTCTGTAAATACCGAATCGGTATTGCCCATTGATTCCTATGGGCCTTGCAGCCCATAGGAATCAATGGGCAATACCGATTCTGTAATTACAGAATCGGTAAATACCGATTTTTGCAAGGGTGCAGGGGGTGTCACTTTGACACCCTCTGGCACCCACAAAAATAGGCATGTGCGCCATGTGGCACACAGACATGCCCTAAGGGCATGTCTGTGTGCCACATGGCACAGGTGTGCATGCACACATGTGCATGCACACCTGGATTCGGTATTTTACCTCCCAATTGGATTGGGTGGTAAAATACCGAATCTGAAAGGCCTGCGGCACTCAAAGATGTGCTACCTACATATGCTTTTACAGCCTCGGTATTTTTACCGAGTCTGTATTTACTGATTCGGTAATTTTACAGAATCTGTAAATACAGAATCTGTAAAATACCGATTCTGTAAAGCATGCTCCTACATCTCAAAATCCAATTACTGGTCGGTAACGGCCGAATTCGGCCGTTACCGACCGGTAATTGGCCACCTACATCTGGCCCTAGGTATCTGTCCTGGAACAGTCTTTTCTCACTGTATAATATCGAATCCACTCTATCTCCGCGGTACCAGTCAAGTAAGAAGACGTCAGCACGCTTACGTTTATATTATCACATGATCGTGAAGCCGTCACATAACCACTGCTCTGGATATTTAAAAGTGGTGTCTTTTCGCCCCCACACGATCAATCTTACACTCTACATTGAGGAGGCCCCCCATGCATGAGTTTGCGGTCTCGAAGAAATTACCAGGTATGTTATTGCGCTGGCCATTATGGTTGTATGGGTTTAAGCAGCTCGTTCTTTAATAATCTGCTAATTATGCTCGCTTTTACGCCTTTTTTAGACCGACGGCTGCCGCTGCACCCAATCTCGATAGAAACCCCACGGCAGAACATCATCTGTCTGTACTATTCGTACTATTCATTCCACATACAACAGGTATTATGGGGCATATTATCAAGGGGGTTTATCTCCGCTTTTTTGGCTTTAAAAGCCAAGAAAGCGGAGATAAAATTATCTCCCTATTACCAAGCTGTCGCTAACACCAGTTAGCGACAGCTAATAGGAGATAGCGACCATCTTGGGCCCCGCTTTGCATGTCAGTGATATTTATCACTAATGACATGCAAAGTGGGCGTGCCAAGCTGTTAGCGACTGGAAACAGTCGCTAACATCGCTATCTCCTATTACCAACTTTTGGAGATATTCGCGCTAAGCGCGAATATCTCCAAAAGCTAACACCTGCCCTGAGCAGTTCTTAGCCATGTTATCCAATGGGAGGTGGATAACATGGCTAGGAGCATTTGCTCGATAATGCATGAATATCGCTGACTTTTCAGCGATATTCATGCATTGCGGCCGTTTTTTATCGCATTTGCGATAAACCTTGCTAACAGCAAGGTTTATCTGCGATATAAATCGCCGATTTGCGGCGATAATATTTGTCTCTAAACAAGTTAGAGACAAAAATTATCTCTATTGGTTGGTAATATGCCCCTATATCACTCTAGGTACGCACTGTTCGTACCCCTTTGATGTAGATACATTTTGACTAGGTTACCACTAACACCTTTCTATTATTTTTGTCTCGTTTTATTCCATTTCTTATTCGTTTCTTGGCGCCGGCCGCAAGGTATTTTTGGATTCACCATCGTTACGTAGCAGTTATGTCCCACTAGAAAGGTCGTCCTTCTCTACTTATCACTGTTGATAAGAATTTTTGGCAAACAGGTAAATAAGTTAGAGATATTTGCGGATCGGTTTTATGCACACCGAGAGAGACCCTCCATTGATATATAATATACATATATGTTGTGCTCTTCATAGGTCCTTCTTATCTTTGGACCTTGTAACGGTCCTGCCATTGGGTCAATTCTCCTGTGACTTCATATAGAGTTGCCATTCTAAGTGTGTGGCCATATACACATATCCATGTAAGTGATCATCCATGTTATAGACACTAAATGGAGGGAATGTTTTAAGTGTCTCTCTATATATATATATATATATATATGTATATATATATATGTGATTTTAATCCTAAACATATCGGTATATTATTACCTGTATTACAGAACCTTTTAAGGAGTTTAAGGAGTTTATGCACTTATTCTACAGTGTTTTAATCCAGACAAGGGACCTACACATTACCGCGATTTATCTAATTCCTTAAGTAAGTGTAGTGTCTTTTTATGTATTATCACCGTACATAAATAGGTCTTCTCTCCTTCTTTTATCCTCCGGCCCTCCCCTCTCTCTTCCCCCCCATTTCTCTACACTTTTCTATCATGAACTAGCTAGATCATGGCTGTTTTTCCTTTTTCTTATATTTCTTTATGACTGGATATGAGCACTCAGTTGTTTCACTGTTTTTTCTTATATAATAAGAAAATGTTAGTCATTTGTGTGTTTTTAGATGATATTCTTTTCAGGGAATTTGTATGGACTTGAAATCATGTTTGTTATCTCATTATTTTTAAGAATTTTATGTTATATTGTACAGATATTTGTTTTTACATTATTCAAATGCTGATATAAAAGTGTTGTTAAAATGAAATTATTGACACAAATATTGTATCAAGACACAAATAATGACGTTGAATAATTATTGGACTCTGAATGTTTTTTTATTATGTTTCTTAGGTTAAATCAGTGGCTTTTTTTCCTGAAGAAGGCGTTTCAATGACGCCGAAACGCGCGTCGACAAACATTAATGATAAAGATTGCCACCTATATACAGTTGTATATTTTTATACAAATATTGACTATATGAATATTCTCATTTATGGAATGTACTATTAATGTCGTTTTTGTTTTTATGTTCTTGTTTTAACAATCAAATATATTATATTTTTCTACATGATTTACCTGTCAGTTACTCCCTGTTATATTATTTTACTTGTGGTTTGAATCATTATAATTGCCTAGGAAGGTATTCTCTCATATCGTATGAGGCTATCTAGCAGCACATCTCAAACCATTGAAGTCGGTTGAAAGGGTTGCAAGCTTCCTCACGAAGCATGCTGTTGCATAGTGAACCTAATAAAGTGGAAAAGAAGACTACAAGGTTCCCAGCTTGGCTGGAAGTCAAACCTTCTTATGTAGGTAGGAGGGCATCTCCCCTACACTGTACATGCATGCCCAAATCATGCTTTGGAAGGCGAGTGAGTCAACAGCAAGCTTCCCGAAGCTGCCATTACCCCAGTGAGTATCGAAGCTCCTTAAAATGCAGGCTTCTTTACACTGCCCTAAGAGCATAATGAATCTGTTTAAGTGAGTGGCGGGACCTCAAGGTTCCTCACTCTGCCATGGTGATAGCAGTGCACTTCAATAGTACGCACCTGACAGAACCAATTGTATTTTTTCCATGACTGCCCAGGTTCTGAGGGATACTGGGTTACCCCATTGTAACTAAACAGCAGTGCACTTCAGACATGTTTAGATGGGCGAGAGAGCTGCAATTAACAATGTGTGAGGTTGAGGGGGCGGTTTAATTCCTTTCTAGGGGCAGAAGAGAAACTAACTAATAGGACGTGAATGGAATTTATCTGGAGATGGCAAGGCTGTACAGGGGGACACCACATTGTTTCCAAGAGCCTTACAACAGGTGGTGCAAGTTTCCTTACTAGAGCTGAGAACAGAGGGCATTCTGATATAAGGGGTAGGTACGAACAAAACGCAACAGCTCTTTGTACCTATTGCCAAATCGTGCAATCTGGTTTTCCCACATTGTCCTCTAAGGAGCACCCCCTCATTCAATTCGTTGTGTTGATTCTCATTTTTGCATTTTTGCAGCTACAACATGGCAGTACCGCAGGAGCGAGGTGTACTGATTCCCATTGTCAATGATAGTAATGGAGGATCCCAGTGCCAGAGTGTGTGAGAAGCTCCACCTAGAGTCTGCCCTGCAGATGTATATGTGACAGAGGTTAGAATACACTTTTGCGGCGCACCTTTTCACTCTTGATTTGTGTTGTGTACCAAGATTCCATCATGGCTCCTTGGCTCACAAAGAAGCTTTTGTGCAATTTTACTACTGCAAAAGAGGTAGACATCGCAGCTGGGCTGATTTTCCACTTTCTCACTCACGGATTGTGAACAACTTGAAGGGTGCAATCTATGTAAAAGCAGCAGATGTGGCCAGTGTGTGGCTATGAGGCAGAAACAATCAGATATCCTCAACAGCTGCTAGCCCTCAAACCCGGGAGAGTGTCTATTTTTTTGAAGCAGAGACAAGACATTGGCTAAGAGACTCTTTCCTTTGGGGGCAGCTATCTTCATTTACTTGCCAGTTGAAAATAATCAACCCACTGAATAAGAGAAGAATAAGAAGCAGTTCCCTGATAGCTCCCTCTGTAGCAGGTCTCCCGGACTCTGCCTATGCTCTATGTGTTGTGCACGCACGTATCAAGAGATAGAGAGAGGACTAGAAAGCTAGTCCGAGTCCCCGTGGTTTATATGTGTTATCAAAAGAGACTAGCTTAAATATGACCAATATTGTTAGGACTATGATTAGATTTGTCATGGGCACCTCGTTGGTGAGTTCATGAAGCCCTCACCCACCAACCTGGTTGGTGGCATGCTTCATCATCGGGCCCACCCAGTGACACCTAATGTGTCCCGGGTGTGCTGCGACGCCTGATTACAGCGGAGCTGGTATTTTACTGAGAGTGCAGTGTGAGGTGTAAAATGAAGTGTGAGTTAAAACGGCTTGGTGAGGGTCCCAGTACCTGAGGGTAAATTACATTTTAATAACTGGGCCCCCGTCAGCGGTTAAAATAAGGCTTGGGGATGTTTAAGGGAGGCGAGTTACTACCTCCTACATCCATCAGTTGGTCGACATGTTTCAGCCAGTGCCTTAAACTAAATCTGGCTTTCCTCAGGACCTTTTTAAAATAGAGTGTAGTGCAGGTTAAAAAGGAGTCTAATACAGGCTATGTGTTACACTCACTAAGGTATTTCTCTAAGTGTGAGAGGGGGGTTCCCTTCTCATATATGCGCTTAGATTTTGCAGCCAATGCTTCCAGGAGTGAAGCGGTAAGGGGTTGACCAGCTTTTCTGGTCAGAGCCTGCCTTGTAACTGTTGCACCGTCCTCGTACTCCGGTAGGTATGCTCTATGTGTTGCCTGCTGCTGCCTCTTGCCAGTATTGACGATCACTGTGCCACCTGCTGGCCTAAAGTTTTGTAGTATCTGTATTGCCTGTAAGTTTATTTTACCCCTAAAGGTTTTACTATTATTTTCGCTCTTTCTGCTTCTGGTTGGATTAACCGTGCCGTTAAGGAGCCCCTCCCTCCTTCCTGCCCGCACTTTCCCAGACATTCCAGCTTCCTGTCATCCGCCACCCACCACCCGTCCCCCTCAGGACCTACTTAATGGAGGTCACAGTTTGGTCGCACAGTAGCTGGGCACAGCGGGTGTGCCACTGGTGCGCCAAGCCCAGTGATAGAAACCCAGCCCCTCTGGTCCCCCAGAGATACTCCTATGCAGAACTCCGAGCCATGGACCCCAGATGCCACGAAAACTGCTGCCTCGCATCTCCTCTATCAATAGTAGGGCCTTTCACGTGCCACAGCTGTGTCTTCACATGCAACTCAGGACCTCCCACCTTCATGGAAACCCGTGCTACTCCCACCTCCCCGACAGCACTGGAACCACTCCAATGCATCCTGCTCAGTGTCTGATCCCTCCACAATCATGCCAGAGAAATCTGGGGCACCATCACCACTCTCGCTCCCGATGTGACCTTCTTCACTGAGAATTGGCTCAACCCCTCCTGCACCTTCAAATGGCTCTTCATCGGCTCCAGGAAATCCGTCAATCAAACCCAAGTCACGAGCAAACTAGAATACGGCAACACAGGAACCACTACCCAACTCATGAAGAGACTCCAGATGATACAGAACTCCGTGGCCAGACTCATCCTCAACCTGCCCAAAAAGACCCACATCACCCCCTTCCTCAGGAACCTCCACTGGCTCCTCGTCCAGATAAGAGGCCAGTTCACAGGTCGGGTCGCAGATGAATTTTGCTTTATAGAATTGAATGGTAGAACTGCTGCTCAACTTGTCTAGAAGAGGGTGGAAAAACTAGTAATGCCAAAGGGATGACATAACTCTTTCTATAGTTACATTGAAAAAGAACACCACACATACTACCATTTGCTCGAAATTTTTAAAAAGGAGCACATTTTTCTGGACATGAGACGAGCACAATCCTTTGCAAATAGTCTACAGCTCAAAGAATAACTAAAATAACTGAACAGATGAATGAGCAACTCCTTTTTAAAATGCAACAATTTGGTGTGTTTGGGGATAAACTATTTGGATGACATTGCATATATTTTGAGTTACTAACATGATTAAAAACTAACAATATATTCCATTTTTAGAGATAATTATACCAGTGCACATCCCTACTAGTTACTTTTATCCAATTGAGTTTCAATTCAAATCACTTCATAAGTTCAATTTTCTTCAAGTCCACACAATTATTCAGATAGCACAAAGTCCATTAGTTCTTAAAGTTCTTATTTATTGATTGCTCTCTTGCCACATCGTCACAGCCGACGCGCGTTTCGCCCTCCGCGGGCTTTTTCAAGGCTGTAATTTAGTATACAAATACATACAATAAGTAAAAATCATACATTAAGGGCCACCTTTAACAATCCATGCATAAACAAAAGATCTGACCATTGTTCTCCTAGATTTCAATTTGGAGCATCTAGCATGTACCATTATTGTTTTTCAAGTCTAGTACTTTGATTATAGGTAGCTGCACGGATTATTTGGCGGTCACCCTACTTTACATAGTTGCACTATGTTGGCTGATAGAAAACTTTGTTTACAAGCATAGATGCAAAGCCTGTTGCTCAAGATGACCACCACTTGTCCCTCAGTGCTATTTCAAAGTATTCTCTTGTCAGACCATATATAAATGTGCCCATTATCACCACAAATCTATCAATATTCAAGTATTGTTTGCTAATTTAATTTAAAAAATGGAGACTAAATGCATATATGTTACTACCTAAAATTTATTATTCCCACTTACCAAAGCAAAATAGTATGGTGAGTGGCGTATTTTCATATGAATCAATAAAAACGTCAAATCCTTAATCATTGGTCCTGTAAAACCAAAAAACGCCGGTATTAAGAACAATTTTCTCACATTTCAATTCAAATCACTTCATAAGTTCAAGGGGAGTCCGTATGTGGCGATGGGCAGCATAAACAGGTGATAGTGACATGTGTCCGGCTCAAGGGGAGTCCGTATGTGGCGATGGGCAGCATAAACTGGTGATTGTGACATGTGTCCGTTAGTGGACCGATTTTTTGAAATACAGTGTCTTATTGCCAATACGGGAGTAACATTGGTCATTTTATAGTAGTGATGGACCGGTATTTGGAAAGGCATCGACTTGGAGCCTCGTTGTAAACTTTGTATAATATAATGGAATATACAACTGGAGACGTAATAGGTATATAAACAAAATATCCAATTTTTCCCTTTATAAACAACTGAAATGGGGATGAACTTTTCATTTCAGATGGAACTTATCATGGCTCCCATAATCCTATATTAAATTAAATACCACTGAGTGACAAATGGATTTAGAGATACAAGAAATTTATGGAACAATTTTCGCATCCACTATTCTAAGGCTTTAAGGTAAGCTGGCTTATATGATAATTGTCCATGATGAAATGACTAGTGTGACGCGGCATACCAATGTGAGAAAATTGTTCTTAATACCGGCGTTTTTTGGTTTTACAGGACCAATGATTAAGGATTTGACGTTTTTATTGATTCATATGAAAATACGCCACTCACCATACTATTTTGCTTTGGTAAGTGGGAATATAGTAACATATATGCATTTAGTCTCCATTTTTTTAATTAAATTAGCAAACAATACTTGAATATTGATAGATTTGTGGTGATAATGGGCACATTTATATATGGTCTGACAAGAGAATACTTTGAAATAGCACTGAGGGACAAGTGGTGGTCATCTTGAGCAACAGGCTTTGCATCTATGCTTGTAAACAAAGTTTTCTATCAGCCAACATAGTGCAACTATGTAAAGTAGGGTGACCGCCAAATAATCCGTATGATCTACTTTTTTAAATAAATGTACATTGCGCTTGTTATTTAATTAAGCAACTGTGCAGCTACCTATAATCAAAGTACTAGACTTGAAAAACAATAATGGTACATGCTAGATGCTCCAAATTGAAATCTAGGAGAACAATGGTCAGATCTTTTGTTTATGCATGGATTGTTAAAGGTGGCCCTTAATGTATGATTTTTACTTATTGTATGTATTTGTATACTAAATTACAGCCTTGAAAAAGCCCGCGGAGGGCGAAACGCGCGTCGGCTGTGACGATGTGGCAAGAGAGCAATCAATAAATAAGAACTTTAAGAACTAATGGACTTTGTGCTATCTGAATAATTGTGTGGACTTGAAGAAAATTGAACTTATGAAGTGATTTGAATTGAAACTCAATTGGATAAAAGTAACTAGTAGGGATGTGCACTGGTATAATTATCTCTATTTATGGTTCATGAAATTCTACTACACCTTCTGTGGGTAGATTATCGTTGCTGAAATTGCTTAAGGGTGAATAAGCATCTTATCAGTTGGGCACTCCCAAAGTGAGTATTCTCGTGTTACTGGATAAATCAATACTATGGGAAAAATGCAATATTGATGTGCTGATCATAGTGGCAAATTCACCTTGTTTCTTTTTTTGAATATATTCCATTTTACTCTCCAGTCTTGCCACTATCCTTTCTTTTTAAAAAAATGGCTGAATATGTCCCGTAAATTTTAAAAACATTAAATAATTCCTTTTCTTCTACACAAAATGCACAACATAATGTAAACTAAAGAATTTTGGTCCTACCTGAGGATGTCTTCTATTTTCTAGTGTTGGAAAGAAAAGAAACCCTCTTGACAAATCTCACATGTAATCCACAATAAATCCAAAAAGGCAGAACCAGAAAATATTATTTTAACCCCTCCCATGCTCATGACGAGCTGAGCTCGTCATAACGGCCGCAACGCTCGCACGCGGGGCTAATTCCCCCGCTGTGCTGAGCGTTTTGAAGAAACGGGTGTGGCCGTGACGAGCTCAGCTCGTCATGAGCACACGGCCACCGTGGCCACCAGGGCGCTGTGCGCGCCCCCCGCCTCCCAGCACAGAGGGGGAATTATCACTGATATAGTATGTAAACAACCATTTTAGGAAATATCCAGAAGTAACCCACAATGCTTAACAATAAAAAAGTTGAAAATATTCCATTTTTGTTTTAAAAAAAACAAATCCCTGTCGCTAACAAGAAAAGAAATACATAGATTTGGTTAAAACTCATTTGAATCTGACTTTGTCTCACATTCTCTGCAAAACATCCTTAAGAATCAACTATGTTTTGCCCTCTCACCCACTTTATATCACTTCTCATCCAGAGATACCTAGTTTAACTTAATTCCCATCACCAAACCTAATAAGACTATAGTAGTGCCCCGAGCAATCTATATCACCATACTCACACAACAATATATATTTTTTTATTCTTTATTTTTTTTCATTTTCACAAAACATCAAACAGTACACTGTGTCAAAGGTACAAGTTAGCACAGGCAATAATGTTGGCAGATACATTGCGATACACTTTTCCTGGGTTGGTTCACAAGGCCCTCTACTATCTTCAATCTGTATTTTGTATACTGGCCTAACATGGTTCATTGGCTGCACAGTTTCCCCTTCCCTCCACACCATTGGTGCTGAATTTCTATATTGAAAGGTCAAGTCCAGGATTCGCCTGAAGCTCCCACTTTAAACCATAGTATGCCCTCCAAGAGCCCAATGCCTTCCCAAAGTTTCTGTGACAGCCCCAGCCTTTGTTAACCACTCTTTCAGCCTTCACACAGCCATTCACACCTCCAACCTGCATTGCCTTAGTTGGAGCTGCCTGGTTCCACCAGTTTTGTGATATCTCGTTTTTCTAATACAAACCGCAAAAATGGAAAACAGCAGTTTCGGTCAGCGTCAATATTGCACGGAATGCCTAATATAGGAAACTGGGAGCTATCTGGTATGGGAACCTCTAGTACTGTTGACAGTTTGGCAATGATCTCCCCCTCCAAGATACCTGTGTTTTATGGCACTCACATATCATGTGGAAGAAGGAATCCACTGTGGCATTGCATTCTCCGCATGTTGGAGCATTGCGCTCTGCCCATCTTGTGTACCTGCTTCTGTTGTAGTACATTATATGCAGTATTTTTAGCTGAATCAGCCTCAGTCGCGTCTTTATTGCCACCTCTATTGGGTACATCACGGCAGCTTCCCAGTCAAACATCTAGGTGGCACTAGTCAGATTCCCATTTGGCCATGAATTTCTATAGCATATCAGGTTTATTTTTAATGAGGGTGCACTATGTATGCTAGACTGCCCTGCTTGTCAGTTCTTCCAATAACACTAAATTTTCCCACAGGTTACTCTCTGACAAGTCCTTCCAGTCTATTACTTCCGGCCCCAGGGCATGTCTATTCTGTAGGTATTTGAATTTTTGGGTGGGAACTAGGTCATATTCTTCTAGTAATTTTCCAAATAACTTCAGCTCTCCTCCCATAGTAATGTTCCCCAGTATTAGGATGCCAGTCAGGTCCAATTTTTTGGACCTGCCTACCCTGTCTACCCTGCCAATCCACATGTGTGATGGATCCAATCCATGCTTTCAATACAGCCTGGGTAGGTTCCTGAGTCTACTTCCAAATGGTTTCCCACATAGGAAATGTATGAATGGGTATGTTTCCATCTAATTCCTTTCCAGTCTTGTCGCTCTGCCATCCCGGGGTTCTATCCCCATTCAATACCCTGGAGGAGCTGGAATATTTGGGAGGGGTATGCCTCTGCAGTACACAGACTTCTGTAGTGTTTACCAGTGCTACTCTGATTGTACCACAATCCCAAAGCAAAGTGCACAGTGTTTATCAATTTTGACAAAGAATGACTCATGGGGGGTATTTTGGAGAACATTCAAATGTTTTGGCAGTGTGATCATTTAGAAGACTGATGCTCTCAAATCAAATCATTGATATTTGATCCCTGAAGAAAGCCTATTTGATTTGACTGAAGATCTCATCGTTATTGAGAGCAGGAGTTTCAGTCACCTGTCTACTTCATTCTGGAATTCCCAGAGTACCTCCTCCAGGTTCATCTCTAGAACAGTGTTCTGTTCAGGTGTTATAGCAATGTCTAGGTATCTGAATCCTCAACTGATATCTCAATACCATGACTTATCTTTCCCCCCTTTTCCCAATTTCCATCTTGGTATAGCAACGACTTGTCACAATTTGTCGTACATCCAGCATATCTCTCAAAGTTCTGAAACACTGATAGGACATCCAGTATTGAAGTATCAGGGTCCAGAAGATACAGCAAGACATCATCTGCAAACCTTCTCCAGGTCACCAGTCACTTCTGGGTATCCCACAAAATTAGCTTGACTCTTATCCAACATGCTACTGGTTCAATGAAATGGGCAAATAACAGGGTGAACAGCTGGCAACCTTGTCTGGGTCTCTGTGTTCACACTCAGATATTAAGGCATCAGATTATTAAGACCACTCCTACAAATCCATCCTATTCAGAGGCTGAGGTGCCTAAGGTCTATCCAAAGGTCTGAATGGCAAAGTAACTTTACAACCACCCGGTTACTCAAAACAATGCCCACATCACAACTAAATTGTGCACCAATAAATTGTAGCTGACCAGTTACCACCACATCTGCTCTCCCTACACTACAAAAAATGATGATCTTGGTATCCTTGCGCTCACAGGAACCTGGGTTGCACCCAATAATAAACACTTTTTTACTTGTATGATACAAAATACATGCACATGGATAAATCCTTAAATAATGGATAATCTCAATTACAAAATCATAAAAATCCTCCTCCTTCGACTGCCTTACTGATATTGCTGTTACCTCAAAAAACAGGATGCCAAGCATCATCTACCATTCTCCATTAAAAATCCGTGAAAATCAGCTCCTTCATTGCTACAATATTAGACTTTTGTCTCTGATCAAATCTTCATCACTGCCACAAATGATGTGTTTTAGAACAATAACCATGAAAAAGTATAGGCACCTCAAATCCTCACCCAAAGATCTGGCATGATCCTATGCACCTTTCATTAGTCATTCAAAACATTCCTCTCACACAAATATCAAACCCTAAATAGAATTGGACCAGAATTGAAAAAACATTCAACGGAATGTAGTATAGGACACAGTGATGTTTCTCATAAACCCATGACAAGCTCATTCAGATCCCTATAGCTATCATGTTTGATAAAGTTGCCACCTCTCTAACAAGACTTCAAAGGGTAAAATACTAATTGGTATTCATTTATAGTCAGTAGACAGAGAAAATTACTAAAAGCCATTGAACTATTATAGAGAAAGACCCACCAGAAAATACTCTTGCACTGCTAAGATCTGAAATAAAAAATAATTGATTTCTACAAGGCAATATCCACTTTCTTCAAAAAGAGACTACACAGTGCCAAAATCTGCACAAAAGATGCATTCAGTATTTTAAAAATATCTACTCAGCATACGCAAGACCAACTATATAAATGTAAAGATGAGAAGGTTGGAAGTTTCTTGACATTAACATCATTCTTCCTTATTCAAGCGCTATGCTGATTGTCACCAAAGAAGCTCAATTGGTCCATTGAAGGAAATTCACACCTATCACATGACAGAGAATCAAAAAAACTACGTACTAAGACAAGACACTTTCGTTTCTCGACCAATTTTATTCTTATCCTTATGGGAAAGAAAAGCTTGTGTGCTGGTATCACCCCCTAGCTCACCTTTGTCAAAGTCTCACTTAAATAAAGCTGTATTCTAAATTCTCTAAAAACAGGTCATGCCTGTCTGTCACTCAAAAGGCTGATGCCAACCCTGACCTGACCAAAACTTTGAGACCTATCATAAGCATACCATACTAGGCAAAGATACGTGAGCAATGTATTGCTCATCAATTGCATTAACACCAAAATTAGTACAGTGGGGGCTTAAGGGGAACCTGTGTAGTGTGCTCTACGCTTCTATTCGATTAGTCCAGTACACGTCCCTAGCGTATCCTGAGAAGAAAAACTAAACTTTCGTTTTTTAGCTAGGAAAGGTCATCCTCCATGGAAGAGGAAACCTCACACTTGAGTGAATTACTAATATTGTGTCCCACTCAAGAACATTTAGTGCTATCCAGGAACGCTATCATTTAAATGACCTCTAGGGAACCACATGCCCTGAAGAATACTCCAGACTGTCCAGGCTGATATAGATGGGCAGAAACGTGTTGGCAGATAGGTAATGCGTGTGAGTCACTGATCTCCATATACCCATTTAGTCTAGGTTTTAATCATACCTAGTGTCCTGTTGAAAAAAAGGTATTGCACAAGGAACACTAAGGTATTAATCTGGATCCCCCTTCCTGTCGGTGTTGTCCAGTAAGATTTATTTATTTAAGAACTCCCTCCTTCCGTTACAGTCTTCGAAGAGGTTGAGTGTGCCGCGGCGGCATTGCCCTACCGAGGTGGAAGAGGATTCCTATGATGAAGCATGACACTATTAAGTGTGTGAGGTTTCTTTTTCTATAAAGTATGACCTTTCCTAGCTAAAAAACTAAGGTTTCGTATTTCTTCTCAGAATACTCTGGAGACGCATGTTGAATGAAATGTGTGAAGTTTGTAGACCTGATGTGTCAGATGACTTGGATCATCGCTGCTGTGGTGCAGAAGCATGGGGTTTAAGGAGAGGTCGTGTCAGTAGGGTGCATAATGGTTTAAGGAGCTCACCAGTAGTGTCAGCACAGAGTATTAAAAACAGTCTAAAAAGGAGTGATGGAGGAGTAATAAACTAGGAAATGTTAAGCCACAATCCACTATTATAGGCACAGCTCAACAGTGACATAGAAGCAAACTTTGAAACCCATTGAACCATCGAAGAACATAATATTGTACTGGAATGTAATATAGCATTGATAAAGTGCTTCATTTCTGTCACAGTGTGTTATTTGAAGATTTGCCTCTGTGGGAGATGTTGAGTGAGGTGTGTGGCATTTGGGGACAAGCTCTAAGCAAAGCACAGTGGAGCTGCTGTATTTATGCATGAAGTGTGGGGGAGTGTGTGAGAATTGATGCATTGTTCTAGTGGATAGTTACCATCTATGGGTAGTCTTTATGGAGACGTGGACGCCACCAAGGATGTTGTTCAGAGCGTCCACTTTTAATATTCTATACAGGTCTATAAAACCTGGCAATACAACTTGGCCCCTGGCTAGTGTTAGGTGGCGTGGGGAGAGTGTTTAGAGACAACTAAGAAGCGCTGAAAGGATACTTTCCAACGTTCTTTGCCCAGAAAGAGGTAAGATTTTTCTAGTTTCAAAAGCATTAATTATTATAATGATGTCACCATGAATGTCACAATAGACTTGCCTTGCTTTTTGACTTAGGCAGGTAGCAAATTAAAAAAAATGCCATGTTTAAAAAGTATGAACATGTATTTTTCATTTAACAGTTACCTGAAGTATAACAATTCATTTACATTTATCAGTAACGATAAATGTAGCTGTTGTATATGGCTTCCATTTTAAGCCATAAATGTGAATAGCCGGATGGCATCCAGTATTTCACTGCTTTGTGGTTAAGTGTTGGCACCACCTCGCCCAGGTCTCCAGAGCCCAGAGCCCAGAGCCCAGGGCAGTAGAAGTAGAGGTGTCTGTCTCACCCGTTCATGATGCTCCTGCCTAGGAAAAAGAGAATTGAGAGAATTTTAAGGATTTATGATCTAATATTAAGAATTGCTGCTCAAAAATCAAGACCGAATATATGAATAATCTATTAAGTTGTGATAAAGGCAGGGGATCTTGTCTTGTAAAGATTGACAGGTGAAAGGGATACAGTATAATTCGAAGGAGCACCGCTGGTACTGTTTCCATGTGGATTGGAGCATGTGAGAATGGGTGGTTTGATAATGCAGAATCCAATTGGAGACACTTCTAGGCTATTATGTTGATTTAGTGAACTAATTGCTGTTAAGGTGTGATGTTTGAGAGTGGGCTATATGCAGCAGATGTCAACATATAATCCAAGTACAGAGGTTGCTTCTTAGGGGCACTTCAAGGCCTCCTCTGTGATTACGCCATGGGTATAAGGCATGAGAACGTTCTTGGCACAGGCTAACAGTGCTACAATTGGGAAGAGACATATGTCTTCAGTGAGAAAGTGGTTTATTAGTTGGGGTGGATGTAAATCCTGCTGAAATAAAGAAAGTGTTTTTTAACAAAAAGATTATGGTTTGAATGTTATTACTTTTCGTATTAAGAATTGTTGTTGTTGTCTTTATTTTGCTTGTGGAATCCTTACTTAAAATTTGGATGGCATGTAAGAACCAGGATGACGATGTCTATTAATGTGATGATTAATGCAAATATGAGTATATGATGTACATATTATATACAAAACGTTTTTAAAGGAGTAGTACACTGAGCATTGTTTAACTGTGTATTTTTGAATATTGACATGTTATTATATTTTAATCTTGGTGAAAACAATAAAAACGTATGACATTTTTAATAAGGAGACAAAGCAATATTTAGTTTTATTTACCACTGATTTAGACATATATTTGGTGCACTCTTACTGGGTTATAGGAATATGTGTGGGCTATACATAGACTTGATTTGCACAGAGGGGAAATTCTTATCTTTGGTGGATGGAGACCCACCATTAATAATAAAGGCACTATCTTGTAAGGTCCAGTTAAAGGTGTCAGTAATTTAAAACTGAGCTCCACCCCTGTTTGCTATAGCACAGAGCAGACAGGGTTAACTTAGAGAAAATTTATAAAGCATTTGTAAATACCAAAACAGTTAAAATGTTTAAAACACAACATAATGAAAATCTCACTTCAGTTTATAAAAAATAGAGAATAATATACTGAACAAATGACTCCAAAATGACAGAAATCCAATAAGGAGAACAGAGATATGAATTTGTAAGGATTTAAGTGAAAATAATTGCACAGAGTGCCGAATGTAGCCAATGGTTGCAACAGGCCAGAACTTAGGTGCGATTTTAGGTTGATGGTGATGGATCATGACTTGGAGACATCAACCATATACAATCCAGTAAGAGTTTTTGTTTTTGGACCTAGTATTATTTCTGGAAGGCAAACCCCTTTGGAGTCAGAGTAGAAAAGCAGCAGGCTGTATTCGAGGGGAATGCCACAACATCGGATAAGCGTTGGATCACGGCGAGCAGTTTGTTTCGGTGGGAAAGCTGAAAAATTCTAATTTAGCACCAAGGGAATCCTTCTCATCGGTTGGTTGGAAAGGACTGCAAAAAACTTACTCTGGGAATTGGAGCACTTAAACTGCTGGGTCAAAGACGACAATCCACCAGCAGCTACGTATCATTCGACTACTGTATCATCAAACCTAGACTTTACCTTTACGACTCTGACTCTGTTCAATAAAATTACTACCGTCAAGATTGGCAATAACGAATTTAGCAATCATCTGCCACAGAGTTGTGTGTTCAAACAAGACCCTGCCAAGCACCAGAAACTAGCAACTCTATTGTGCTGGATGAACGAAGCAATCTTAAAAGAATAAGGTGCAACTCTAACAACATAGAGGAAATAACAGCAACAGCTAAAGCCCTATACAGCCAAGGAAGTGTCAACTCAGCCCATCCCTTGGAAAGCTGGGAAAAATTTGTCACATCCCTAGGAGAAAAAAACATATATAGCAAAGGCCGGAAACAAAAGAAAGCAGTAGCTACTCCAATCGACGCATCAAAGAGCCCGGTCTCAAAAAAATTCAGGCGAACCATAAACCGAATCTTAAAGCAACAACGCAAATCTCCAAATAATCAAAGTCTGCAAGGAACTCTCCGCGAGCTAAAGACCTCATTAAAACGGAGGAGACGGGTAAACAAAAGAGCAAAGGAAAACGAATTATGGGCAAAACTTTTCCACGACGCAAACCAGAAAAACAGCACCAAATTCTGGCAAACAGTAAACAAACTGCAGCAGCCAAAACATCATGGCATAGAATCTAACACCACTGAAGCTACCTGGGCTGACTATCTTTTTAAACACTTCAACAATCAAGAACCGGAAACACTCACTCCTCTGGCCTCCTTGGGTCACGTTTACATCAACAATTTAATAAGGGCAGGAACAAATCAGCAGCACCCAAGTGACATGGGCAGTGGACTACTCAACCCTACGCAGCTGGAGATGGCATTGCCACCAAGTCCACACAGCCCACTAAGTGCAGTAGATGAGCAAAAAGAACCCCTGGTCAAAGCAATAAGGAAACAAATATCCAGAGGTAGACGGGCAGGAGCACCAGGCCCAAACGGTATACCACCATTGCTATACAAACAGGATCCTGACTACTGGTGCAATGCACTAGCCCCAGTTATAGGACATGCTCTAAGAATTACGGCAATCCCAGAGTCATGGAGAGGCTCAATCATTAGCCCTATTCATAAGTAAGGAGCGAGGTCTGCTCCAAACATTTACCGCCTGATAGCCCTCATAGATACTGAGGCCAAATATTACACGGGGATTGTATTACATGATCTCCTTAGCTGGTCCTCTACGAACGGCATTATACCTATAGCTCAAACAGGTTTCTGTCAAGGGCATGAAACCATAACTAACTTAATCGCGACGACCGTACCAGGCTCTGGTAAAAGCTGAACGAATGGGGGATACCACCACCCCTCCTACAACTGCACACTAATACATGGATCAGAATTAAACTAGGTGCAGGGAAGCATCCTTCAAGCAGAATCACCACTACAAAGGGGTTAAAGCAAGGATGCGTTTTGGCCCCTTTGTTATTTAGCCTTTTCCAGGTGGACTTGCCGGCAGAACTGGACAGTTGTTCTTCACATGCCCCGAAGCTAGGTGGCATGACATTGACAAACCTGCTATATGCTGACGACCTAGTTCTGATAAGTAGAAATCCAAATGGACTTCAGCACCTTCTAGATGCAACCTACAAATTCTCCCAACAGAATGCTCTAAAAATACATTTTAAAAAATGTAAAGTTATGGGAATAAACTATCACAAGAAGGCAAACCCTAGCTGGTACTTGGCCGGCAAATGTCTAGACCTAGTAACAAACTATAAATACCTGTGCGAGCTTTTAGATCAAAATGACTCTTTTAAGCCACAGCTGGAATTCCTACAAAGGATGGGAGTTATGACCTATTTAGCACTAAAACCCCTGAAGAAATTGCGGCCGGACCTAACACTTGAACCCTTTCTAAAAGTCCTGAGAGCCAAACTGCAGCCAGCAATCACTTATGGGAGCGAATCTCTGACTGGAAAAGAAGCAGCAATTCTTGACAGTGTAATAGCAACCTCTTACCGAGCGATTTTCCAGCTCGCCAAAAATGTCTCCCCGGCTCAAATAAGGGTGGAATTTGGCCTCCACAATCAGGCAACAGAAAGAAAGGGAGCCTTTGTAAAAAGCTGGCATAAAATCATAGCTGCTGACATAGGGTCCTTGAATAATCAGCTTTGGATTGAGATGTCTCGCACTGGAAAATTGCCAGCCAATGTGTACCTTCAGGAATCTATTCACACCATAGGTCTGACAGACACCTGGAACGCCTCAATGGGCCACTCGGTTTTTAAAAAACTATTAACAAAGTCAACAAGGCTCATATCCGCCACAGAGGACAAGAAAGCGGTATCCAAACGAGCTTATGGCTGGGTTGTGCTCAATAATTATGATGTCCTCAAACCCCAACCCTATCTCAAAGCCTGAACTAAGATTGTGACTAAGAAAAAATACCTAAGACTCCGCTTGGGAGTCGGCCCAATCAAACCGTTTTTACCACCGTGGGAAAGAAGAGGGGGAGATCAGCTTTGCCGTCTCTGCGCCAGCGACACAGAGACTCTGATTCACAGCTGTAGTTTCCTGCCGCTCGAGGAGAGTTTTTACTCGAGCGGCAGCTTTCTCAACGCGGACTGGTAGTTTCTCATTGCGGGCGGTCATGAGCTACGCGACCACTCGCAATGAGAAACCAGACCTCCTCGCGTTGAGAATCTCACATGGAGGTTTATTTTCCACTCTCGCAATCGGCAACCTGATGTTGCTGATCGCGAATGTGAGAAGTTGGCCTGATGTATGATGTCTCCAATTTTGGGGGCACCTTATAGCAGTCCAAACAATCCCTTATGGTGGTGGTTGTAAGTCAACCTTAAAGACAAGCTATCCTAGAGTTAGCATGGACTAAGCAGCCTAAAGGCTTAACTCCAGAGGACATGTGAAGCCAGCTGTTTTACCATATGCAATCCTGTAATATCAAATGAAAGGACACTACACATGTTATATATTATAAAAATATATGTATTTATTCTCAGAATAATCCCCAATACTCTTTATGAGTAATGAAGCACAAGCGTTTAAACAAAAGCACAATATAACATACAAGTTGCACAATTATGGATGAGGCCGGTGGCCACTCAAACCATATATCAAAAAAGTGGTATAAGTACCACTAATCGATCAGTGGTAAGGCCTTGGGCCTTGGGAATCGCTGGGACTACATATAACATACAAGTTGCACAATTATGGATGAGGCCGGTGGCCCCTCAAACCATATATCAAAAAAGTGGTATAAGTACCACTAATCGATCAGTGGTAAGGCCTTGGGCCTTGGGAATCGCTGGGACTACACTGGACTAACAGCAGTTAGGACGGGAGTAGCCCGCGGGATTCGGGTGCAGCGCTATAAGCACACACATGCACCAATGCAAAGTCAATGGTGCGTAAAAGTTATCGAGTTACAGTTTTAAGAGTCTTCCGACTGGGCTAGAAGGACAAAACTTTAGACTTAGACACTAGAGGTGTAAACCACTACAGGAGCACCAGCGTTCAAGAGTTACCTCACCCACAGGAAGCGGGTGCACAGGTGCAAAGATGTCGGGTTTCGTCACGAAGATCTATGGTGCCTGGAGATGAAGATGCTGCAGGCGTCCAGAAGAGAAGTGTCCGGTGTGATCCAAGGGTGGATTGAAGATATAGAGTACCTGAAAGCAGAGGGGACAGAGTCTGGGTCACTAGCCAGTGACCAGGAAGGAACCAGGAAGGAACCAGGCAATGTCGGGCGCAATCAGGTGCTTGTTGTGAAGCTTGTCTCCACTGCAGCGTGGTCTCTGGGGCACCGAGGATGTCCTGGAGTAAATCACGAGCTGTCCCACGAAGGCTCTCGCTGTCGGCGGTGTCGGATTTAAGATTGGAGTCAACAGGCCTTGGCAAATGCAACCCACACAGGAATCAAAGATCGCTTCTTACTCGGACCATCAAGGTCTGAGCCGGTGCTCCTTTTCAGGGGAGCGAGGGCCAGTCTGGAGCAACCAGACTAGCAGAGCAAATTCAAAGTTTCATCAGTACTGGGGCCACTAGCCAACGGGCAAGCGACCGGACCAACGCGTCGAGCAGGAAAATGCAAAAGGGCCCCACGCAGCACTCGATGAGTGTGGAGGGGTGAGCTTCGGTGTAAAAGCTGCTCGGGGCTGGAGCGTCTCAAACTCCAATGCACAGCTTCGAGGGAGTCTCGGATGCTGCACAGTCAGCGCTTCGTAGTTTTTCCAAGATGGCCAGCCCCACGCTTCAGGTCGCCTCCACGGGTCTAAGCTTTGCAGGGACTGTGGATCGGGCTGTTAGAAGGCAGGCACGCTGGGTCTTGTTGATCTCTGTTGCTCGAGTTCCGGCGGGAACTGCAACAAAGCAAACGTTGAGGTGCTGGATGGTGCCTGTTTGCACAGGGTGGTCACTCCTTGACCACAAGGGAGATTCTTCAGTCTTCCACGTTTAGTGGGATGTCGAAGGGTCCAGAGTTTTGTTTCATAAGTTTCAGTCAGGATAATCTGATGTGCATCTGCACAGCTCCTACTTTTATTCCAAATCAAGGGGCTGGATTACCTGCTAGGTCCCTCCTATGGGTGGGACCCAGGAAAGGGGTGGTTACACCCCTTTCCCTTTGTCCAGTTTCGCACCAGGACTGGGGCTGGAGTGCCCCAGAACCGGTTTGACTGGATTTTGCCTGGGACACCTTGTGCACCCCAGGCAGTGTCTAGTTTCTTTCAGCCCTCCCTGCTCCAATCCACTATCTCCTGTCTGGGGTGGTGTAACACCTCCCTGTGACAGGAAACCCTTTGTCCAGGCCTCCCCTGCCAAGTTTCGGTCAGCTGCAGGAGGTCAGACTTGTGTCGGAGCAGCAGCATCCATTTTGTGATGCTGAGGCTCTGGTTAGGATTAACCGCGTTTAAAGCAAAGTAACATGTCTTCTCCCTCTAGAAGGGTGGAATGCTACCCCCGTCGCCAGAACTGGCGAGGGGGTAGTATTCCAAAGTGTATGACACCAAACACGACATGTTTTGATAAAGCCAAACCAAAGTTAGCATTAACCGCGAGGATTATAATGCACTTAAGAGTATATGGTATGGCAGTATCACTGGAACAGCAGTAAGGAAATGGTTCCGAACACTGCAGACAGACTCAGCTCATGCTAGAGCACCATCTCACATAAAACCAAGCACTCTGCCTCCAGGATTGTAAAGGCCTGCCATAGGAGTGACTTATATGTGTCTATGTGTCCAGATATAGGTTTAGACATAGATATACTATATCTAAGCAAGGGGTGAGTACACAACCTTGCCCCAGCTGTGTGAACAGCCAGTTGTGTCGATTTAAGTACCAGCCAGGGGTGGCAAAAGATATGCTGCAGCCCCTGGTAGGCCTTGGATGCACCTATGCCCTGAGCACCTATAGTGCATGGTACAGGGGCTGACAAGGTGTCCAGTACCAAATTGGTGATGTACCTATAGTACGTGTCTGTGAATTTAGAGAGAGAACAGCAGGCTGTGGGTTTGATTAGCAGGCCCACAGCCACATTAAGTCGAAAACCAGTGAAGCAAAAAGCAAAAATTGGGGTGACCATAGGATAGCAGACCCTACTCTCCTACAGCGAACGAAGAAAAAGTCTCGCCAGGATGTCATTTTGCTTGCTCGCGGTCGCCAACTTGACATTGAGGACTGCGAGCAAGCAAAAAATGACCGCTGTATTACGCTATGTGTGTTCGCACTGTGCTACTTCCAGTTTGCTTAGTGCAAAGTTGCGCAAACTTCCAAACTACACGAGCGTAGCTTTGCCCAGCCCTAATCACAATGGCATCTGGTCGACTCAACCAGGGGCAACAGAGTTCTGTAAACCGCTGCACTGGATCACCTTATCAGCTTAAACAGAAAGTTCTTACTAAACTGACTTTTAACAAACTTATTAAAAACTGTGCCAGCGGTGCAACCACCCCGGGGATTACTTTAAGTGTTTTATTAATAAAACAAAGCATTTTAAACTTTGTAATTTTTGTATTAGTGCAATATTTCTCAAATTTATTGTTAATGTACTGTATGCAATGGTTTTAAATAAACACGCATAATAAAAACTTACTTACTTACCTCCCCATACCCAGGCTATTGTCTCTGCTCTGGGAGCAGTTCTCACACCATATCAGGGCTATTCACTAGTTGCGTGACAATAGGAGGCTAAGCCAAATTAGCCCAGAGGAGCATCAGGCAGGTAAAAGGTAACGTTCTAAAAGTCCCATGAACTTAATAATTATCACAAATCCAAATTCACCATTAAATTGAGCTTTTAATAGATACTAAAATAGTCACATTTTTCTAGCCAGTTCTTAGCCTGAGATAGCAGAATGAATATTTAATTTTGCTTTCTCGTGTTACTCTCTGGGCCAGGAAGCCTTCCTACAGTGAAAAGAGCTTCTGGGTGCTAATCAGTGTAAGTACATTTTAACTTTAAATTTCTACATATCCTACATTTAAATACCATGTGTCAGGCCTGCTGGACCAAAAGGCCTAGATTAGGGCAATTTATAAATATTTAAAAGGGAGGTTTTCTTCTGTCTTTTAAAGAGTAATTTTGACAAGTCTAGCTACAGTTTTAAAAACTGCAGCACCCAGGCTACAGTGGTAGCCCTGGAGTCATGTTTGTGTTTGCAAACTAGTGGACAGTACAGAGGTGCTGTAGTTCATATGTAACACTAAACTTTCCATGTCATGGGTGTATTTTAGGACACTATATAATATACTATGGCCTGGTAGTAAGGTTAAATAAGTCAATTGGCTGATAGTCAATTTGGACATGTTTTAGGGATCCAAACACTTGCACTGTGCCTGGTTAGCAGTGTCCCAGGTCAGAGGATCATGAAACCACAGAAAATTGGGGTAATCTCACAACAAGATGCACTGCCTCACACCGTCGAAATGGAGCATGCTCTTCTGACTTGGCCAAACAAAACAAGCCTGACCACCAAAAAGAAAAAAGTATCACGGTAGCATATCAATTTTTGAATATTCCTTCAAAATTTAGTTTGAATTTTGGACTCTGGACATCAGGGGGCAGATTTATGTTAACTGGCGCATCCCCAGGGATGCGCTAGTTAATGTGCGCCACAGCTCCGCCACCCATGGTGCGCCGCATTTATGATGCGGCGCACCATGGGGCAAAAACGGCACAGATGCGTGACGCATCTGTGCCGTAAAGGTGACGCATTGCTGGAGTTGCGTCGCAAGCGCGACGCAGCTCCAGCAAGGCTCGGGGGTGCCCCATCTCCACAATGCTGCGTCAAGACCTACACCTGCTTCAAGCAGGCGCAGGCTTTTGACGCAGCATTGGCCTGAAAGTGACTGAGTGAAATCTTATAGATTTCACTCAGCCACTTTTGCGAGGCGCACCTGCCCCGGAACGCCCACCCTGCGCCGGAACGCCCACAAGCGGCGCAGGGCTTTACAACGTGACGCATCTGCCTAGATGCGTCATGTTGTAAATCGTTCGTAGGGATGCGCCACGTTTACGCCGCCTTGCGTGACGCAACAGCGGCGTAAACGTGGCGCAAGTGCCTCATAAATCTGCCCCAAAGTATTTGACATCTACATCAGCCGGCTACATGCTAAACAGAGCCCAGCTATGTATGCTCTGGCCTAAATTTGGAAATCATTTTTTGTTTTTAAGTTGCCACATTTGACAGTTAGTAGGTAAGCAGCAATTGTGCACAACCATTTTGCACAGCTGCACAAAGTTCATATTTGGGATGCAAGATTGAAGGAGTTAGTTTGCTTACTTGCATCTACAAACAGTACCTTGATAGGGAAGGCACTTTCAATCCCAAAATGTGTGTTCCTTACTTGTATATTAACTTTGACTTCAAATAGTGAGTCAATCCAGTGGTTCAAATTCCAGGATAAAAACAGTTTCCACACAGTTTGGAAATTCTTTTCGTAACTTTTAACTTTTTATTCTTCATCTTACATGACAAGCACTTCAGCCCAGCCAGACTAAGAGGCAAAAGAAAAAAAGTTAAGAAACATTTTTCAAAATGTGTGACGACTATCTGAAGACAATGTTACAATAGATGAAAGGAACACAAATGGTTGCACTGAGATTGCCTCCCCTGTCAGGATATTCATTATATATTGTCATTTTAGTACATTGGAGGGGCTGTAGTTGTCAAACCCTGAAGAAAAGCACCTTGTGCGTATACGTATTGTGACTGCTTGGCAAATGTGTTGGGTTATGCCACAGCTGTCACTTGTAAATCAAAAAAAAGATTAAAATACTTAAAAGCATGTTTGTGCAACAGGTGGCAGAGGTCAGTGATTAAAAGTGTGATTGACAAAAAGCAGAAAATTAGTAACTTTTCTGAGGAAAGTACTATAAACTTCAGAATTGCAGCCTAAGAGTAAATAAGTATGACAAAATTATTAGAAAACAACATAACTCTTTATTTATATTTTATAGTTGTTTGCCATTATGCCTGCCTGAATCTTAGCAATGGGGTTAGCATAGCACTAGTTTCATTTATCTCACTGAAACCTCTCTGGTTAATACTTCATTATGCAGTGCAGTTCAAGCTAAGGAGGTTATTAGGATGGCAGGCGGTCTTTAGTCCGCCCGCCATCTTAGCGCTTCTGCGACAGGCCACCAGGCATGCGGTGGTCCCGCACTGCCAATTAGGATGCGACCGCCATCCTGGCAGTCGCATTCCGCATTTCTGACATTGCGGCGGGTGCTGCTGTGAGCAGCACCCGCCGCAATGCCAAAGTGCCATGTTGTGCATCGCCATGCACAACATGGCAGGCACCACGCGGGGCCTTCCACCTTGTGCATGGCAATGTAGGGTGGTACCATAGGTACCCCCAGGTGCAGCCCACTCCCGGGGGCCCGCAACGGGCCCCCAAAGCAATTCCCTGCCAGCCTTTCCAAAACTAAGCACCACCACCATATTGAGGCCCAAGTCCGCCCAGCCGGCAATAGGAACGATTGCCGACCGGCGGAAAAGCAGCAGATACACTTTGCGTCTGCCGCGATTTCCCCCCGCCCCCATTGTAATATGGCAGGGGTAAATCAGGTTGGGATGGCGATCCGCCCGCCATCATAATCACCCCCCATTATATCTCCTGCCTCCTATAGTGCCAAGCTGCCTGGCTGTAAACGCCAGCTGAAATAAAACATGCAGGAAAGAAGCCAATCTTGCCTGCACCGCTAAACAAATCATGCTACAAAGACCAATATTGACTATATAAATATTACACCTAATTCTGACTTTGTATACACTATCTGAAAAACAACTACAATATTAAATAAATGTTTTGTCATATAGTAAACAAAAAAATACAGCAACCTACAGTATCGACAACACATTGAAACCAATGACATGCAATCCAAAAAACAAAAATATCGCCAAAGAAAATATTGATTAAATATAGTAAAAATTTGAGAAAAATATTATGTAACCAAATAAATATATATTGTATACACATTAAAGGAACTTTGAATAGCGTTCATCAAATGAGGTAAAAACAAAATAGAGTGCTTAACTAAAATAACTATAAACAATGAACAGATGCAATTCAAAAGAAAAAATTTAGCAAGTAAAAACAATTTTTACATAAAAACTCCCTATTAATAGAGAACGAAAACGTGGAACATTCCGCTGCACATGAAGTCCCCATTGCAGTTTAGAAACACTTTGACTTAACATTTAAACAGAAAGACTGCACCAACTTCAATAAAAAAAAGGCTCCAACACCTAAAAAGTGATTATTTAAAAAAAAAAAGTGTAACTTAAAACAAATATAACAAAACATATCAAATTAATTAAATAAAAGAGACACCGTTAATAATTATTTATTTTAAGCCCGCTACGGAGGGCTGTAAGGATATATTAATACATTTAAATATTATATTAAGATTGTTTACAAGTAAATGGAATATTTACAAGGAGATTGTGACACAGGAGCATCACTTATACCTCTTTTTCTATGGCACAATGCGCTGCTCCATATTTACAAAGTGGCGTTGACGAGGATCTGTAAATCTGATGTAGCTCCAAAAACTAACAACGCAACGAGGAGAAATACTTTTATTTCTCCTCGTTTTTGCTTTTTCTATGTGTGCTGCATTTTGAAGCACACATAGAAAGAGCAAAACACCATTATTTATTGTTTTTGTGCAGCAAGGTGGCCCTTCCTGCACACAATCATTAAATAATGATGATTTGAACATTGCAAAACACATAGAAGTAACAAATCATCAGTATTAATTGGGCATGTACAGAAAGAGACACCTTTCTGCACATAAACAATCATTCCCCGCCCTGCAGGCACCCTTGCACTATGGCACATGGGTATATGTTGGGGCAAGACAGCTCTTTTTAGCACCAGCACTAGGGAAAATACAGGGGTGCACCGTATTGTTGTTAATAATGTTTCCCTGCGTCTTGAGAAAAAGGCAGAGCACGGTGCTGCATATTTTGCTACAGCTCAGCCATTTACTTGTAAATATGCCCCAAAGTATTTAATAAATAATTACAATTTAAATGAATGTACATTTTGTACGATTTCAAAATTAAATAATATATCAAATTTAAAAGCCCAGTGAAAGCAACGCCAAATAAGCTTAAACTATTTTGAATTAATAAGACTGCAAAATAAATTCTATCTCCTAAAAAACAATATTTATAAAACACTCAATTGAAATTAATAAACCAATTAGAAACCTGGGCTGAATCCACTAACATATTAACCCCCACTTAAACTGGCATTAGGGAGGCCGGTAGCACCTTAGACAACACTGCCAGTCTTTCTTTAGTCATTCAGGAGACTCTATACCTGTATACTGTACCTTGTAAATACCTCAATAAAAGTATTGAAATTAAAAAAAAGTAAAATGAACCAGCTTGTTTTTTCTATTTAATAGACTATTGAATCGCTTTTGATGGAGTAGACTATTTAATCCTTTGGTCTAAAATCCAGAAATGGGGAATTTCATTATCTCCTTTGAGAGCCAGACAGTCTTTACACTGGAATACCTGGTGCAAGTGAAACTTCCGACAATGGGCATATCTCGAAAAGATAAAAAGCAATAGAGGGCTGAAACAGGGGTGTGTGCTGGCTCCATTGCTTTTTTTAATGTATACAATGCAGATTTGCCAGCAGCCATTAAGGGTCAAGGGACATGTCCCCCTAAATTAGCATCTATACACATATAGTCACTTTAGTATACAGGTGACACATTGATTCTGGACAATGTCGCAAGAGCTCTACAATAGCTCTCAAAGCACGCAACACTTATAAAATACCAATAATTTGAGTTTGAATTTCAACAAAGTGTACATGTTTAGTGTTCAGTAACAAGCACTGTAAGTTAACGTATTGGTCAATTGGCGATTGTTTGGTATCAAGGCAAACAAGCAATAGGTCTCTCATTTCATTAAGTTAAAGCCATTTGCTTTGCTATACAATACCATTAGCAAAGCAAATGGCTTTAACTTAATCGAAGGCGAGTCCTATTGCATATTCAATGCTTGTTTTTCTAGCTTTACATTAGCCACACTGCTGTACAACCGTACTAAAAGATTAAGGCACAAAACCAATAGCTCTGACATAGCTGGGACTAACTGTCTTTGAAAATGTTTGTTTTTATTTGTATTGGAAAACTTGTAGGCCATGATTTTTAACATGGAAAGCAAATAACGGACTGAAAAGTAGAAGTGGATTACCTACCACAGCCGACACTGACTCTCCATGCCCCGCCCCCTTCCTAGTATCCGGACATAGACACTAAAGGGTTGAAATGGCGGCTGGACAGCTCTGCAGCTCCGGTGCCTGCTGCAGATCCGCTTTCACAGTTCTACTCCTGAGGCGGAAGCCGGGAGGAGCAAGCTGCAGGAATCGAGTTTTCAATATTTGAGATTGCACTACCATAATCGTCTCCCTGTTTTGCACTGTTTCTCTGCCCTTCTTTCGTTTTTTAACCCTGCACTGCTTTCTGCTTTTCTCTCATCTCTCTACTGAGGTGGAAGCCGGGAGATCCTCTTTTATGCTGATTTTCGAAATTGTTACTGGTGTCTTGTAAAATCTTTACTTGTGACATTTGATCGCCTACCTGACACTCTGATTGTCCCGCCGCTCTTTCTTGACACCCTTTGCCGCACTTTGCTGCGTTGCCCCCTCTCAGCAGATTAGGAGCTGAGGGGCATTGTGGGGCTGGGAGGCTGCGCACTAGTTTGGCGGCCATCTTGGGAGAGGCAGGCTTGCTAGTCGGCAGACTAGGTTTGCTGCATCTCGAGCGGGCACTATAAATCTAGATGGGGTTAGCTCCGCGCAGCGGACGCGAGCAGCGGATGCGCCTACCAGGTGCCAAAGGAGTGCCTAAGGAAAGCCCGTCTGCGCCCGTCAGTGTCCCGGAGGCGGACGGATGGGCGGCTCCTTGCCTCAGTCTCCAGGGATAATTTTCAGGTACTCTTCAACTCGTCTCCTCAGTTTAAAAGGACACTGCAATGGCGGTTGTTCAGTCCTAGACCACCGCTTGAAGGGCAATTTTTGCTGTCCCTGTTGCGGGTGGACTTGGAATAAGGGCCTATCTAGGAGGGCCCCTCTGGAGAGGGTCCCCCCGGAGCGGGGCATTCACTGTGTTTCGACACCGGGTTCGGGATCTTCTGAGAGCAACATCACCTTTGCTCTTCTGAACACGCGGTCTGTTAGTAAACACGCGTTGGATTTGTTTAATCTATTATCAGAATGCAAACCCACGTGCCTTTTCCTGACGGAGACTTGGCTTAGCGAGTCGTCCGGTCCGGATATTGCCAATGCTCTTCCCCCAAATTATTTCATGCTTAGGAAAGATCGGGGAACTGGCAAAGGTGGTGGAGTGGCACTGGTGATAGACAGACGTTTCGAGTGTTCCATTGTTCCAACGGAAGATATTCACGGGGCAGAGGCGCTTGGCTTTTGTTTGACACTCTCACCGGCCCAATCTTGCGCTGGATTGCTGGTCTACAGACCCCCGGGTCCGACCGGGTTATTTCATGAGGAGCTAGATTCTGTGATTTCGTCGATGAGTGTGAAGTTTAAACACTGCCTACTTTTAGGCGACTTTAACATCCATATGGATTTGGCAGATGTGGTGGATACCATCAAGCTTCTAGATATTACCAAACCTCTGGGCTTGATGCCGTATCTGGCATCCCCTACCCATAACAAAGGGCACACGCTGGATCAGATTTTTTCTACGATGCCCATTGTAGCCGCCATACCCAAACCAGTGCTATGGTCGGACCATATGTTGGTGAATTTTGACATTCCGCACAAGTCTAGCTCCACTATTAGAGGGCCTGGCCGCCAATCCCTGATACCTCGTGCTTTTCATCGGGTATCAGCAGATATGGTCGCACAGTACATGACGGTATACCCTTGTCCACTTACGGGCAACCTGGAGGAGGATCTGGAGCTTTTCCAACTGTGGCTCACGCAGTGCCTCAGGGAGTTAGTACCCCCTCAGTTGGGGCCTAAGATCTCCTCTCATGCCTCAGCACCCTGGTTTACGCCAGCGCTCAATACCTGCCGCAGGATTTGTAAGAAGGCCGAAAGAGCGCGGCGTGTGAACTACACTGAACCACTGAAGGAGGCCTATAGGCGTTGCATTAAAGCCTATCATAGGGAAATCTATGCGGAAAAAAAATCCTACTTTGCTAAGCGGATTGACGAGGCCACTAACACTAGCAAGGAAATCTTCTTGATTGGGAAGGAATTCACATCGCCGGCCTCTATTACACCCAAGAGCTCTTTTTCTGAACCTTGGGTCATTCAAATGGCGAGCTTCTTTGCTAATAAAATCAAAAGCATCCAGATAACTTTTCCACCTGCAGCACCAGTGGTAACTTCCAATCCAGGACTCTTTACTCTCTTGCATGCCTCTGAACAACCTACACTGTCCAATTTTCCCCCCATTGGGCTTAAAGCCTTGTTGGAATCCTTATCAAAAATGAAATCGGGTTCCCCACTGGACCCCTGTCCCGCTAAGTTTTTAGCCAAAATTGCACATACTATCAACCCCATCATTAATCTGATTCGTAATCACTCTTTTGAGATAGGGGTAGTGCCGCCGGCCTGGAAACAGGCTTTGGTTCTTCCTCTCTTAAAAAAGCCCTCCCTAGACCCGAGCATTCATGCCAATTATCGGCCTATATCTCTGCTTCCGGTCCTGGCTAAGATCGTGGAAAAGCACTTGCAGTCCGTTCTTTCGGACTTTGTGGAAGCGCACGGGGTTCTCCATCACACCCAGTCCGGTTTTCAGGCAAATATGAGCACCGAAACGGCACTGGTAGAGGTATCGGAGGCCATCAAAGAGGTCCAGGACAATGGAGGCAAGGCATTGCTGGTGGTGTTGGATTTATCGGCGGCGTTTGACACCGTTCCCCACGACCGCCTCCTTGCAAGACTCTGGGAGATCGGTATAGGGGGAACGGTGTTCAGATGGTTCAAGTCTTTTCTCTCTGACCGCCAACAGACGATCTGGGCCCACCCATACTCAGCCGTGCTGCCGCCTTTGGAGGTGGGTGTTCCGCAGGGGTCTATCCTGAGCCCCACTCTCTTTAATATCTGTATGTCCCCTCTGGCTGCACTGGCTGAGTCTTATGGAGCCCAGATTGTCTCATACGCCGACGACACTCAGCTTCTCTTTACCTGTGGAAAGCACACGGATTTCGATGGAGAGCGTATTAAGAACTGTCTGGGCGCTGTCTTTGCATGGTTCCAACTAAACCAGCTGAAATGCAACTCAGACAAATCGGAGGTTCTTTTCTTTGGTTGCCCTCCGGACCCCTGCTGGAAGTCCTGGTGGCCAGCGGATATGTTTCCACCTGCCGCTGACACCATGGTGGCTAAGAATCTGGGAGTGAAGATTGATAATTGCCTCACTTTGAAACCACAGATTCTGGGCCTGGTTGGACAATGTTTTGGTATGCTAAAAATGTTAAGAAAATTCCTGCCATTTCTATCCATCGCTCATAGGAAGATCACGGTTCAAGCCCTGATAGGCTCAAAGCTGGACTATGCTAATGTGCTTTATCTGGGCCTACCAGAATTCGGCGGCGCGAGCAATTTTTGGCCTTGGCCGAAGATCTCACGCCACGGGACTTCTGAAATCTCTCCACTGGTTGCCGATTCGAAAACGCATTGCGTTTAAGGCGCTTACTATCGCGTTTAAGGCCCTTCACGGCACTGGCACCCGTTATCTTAGAAATAGGATTGGCTTCCACTATCCGGCCAGAGCCTTACGCTCAGCATCACTGTCACTAGCCACGATCCCGGCAATCAGGCGTGCTCGGATCGGGGGTCGCTCCTTTAAACATCTTGTGCCCCGAGCCTGGAATGCACTGCTATTGTCCTTGAGGAAGATGGAGAACCTGCTGTCATTTAGAAAAGAGCTTAAGACGTGGCTGTTTTGCCAATAATTGTCAGATACTCCCTTTCCGTGCCTTGCTGGGTCTGATAGCGCCGGGACACTCTTGAGTAGCTGAGCGCTCTACAAAACACCAGTTAACATAACATAACATAACAATCGTGTTCTAACCACCAGATCGAACCCTGGAAACCCTTAGACAGCGCCCCACCCCCTCCCCAAAAAATAAAAGTGTTTGCGTGCACTGAGGAGCCTTTTGAAGGCGTCGGTGGCATCGCAAGTGTCGTGAGAGCAGAAAACTCAATCTCTTTTCAAATGTATTTGCAGTAGTAAGAAACCGTTGCGGTGATTCTTCGTTACCAACGGAGGGTTAACTTTCGAATCTATTATGTTTGTAACGAAGAACACACATTTTAGAGTGTACGCCGCTGTGATTTCAGCACAAGCAGAGCTGGATATCGGGGGCGGGGCTGGCCCTTTCCAAACAGGGGTGAGAGTTACATAGAGGGGGGTTGCTGTGTTACTTGGTCTCCTCCCTCGAGGTATACTCACTGCAGTGCTTTTAAATACTTATTTAAGATGTAGGCGCTGACGTGACATAGAGAACGTATTTGTCGCACCCCAGAACCCCTGCAGGGGGTCCATGGAGCATGATCCAGGATTAAATCTGTCTACAAAATCAAACTCAGCACGCACACCGATTTGCCGATAAAATCAGCAGAATTACTCCCCCATCTTAGAAATTTCGATACAAAGGGGGGGGGAGATTAGGGCTTCCAATGCGAACACTTATTTGTAGTGCCTTTAAGAGCACGAATTTGCAGTTTAACAGGTTGACCCTGGTTAGAATGAGAGGGTCAGCTGCTACGTTTCTGTGTGTGGGTGAGGGATAAAATTGTTCCTATCTGCGGTACTCCGGTTCCACAAGCCGCCGTCCGATTCAGCACAATGTTCCTGTTTTCGGCAACACGCAGGTGCGCAGTGTATTCATTGGGACCCGGCGTCCTGGATTTGCCCGACAGTCCCGGTTTTTCACCAGCTATCCCGGCAGATTTCAGGAAATTAAGCTCCTGTTTTTAGTGAGGGTCGGGGGAGGTATCTTTTTGTGTCTTGCAAAGCAGGGATAGTAAGCATCTGTTATAAGAAAGCAATGTGATGAACACATCCGCGGTCGGTAGTGGGAGTACCTGCCGGGCGGTGACGTGGGGAGGGGGATGGGCTGAGTGGGGGGTTTTAAACTACGGATTATGGAGGTTTTCAGATAAGTAAACATATAAATAAATAAAATAATTTTATTGCGTGCACTGCATCCCCAAATGTGATGCAGTTCGCGCACCGATTTTTTATTTTATTTATTTATATGTTTACTTACCTGTAAACCTTCGTAATCCATAGTTTACTACCCCAACCATGCCCCTCCCCCTCCCCACATCATCGCTCGGCAGGTAGTCCTACTACCGACCGCGACTGGATGAACATGCTTGCTACTGGCTTTAAAAAAAGGCATTTATGTATGTTCTTCCTGCCTCTTCTTTTATTCTCTGCTAAGGAGCAGTCATTCTGTGCGCTGCGTTGAAGTAAGATTGTAGTCCTATTTTAGGGAAATGTCCCGGTTTTTGGCTTTAAAATTATGGTCACACTCAGGGCTTTAAGTAGGAATAATACTGGGGGTGCTCTAAAAGCGGTGGGACAAACCTCCAAGGGGTGTGGTCTATCTTAGTAGGGGCATGGTCTAAATAAATATTACAAGTGTAGCAGTACCCCCTTCTCTGATAAGCCGTCAGCTCTCAGACTCCTCAGAGACCCCCCTCCCATCGTGTGTGGCAGCCCAGGCTGAGACAGCTTCCCGGGCACACACACACAGGGGTAAACATGGCGAGAGGCTTGTGGTGTTCCAAACAACTGGGCTATGCTGCAGGCCAGCGTCGCAGCGCACAAAATCAGCCTCCTGTTCTTCCACTTGCAAAATATGGCTGTCACATCCTCGTTATGATGCGGTCACATAAAATTTCCTTCTGTGCAAACAAGTTTGTATTATTTCACGTCTAACTTTTGTTTGACTGGACTTTTACAAGCAAGTTTCCCATGATCAGAAGTAAAAAAGAGATGTCAAAATGTAGACAGTTTCTCACACGAAGTGGTTTAAGCTGCTAAATGATCCCACTTGAATTACCATTGATCGACACAATTTTGCGATGAAAGCACACTAACAAGGAGTTGGGTGCACTCTAGTTGCACCTCTGATCGAGCTGGTGTGGGGATGTCGGCGGTACTGGGAGCGCATTAGCGTGATTTGCTTAAGTATGTGTGTTATAATAGTTCAAGAGAAAAAAAAAAGAAAAAAAACTACCTCGGCGAGGCCCAAAAATAGAGCCAGATAGAGACCCGTTTCGAGGCCCCCTAAATATAACTGCCGGTGCCCACACCCGGAAAGACCCGGCCCACTTAAAGCCCTGGTCACCCTAGATGTATAGCTCACAATATTCTCTCTGCATCGTCGATCAGCGAAAGGTCTGTGTAATATCACTAACTAGCTGTCAGAGGTTCAAATTTGTTAAATTACACTCAGTGTCATTTAATCTTATTTTTCCACCCTGCCTGTGAATAAAACATTAGTTCTTTGAGTCTGTCAAGTAACTGATTATCGTTTACTTTTCATTGCACTTCACAAACTCATGCATAATCGCTGGAGAATGGGTTGTAGCAACATAAAGACGAGATGACCCAAATTTCTAGCAAGAATGGTGCCCTGCAAAAAAAAAAAGAATGGTCCCCTGCAGAGGCTCAGTGGGTTGAGCACGTGCTACGGAGGTCAGTGTGCAATCCTCAGAGCACAGAATCGTGGTCCGGCAGGGCCGCCTGCTATTCATCCTTCTAAGGGTGGGAGAAAGGAGTACCACAGCCGACAGAAAGTATCTATAACTTAGTGTCATACTGGCATTTCTGCTAAAAGCAAAACCTTCAGATTAAGAGGAAGTTGGACTTTTGAAAAAGAAAAATCCTTTCCACTGAGCACTCATTCCAGCCAGTGCAGAGCATTAATATTGCGATATCTGTAAAAAAAAAATGGAAAGACTGTGCATATAAAAAATATCAGTCGATTTAAAGGAGAAAGTATTTGTAGCCCCCCCAGCCCAAAAATAAACATAATGGCAAATTCTGCATTATATGCGCAGTGGCTTTTCCAAACCCTGGAACGACACTCGCACCATTTACAATCAGGCACTTTTCTCAAATTAAAATATATATATATAAATATATATATATATATATATATATATGTGTCGGCTCCAACGTCTTCTCTCCCTTCTGAGAAAAACAAACAGCACTCATGGGAACAGTAGCAAAAAGTGGGTTTATTCACGCCTTAGACAGACGCGTTTCGGGATGAACTCCCTTCTTCTGTGTCAAACATTTGCGCTCTATGCGGCGCCATTTAAAAAGTAACCAGCAATCTAGTGAAACAAATAAGGGACTATGCGCTCTCTGAAAATCCATGGGCGCCATCTTGTAGATACAAAATACATTATATGCATACTCGTACCGCATTCTAAAATCCAAATCGCGGATTTGTATTGCACCTTAATCATTCTAAAACATATAGTTTCAGTCTATGTAATCTTGCCGTGGATCGGCAAAGCAACCCAAATAGGTTGCCACGTCCCTCCTGCTTTGTTGTCGGTAAAAATACATAAATCCATTAAGCTACCTCACTCAAATAACTTGTCTAGTCTAAATGTCACATATTCAATTCAATTCAAAAAATTTATATAGCGCGCTACATACCCAGAGGGTCTCAAGGCGCTTGGAGAAGGGTGGGGAGTTATTTGTCGAATATCCAGGTTTTAAGTTGCTTTCTGAAAGCTAGGTGGTTCTGAGTGAGGCGAAGGTGAGTGGGGAGTGAGTTCCAGGTTTTAGCCGCCAGGTAGGAGAAGGATCTTCCACCCATGGTGGTTTTGTTGATGCGAGGTACAGCAGCAAGGGCTTGGTTGGAGGAGCGTAGCTGGCGGGAGGGGGTGTAGAAGGAAAGTCGTGTATTTAGGCATTCGGGTCCAAGTTCGTAAAGTGCTTTGTGTGCGTGGGTTAGGAGGCGGAATGTTATCCTCTTATTGACGGGGAGCCAGTGGAGGTTTTTCAGGTGGTCAGAAATGAGTTCATTACGCGGGATGTCTAGTATGAGTCTGGCTGAAGCGTTCTGGATGCGTTGAAGTTTTTTCTGAATTTTTGCGGTGGTGCCGGCGTATATGGTGTTTCCGTAGTCCAGTCGGCTAGTGACCAGTGCGTGGGTGACCGTTTTTCTAGTTTCGGTGGGGATCCAGCGAAATGTTTTTTTGAGCATGCGAAGAATGTTGAAACAAGAAGATGAAACGGCGTTGACTTGTTTGGTCATCGAGAGTGAGGAGTCCAGAATGACGCCCAGGTTCCGTGCGTGGTCTGTCGGGATGGGTGCTTTTCCAAGGGATACTGGCCACCAAGAGTCGTCCCAGGCAGAGGGGGAGGTGCCTAAGATAAGGACTTCTGTTTTGTCGGAATTCAGTTTCAGACGGCTGTGCTTCATCCACTCGGCAACTTCATTCATTCCTTCATGCAGGTTGGTTTTGGCGGTGTTAGGGTCTTTGGTGAGTGATAGGATCAGTTGAGTGTCATCAGCGTAGGAGATGATGTTGAGGTTGTGTTGGCGTGCGATGGCCGCGAGGTGGCTCATGTATACGTTGAAGAGAGTGGGACTGAGTGAGGATCCTTGTGGCACACCGCAGATGACTTCATTGGCCTTTGACTTGAATGGTGGGAGGCGGACTCTCTGGGTTCTTCCGGCGAGGTGATCCAATCCAGCGCTTTTCCTTGGATTCCGATGTTTCTGAGGCGTTGTAACAGGGTGCTATGACAGACTGTGTCGAAGGCTGCGGAGAGGTCGAGGAGGATGAGGGCGACTGTGTCTCCATTGTCCAGTAGAGTTCGGATGTCGTCCGTTGCTGCGATGAGTGCGGTCTCAGTGCTGTGTTTGGCTCGGAAAGCGGACTGTGAGAAGTCGAGGGATTTGTTGGTTTCGAGGAAGGCGGAGAGCTGGTTGTTGACAGCTTTCTCGATGACTTTGGCCGGGAATGGAAGGAGCGAGATGGGGCGGTAGTTTTTGAGTTCGGTGGGGTCTGCTGTGGTTTTTTTTAGAAGGGCGCTGAGTTTGGCGTGTTTCCAGCTTTCCGGGAAGGTGGCGGAGTTGAGGGAGCAGTTGATGACGTCTCGGAGGTGTGGTGCTATGATGGAATCTGCTTTGTTGAAGATGTGGTGAGGGCATGGGTCTGTGGGGGATCCTGAGTGGATGGAATTCATCAGGCATAACAGTGGATGGAATTCATCAGGCATAACAGTCAATAATTCATTTAATCTCTCGAGACAAAAACATAAACATAAATGACAGAGCCCTGTCATTATGTTCTATAATTCAAAATATATTTAACATATTTTTCAAGAAATACTTTCATATATCATCATTACACCATTGTTCATTACTGTACATAAGGCTACTATTGGTATAACCTCAACTTCCTGATTTCATTGTTCATAAATGTACGGACAGATCCTCCCCACTGTTGAGTCCCCCTGGTGCCTTTGATTGCATATCCACTATATATCTGGACTCCAGTCTTCTAAGTTTCAGTAACCTGTCCCCCCCTCTTTGGGTATCAGGTACATGATCTAAGCAAAAATACTGTAGGATATTTCTGTCACTGTCTGTTTTATCGCAAAATGTCTGGCGACTGGGTATGCAAAATCTTTCTTGGCTATGGCCCGCATGTGCTCCAGTATCCTCAATTTGACGGGATTGATAGTTCTCCCCACATAGTTCAGTCCACAAGGACACCTCAGGCAATATACCGCATAATTTGTGTGACAGGACAGGAATTTAGTTATTCTTTTACCTACCTTCACTACATTTACCTGGTAAGTAAGTACTCTCCTACTGAAAGCACACACACTGCATTTTCCACAAGGAAAAAAACCCTTTGCTTCCTGTAAAGTACCCTTTATGTTGATTATGGGATCCAGGTGACTATGTACCAGTTGGTCCCGAATAGATCTAGCTTTCTTAAATGTTATCTGTGGCATGGGGGGTATATCTGAGCCAATGATTTGATCTGTCTTAAGGACATGCCAATGTTTCTTCATGACAGGTCTGAACCAACCTGCATCCTGAGAGAATGAGGTTATCAGTCTAAATCTACCATGATCAACAAAAGGTTTGGGTTTTTTCTCAAATAATTTCTCCCTCTGTTCTACTCTCTGTAAAGCATTATCTAGGAGTTCAACCGTATACCCCCTCGCTAGAAACCTCATAGTGCTGTCGCTTGCTGCCTTTCGAAAATCACTGTCCAATGTGCAGTTACGCCTCAGTCTTAAAAATTCCCCGTACGGAATACTTTTGATGAGACTTCGAGGGTGGCTACTCGAGGCATGCAGTGTGCTGTTGCCCGCAGTGCGCTTTCTGTATAGAGATGTCTTGATTTTGTTGTCAATTATTTCTAGACTCAAGTCCAGGTAGCTAGCTGCCACTAAGCTGACCTGTCCCGTGAATTTCAAATTGCAAATATTGTCATTCAGTACAGTTATGTAACTTTCTGCCTCATCGATTGACCCATTCCAAATCAGGAACAGGTCGTCGATGTACCTGTACCATGAAACGATCCTCTCAGACCAGGCCTCATTTATCGGGGCCCAGGCTACCTGCTCCTCCCACCAGCCCACGAATAAATTTGCATAACTGGGGGCGAAGCAGGAGCCCATCGCCGTCCCTGAGATCTGCCTAAACATCTTGTCCTGGAAGAGAAAAATGTTATTTAGAAGGCAAAATTTGATCAATTCCAATAACATCTGATTATGCGTTGCATGGTTCAATGGTTTCTTTCTCAAAAAGTATTCCACTGCTTGAAGACCTTGTGTATGATCTATGTACGTATATAGACTAGTGATGTCAAGAGTTATAACGCAATATGATGGTTGCCATTTTATTTTTTCAATATGTTCTATGAAATCAGCCGTGTCTCTGATGTACGATTTCAAAGTAAGAACTGAATCAAATAAAAAAATGATCCAAAAATTTGGAAAGACTTTCCGTTAACCCCCCCATAGAGGAAACTATGGGTCGTCTAAGGCGTGAATAAACCCACTTTTTGCTACTGTTCCCGTGAGTTCTGTTTGTTTTTCTCAGAAGGGAGAGAAGACGTTGGAGCCGACATTAATATCACGGACACGCCGCCGTGTATACAGCACCCGTTCATTGTAGTGACTCGTTTTCTGGCGTATCTTGGAGCGTACATATTGTCATGCCTGCTGGCTGCACACCTCCGCGCACTCCACGTTCGGATGCGGGGTTGGCAAAACTGAGAATCCCGTGGTTGGCAAAAGAGCATTCCCCGACGATGCGCGCGCACGCGCGCATGCGCACCACGGACGGTAAACATACTTAGGCCCGCCTAGCACTCCAGGAAGTGCTTCGCGATTAGCCAGAGTCGGTGTTCCGTTCCGGGTCACTGGGGTTCCGTCCGAGGAGTTAGTGGTGGCGTCTTGGTGTCGGCGTTTCCGCAGTGCCGTGAGTACAGGCGTTTTCGGCCTCACGGTATCCTTTTCTTTGTCCTTTTGATATTTTGCGGTGTTTATTTTGAACTAGTTTGTTCCTTCGTTATTTGGTTTCCTTATTTATATCGACTGTAGGATTGACATTGCATCCTATGTCAGACCTCTTTTCCGGTTTGTAGAGTTCAGAGAGCTCAGCGCTTTGGCTTCCCGTTTTTGGCTTCTAATAGAGGTTCCGTTTTGTACTCTAATGAGTGCAGGGTCCTGTCCTGATATTCATTTTCCTACCGAGAGTTCCTTGTGAATTTAACTAGGTGCTCGTTATACTTGGAGGTGAATTACTTTGGCATTGGTTACTGGTCATGAGGTGTGTTCTATGTTAGCAAAGATTAACATTTACAAGTTTGTAAAGTCTACAATCATTGATCGCCTCTTCTTGTTTTCAGAGTATTTAATTCCACGTTCCCAGTGCATCATTTATACTAAACAAAGGGGGAACAGCTAGACACCTGCCATATTCTAGGTACACATATCTCTTATGTTCTTTTCCTTTACATAACCACCATAGACTAGGCATTTGGAGGGAACTTTATTAACATTGTTATTTTGTATTCTAGTCACAGTTCTGATGTTCAAGAACCTGACCCGAGTGAAGATTGCTGGTTGCTGTGTTTACCCTACCTTTCCTTGATGTGTTTCTCCCTTTTCCCCCTGATTATCACTTGTATGCCAGTGTTATACCTGACATCGAGGGGTGATAGGGGTGAAGTGGGGTACTATACTACAAGCGCCGCGGCACTCCTGAGACAACAAGGCATCGGCACGACACATATATATATATATATATATATATATATATATATATATATATATATATATATATATATTTCAGGTGGTACAGCTGAAAGGAGAGTGGTGCAGTGGCCAGAGCTGCTGACTCAGGACCTAAGACCTAAGGGTCCCGGTTTGAATCTCGCAACGTCCCGAGAGTCTGGGCAATTCACGTAACCTCCTCGGGTGCATATACAGCGCCTGGATGCCCTCACCGGGGATAAGCGGAGCTATATAAATCTTCAAATTAAACCAGCTCAGGTACATGCATCCGTTACCTAAGCCACACTCTATTGTTGTTTAATTGCCGCACCTGACGGCTTACTTGAAATTAAATTCTGTGGTGACAAATTAAACAAACATCGGGGGCGCAGCCGATTCCTCACTGAGCGCCGCGCCCCCACTTGCAATTCCTTCATGGCCTCGCTGCTACTACTGCTCTTCCATATTATCTGTGTTTGTACCTTTGCAAGAGGTAGCAACACTGAAGAATCGCCTGACAGAGGCACAGCAGCGGGGTTGACTGCCCCTGCGCCCCCCGTATGTGCACACAGACAGCCCTGACTCTGCTGAACCAAGTGGCAGCTCTCGCCTGAGGGCATGTCTGGCGTTTCCCTTGTGGGAGCGAGCAACAATGCGCAATAATCGCTAACAGATGGCACCGCTGCTCACTCCCGCAAGGGAAACGCCAAACATACAAAGCAATGCAAAACGTGCACGCTTTTAGGCAAAAGTGGTGATCGATTCCAAAAGGTCCCTTCCTATGCAGCGCTTGCGTGCTGTGTAGGCGAGACCTAATGACTGCTACATGGAACTCTGGCGTGATGATAAAGGTTCTCCAAGAGAGCACCTTGAATCTCTGAACATCAATGCAGCTTCGCTTAGGCTCGCATTAAAAGTCTTTATAACAATATGGAAGCCCCTTGAATAACCCCTTTGCTTACGGTTATATGTGCAAAGTATTTGCCCTTCCTGGTATCTGGCTTTTCAACCTTTCCAGGCTCGGTCAGCATATGGCGTCACAGGTTGCTCTCCAAGCTCTTTGAGTATGTTTTGCAACTCCCTAATTCTACTAGCCACTGTCAAATCAGGCTGGAATTTAACCAGACACAGCAATCAATAACACTAATGGTACTGTTTGTGTTACTTACCACAAGCTGCGAACCTCTAGTGCTCCTTCGTTGAAGGCATCAATTTGGTCTACAATGCCATCAGATTCTGCCACCTATGCGCTTCGATGGAGAAATTACCTTAAATCCGTATTGCCCACTCTGCAGGCTGATACTTGGAGTCTACCTAGATTAGCGGTTCGTTTCAAGGAGGTACTAAAGAAGCATATGAATGCTATTTTACACACAGCAGGTTTGGATACCTTCAAAAGTAAAAAAGACTTCTTTGTACATGGCCTCTTCCTACACAGACAATGCAATGGAGGCTTATTTGGGATGCAGCATGTCTAAACGTATTAGACATTTTATTCTATGGCTGTGGCTCATTCTAGTTCCACTTCTAGAATTCTGTCAAGCGTGCTCTAATCACACTCATTCGAACACTAAGTGCCGCATTTGCGGATACAAGCCAGAGTCCTTGACACACTTTGTATGTATATGTTCCCGACTGCTATATGAAAGCATTACATGGTTAAGACCGGGCTTCCTGAAAGGTGGCTGCAGGGCGAACGAGGCTGTGCGGTATACCCTAAACAGGGATAACTTGTAAAAGTCATATGCCTTGGTAAAATTCATGCATCAGGCAATAAAACTGGTAACCGCAAAGGAGGCGGGAAATTAATTAATCCCTAACCAAACTAGAGCCCCCTCCTTTTAGCAGAGGGTTCTATCCTTAAAGGCCTAGTCATAACTCAATCATTATCTGAGGGTGAATACAGAGACTTTATTAGTATAATGTAGTACAGACCAATATCAGTTCTTTTATCATTCATTTTAAGGGTGATTCTTATCCTGAGATATTACCTTTATTATATTGTTGCCCTCTGCTTTTGTATGTTTGGCATTACTATTTGTGAGGTCTCTAGTTGGTCTTCCAAGAACGATCAATAATTAAAACTTAAAATACCATTTTTATAAATATAACAAAAACAAACCTATAAGATTAATATCTAGATACTTATTTTAAAAGGTAACAGTATAATAAGGATGTGCGATCCTATTGGATGCTGAGAAGGCTTTCGACCGAGTGGGGTGGGATTATTTCTGGCCGGTAATGACTACCATTGGTTTTAGGGGTAAATTCGTAAGATGGACCCGATCCCTATACGATAACCCCACCGCGAGAATCAGCTATGCGGGCTTGAAGTCGGCCATCTTTTCTATATCTCGGGGCACACGTCAGGGGTGTCCCTTGTCACCCCTGTTGTTTGCCCTTTCGATGGAACCATTCCTTCATGCTCTCCAATCACAATCATGTATTATTCCTTTTAGTTCTGGCCCCCATTCATTGAAAATAACGGCATACGCCGATGATATTGCCATTTATTCCACTGATGTAGCAAAGGTTTTACAGGGAATATTTACTGAGGCTAGTAGATTCGGAGATGTTTCCGGATACAAATTAAATTTAAATAAAACTCAAATAATTGCTAATTATAAACCATCAGTTGCAATATCAGGGTTATGTCAGACTGCCATCTACCTGGGGGTTAAAATTTCATCCAAAATTAGTGAAATAGTCACAATCAATTATGACGCTTTAGTTAAAGCTACTGGTTTGTTATTAAAAAAAATGGCATAAGCTCCCTTTAAATGTTATTGGTAGGATTAACCTGATTTAAATGAAAATACTCCCTAAATGTCTTTATTTATTCCGGTCCATTCCTTTATCACTTAGTAATCTTTTCTTTAAAAAATTGGACGGAATATTTAGCAGTTTTATTTGGGGATATCGTAAAGCTCGTCGGTCCATAGTGTCACTTAAAGGTTCTTTAGATAATGGTGGGCTCAATTTTCCTGATTTTAAATTATATTTTTGGGCAACTTTTCTAGTTTGTTTACGGTGTCTACTTAATACAATCAACTTTTTTTTAAAAAAAATGTTGTCAAATTCGGACGCTAATATGTTTTTGTTATGAGTTAATGACCCAAATTATTTTAAAAGGGTGAAATTCAAGACCGCCAGGGATACTGTTAAGATTTGGTTTAATATTTTGGCTTTTTATAAAACCTCTTTTTTTCATCCTAAACTTTTGTTATGGGGCAATCCCGGACTTCCAGGGATTTTTAGTGATGGTACGGTAAATATATGGCTCGCACATGGTATAAAGACATTGGGGGATTTATATGGCTCTCACGGTTATTTGAGCTTTGAGACACTTTAAAATCCTATATAAAGTAACAGAATCAATGAGATTCAAATATATTCAAATTTATGATTTTTTTATACGCAAGATGAAATTACGTGAAATATCAGATTCTGACATTTGGGATTGTTTTTATTCACCTAAGAATGAATCTTTAATTAGTATAGGTTATAGGTGTCCCAATACTTATAAAATCAGTGATTGTTCCAAATTAGCAGAAAAATGGAGCACTAAGTTGGGGCTTAATATAACCCCTACTATGATTACCTAATCTCTTCACAACATTAACAATCTTGTTCAATCTTCAAGCTTAAGGATCCAGCAATTTAAAACCACTTGTATGCTCTACCATACACCTGAAAATCTAAGTGGTCTACGAATATCTCGTTCAGTGACCGAACTAAATGCCCCAAATGCGGTCTTATTGCTGCGGATTTGGAACATATGTTGTTTTCTTGCCCAATGCTATCCGAGTTCTGGTCAGCTCTGGATAAGATAATGAAATTAAAATTGGTTTGCCCGCCCCCTCTTACGGCATTTTCTGTATTACTAGATATAAATACCACCACTATCCCGCAGCAAGCTGTAGTAACTATTGTATTATCATGTGCTAAATTAGTTGTTGCACGTGCCTGGATCTCCCCAAATCCCCCACATATCATGGAATGGTGGTCATTGTTCAATGAAATTTATTCTATGGAGTATGCTTTGGCTAAGTTAAGAGGTACTCGCTCATTAATGAAATGTGACAAAATTTGGGGCACCTTTATTATTTGAATGTTCATCTCAAATTTTGGTATATATTTTGGGAATATCACCTGCAACGTCATATTTTTCTTTAGTTTCTTTTAATGTATTGAGTTGTATGGTAATTGTTCTAATTTTCATTCTGCTATTTTGTCTTTTCTCTCCCTTGTCTGTTTTGTTTTATCAATTTATATCTCTCTCTTTCGTGTTGTGAATAAAAACTATTAAAAAAAAAGAATGATAAGGATGTGCAGGCATGGAGAAGATGACGTTGTATACAGAGACACCCCAGCCAATAAGCTCCTTCAAGGTCCGCCACCACTCACCCCAACCGTCCTCTCAGGAATCTCTCTTGACCAGGATTCCAGGAGCATACACATCACCCATGTCACTGGGCTCACGGTGAAAGCCCGTTGCTAAGAGTAACACAGTTACCACAAACAGTTTCCAAATATGTAATGTAAAAGTCAACCCTTTTCAAAATGTTTATTACAGAAAGATGAATTAAAAATATGACAATGAAAATAAAATCTTTAAAACCTTCCCAACCTACTTCCCTACAACTTGCTTCTAAAACATCATAAAAAATCTAAAATTAAAAACCGCACATATTAAAACATATGGATGTATGACGTTACTCCGCATACCGTTACAACTACCTACCATTACAACGCGACCATTACAATGCATACCATTACAACGCATAGCGCTTTGGGGTGCTGGATAGTGGTAAGTATAATTTACTATTCTAACTCCAGTCCCCGTGGACCCTAGGGAAGGTGTTGGATAGTAAATTATACCATTCCCTATCCTATAGCGCCCCCCAGCGCAATGCGTTGTAATGGTATGCGTTATAAAAGTCGCGTTGTAATGGTAGTGCGGAGTAACGAATGCGTTGTAACAGGTGCATACCCTCCAGGATGGATGGAAGAAGCTTTTTCTCCCTGAGGATGTTATGATATAAATCTGTTTTGAAAAAGTTATGGAAGATTATTAAAAGTGAAACCTGAGACTTTTGGTGGATTAATAACTCAATCAAGCAATTTGTTCAAGGAAACTTTTAAGATTGTTCAATCTTTCTTGTCAGAAAATCCCAACTTCGTGACAAGCTGGTGGTGCAGTTTCAAAAGTGGGTTGAGGACATTCATGCCACTTTTTGTAAGGGGGAAGCCACACCCACTGATTCATGGGTTCCACTGTCAATCACCCAGGAGGGAGAGGTGGTAAGTGCCTTCAGCAGCTTTTTGCTCTCAGAATCAGCTCTGGGTCTCCTTTAGACTCTTGCCCTCCACAGACACTGAAAAAGGCGGCTCCGCTTCCAAATAAATATATCAATCAATTATTTACTCAATTGCTACAATCAGCTTCTCTCTCTCGCTGCTGAAAAAACAGAATGCAGACACTTCTAACCTCAATCATTACAGGCCTAACTCCCTGCTCTCTGTGCTGTGCAAAGTCTTTGAAACAATTGTCACTAAGCAGCTGATGCAATTCCTAGAAGCTAACAACATTCTCCATGCCGCACAGGCAGGCTTCCGCCCAGGGCATGGCACTGAGGTTCACTTTCGGAGGTATATGAATTTGTTAAATTCAGTCTGGATGATGGCAATAATTATGTTTTTTTAAGATCTGTTGGCAGCATTTTACCCTGTATCTCATTTCATTTTATTATAACATCTTGAGGCTATAGTGATAAGGGACAGACTTTGTGGCAGTAGCAAAGAGGACTTCATTCATTTATTCTGTATATGTCCCAAACTTTCAAAAGCACTTGTCACTTTACTAAAAAAATGCAAAGAACACCAGAAGAATAAGGACGTGCAGATAGCCATCATAGCTGTGTTGGATCCAACTGACACCTTAATGAACTGTTAATTGATAAAGTTCCTCAACTTACATGAGCAAGCTTTAAAAATGGAATCTTCAGTCACTGTCATGTAATGTGTACCGGGAGGGTTGGATTAAGAGAGAGGCCATACGCCAAGTTAGAACCATGTCTGAAAAGTATCTTTTTAAAGCCACAGTGGAACAAGGACTAAGTATTGCTTTGATCTATTACTTGTTTTCTAAATATTCTTGGACATACATAATTATTATTAGTTGACTCATTAATAGCATATTATACATCCTTGTACATTATGAGTATTAATAAGTGACAACAAAAGGCTTTTTGTAGTTTTAAGCAATTTTACAAAAATGTTATTGTTGACTTCTTTTATACAGGGGACAAATTGTAATGGTTTTAATTAACTGAGACAATAAATATCTGAACATTTGATAAGTGACAGAGCTAATTTATGGATACTATATTTTCTCACAGATAGAGGACAATCTATTCACCTTTCCCCTTTTACCTCTAATCTCAGTGACTATAATGTGTCCCACAGGGTTCGGTGCTAAGCCCCACATTATTTAACATTTACATGGCTCCAGTAGCTGAGGTAGTTGAGCCCCAGGGGGCTTTAAGATGATATCGTTCATATATAACATCCAATTATTATCTTGCCAGCTTGCAGATAGTATACTGGAGAAACTCTTTCAGTTATGCTGGAAAACGGGTGCAAGGTGGATGTGGCTGAGCTGCCTAAAGCTCAATTCCAACAATTCTGAAGTTTTGGTCTTTGTCAATCCCTCTGTATTTCACATTGGGTATATCTGGCCACAGCTTCTCGGAGCTCCCACTTGCCGGCTTCGTCATTCAGACTTTGTTGCTCACTTCTCTTTTAGATCCGCTTTTAATTCATCAGAGATTTAAAGTGTATGTGCCAATAAGAGATTGGCACTACATCAACCAGAGTCTTCTGGTCATTCCAAGAAGAAAGCTGGCCAGCAGAGAGGGATGACAGCCAAACTTTGGAAAAGTTTGCCCCTGGAGCTCAGAAAATTTGACTCTGAGCCCGCGGTTTAAAACATATTTACAGATATATATTTTTAGGCAGGACAAGATGATAGTTAGATGATGTCTACTGATTAGTGCCTTGACGCTTTTTGGAAGCAGTTATTCGTGCTTTGGAAGGAGTGTTCATTCATTCAAGAAGGCATTGCTTTTTTTATCAACCTACCAAGTATAACCCATCTATATTTCTCATAAACCAATGTATCAGAGTCAAAATGGTTTGGTTTTGTGGGAACTCAGCCACAGCTTACATCAAGCCTGCAGCCTCTCTTCCCCATTGTTTACCAATACTCTTCCCTTAACTCACTTTCGTAAATCACAATTTGAGACACGCCATTTTTTAGTACCCCGGGAGGTACACTTCCATGAAATTTTGCATTGTAAACCTACTTGGCGTGTATCATTCTGTAAAACTTTATATGATTTTAAAGTATCTTTTTTTTTAAAACTTTGTTTTTCTGTTTTAGCATAAACAATACAGCAGCACTGAAGAACAAAATAGTGATACTTTTAGGTATCAATGGTTCAGACATAAACAAAGAGCTTCTATTAGGCCCCACATAACTTTTACTGAGTCTCCAGCCCCTTGACCCCAGGCCACCCACCACGCCGCACGGCTTCTCCGCTGTGACCGCGTTTCTGCCTCTGGTGCCGAAGGTTCACCCTTGACCTCAGTGTCCCCCTGCTGCCGCCTTCTCCTTCCCTACTGCTGTCTGCCCACACTGTACTTTGTTATCTGTGCATTTATTCTCACTTTGTATTCCATTTTGGATTTTAGTTGCATCCCTAGATTTGTATCCCTGCCCGTTGTGTGTGCCCCCCCGCTCCCTGCTTCCCGCCGCTGCTCCCCCATGGCCCCGCCCCCTTTCCTTCTGTACCCCTGCCCATTGGCCCCCCGCTCCCGCCTCCCAGCTGCTCCTCCCTCCCACTTCGCCTCATATGGAGGCCGCTCGGCGGATGCCCCGCTGGCGCGCCAAAGGCAAGCCCGTCTGCGCCCGTCCGTGCCTGGACTGCACCCAGCGCCAGGACCCCTGGTCCCCGACAACGCCAGCCCACACGACGGACGTATGACACCACCACCCTCCACGCACTCAATGCCGGCCGGTACCCTGCCCGCTACCGAGCCATCCCGAAACGCACCCACGGACCCTTCACCTGCCAAGCCTGCAAATTCTCCTGCCTCCGAACCTGCACCGCTCCCGCCAAGCCAAGCACCAGCAACACTCACCTCAAGTGCATCCTGCTCAACACCCGCTCCGTCCACAGACACGCCGTCAAACTCTGGAACCTCTTCGACACAACATCACCAGACGTCGCCTTCCTCACGGAAACCTGGATGAACGCCTCCTCAGCCCCCGACATCGCCATAGCCATCCCGGATGGCTACAAGATCACCCGGAGAGACCGCGTCAACCAAACCGGAGGAGGCATCGCCATCGTCCACAGAAACACCATCCGAATCACAACCAACTACGACGACACCCTCACCGCCGCCGAGCACCTTCACTTCCAGATACACACCGACCCCAAGACCACCCTCAGAGGTACTCTCATCTACTGACCACCGGGACCACGCACATAATTCAGCGAAGCCATCGCAGACTTCGTCTGCCAACACGCCCTTACCTCCTCGGACTACATCCTCCTAGGGGACCTCAACTTCCACTTGGAGAACAACAATGACAGCAACACCGCCGCCCTACTGGACAACCTCGCCAACCTCGGACTCAAGCAACTGGTGAACACCCCCACCCACTACGCCAGCCACACACTAGACCCCATCTTCTCATCCAGCAAGCACATTGCCTTAGCCACTCCACCGGACTACACTGGACAGATCACAGCTGCGTCCACTTCAACTTCAGGAGAAACACGACCCACCACCACCTGCAACAGGTTCCCCGCAGAAGCTGGAGCAAGATCACCGCCGACCAACTCACCACCTCCCTCAGCCAGAACCCTCCCACCAACACGAGGGACCCCAACGAAGCAGCCCGCAACCTCACACAGTGGCTCACCAACTGCGCCGATGACCTCGCGCCACTGAAGAACCCTCCCAGCAGACTCGGCAGCAAGAAAGCCTCATGGTTCACGAACGACCTCAAAAACTCCAAGAAAACCTGCCGCACCCTCGAGAAAGCCTGGCGCCACGACCAGACAACAGACAACATGACAGCCCTCAAGAACGCCACCCGCAAACACCACCAGCTGATCCGCACCACCAAAAGGACAACATTCAAAGAACGTCTGGACAACAACACCCACAACAGCAAGGAACTCTTCAGCATCATTAAAGAGCTCTCCAACCCCAGCGCTTGCAACAACGACATCACACCCTCGCAAGACCTCTGCGACTCACTCGCCTCGTTCTTCCACCGCAAGATCGCCGACATACACAACAGCTTCGGCGCACAGACCACGCACCCGACCACCGAACCAGCGCCCCCCACAACCATCCTGTGCACCTGGACCCCGGTCAGCACCGAAGACAGCACCCGCATGATGAACACCATCCACTCCGGCTCCCCAACCGACCCCTGCCCACACCACATCTTCAACAAAGCCGACTCCATCATCGCACCCCAACTCCGGGACATCATCAACAACTCCTTCACATCCGCCACCTTCCCGGAGAGCTGGAAACATGCCGAGCAGAGCGCCCTCCTGAAGAAACCCACCGCAGACCCCACGGACCTCAAGAACTTCCGCCCCATCTCGCTCCTCCCTTTTCCTGCTAAAGTCATCGAGAAGTCCGTCAACAAACAACTCTCCGCCTTCCTCGTGACCAACGGATCCCTCGACCCCTCGCAGTCCGGCTTCCGAGCAAACCACACCACCGAGACCGTCCTCATCGCAGCCACCGACGACATCAGGTCCCTGCTCGACAACGGGGAAACAGCTGCCCTCATCCTCCTGGACCTCTCAGCAGCATTCGACACCGTATGCCACCGCACTCTAATACAGCGCCTCAGCAACACTGGAATCCAAAGGAAGGCCCTGGAGTGGATCATCTCGTTCCTCTCCGGAAGAACCCAGAGAGTCCGCCTCCCCCCTACCGATCCGCGGCCAACGAAGTCATCTGCGGCGTTCCGCAAGGATCCTCGCTCAGCCCCACCCTCTTCAACGTCTACATGAGCCCCCTTGCAGCCATCGCACGCCAACACAACTTAAACATCATCTCATAAGCCGACGACACCCAGCTGATCCTCTCCCTCTCCAACGACCCCACCACCACCAGAACCAGCCTCCACGAAGGAATGAAAGACGTCGCGGAATGGATGAACTCAGCCGTTTGAAACTGAACTCGGACAAGTCGGAAGTCCTCATCCTAGGACCATCCCCCTCTGCCTGGGATGACTCCTGTTGGCCCCCTGCCCTGGGCACTGCCCCCAAGCCAACGGACAATGCACGCAACCTGGGTTTCATCCTGGACTCCTCCCTCACGATGACCAAGCAAGTCAACGCCATCTCGTCATCCTGTTTCAACACCCTGCGCATGCTCCGAAAGATCAGCTGACTGGACTACGGGAACTCCCTCTACGCAGGAACCACAGCCAAACTCCAGAAAAGACTCCAGCGCATACAGAATGCCTGTGCAAGACTCATCCTGGACATCCCCCGGCACAGCCACATCTCTGCCCATCTGAGAGACCTGCACTGACTACCCGTCAGCAAGAGGATCACGTTCAGACTCCTCACCCACGCACACAAGGCTCTCCACGACATGGGCCCCAAATACCTCAACAGCCGCCTCACATTCTACACACCCACCCGCCAGCTCCGATCCGCCAGCCTCGCCCTCGCCACTGTACCACGAATTCGCAGAACCACCGCGGGAGGAAGATCCTTCTCCGACCTGGCGGCCAAGACTTGGAACTCCCTCCCCACCCACCTACGGCTGACCCAGGACCATCTCTCCTTCAGGAAACAACTCAAGACCTGGCTGTTCAAGCAGTAGCAACTACCCACCTCCCCCCAGCACCTTGAGACCCTAGCGGGTGAGTAGCGCGCTATACAAATCTGCTGATTGATTGATTGATTGAACACCTGTACGAATGCCAATATATCCCGCTTACGAGACACCCACCCCAACTATATCCTCCCAATCAGAATCCCCACTTTCGTATTGGCCCCACCAGAAGAGGTTATGGCCCTACCGGATCTAAAAACACATCTCACAGGTCCTTCCAAACAGCAAGATCCTGTATTGCTTTTTCATCACCCCTGGCAAGCCTCATGTGAGCTTCCTCTGCAACGGACCATTCAAACACGCCAAAGAGTAAATTCTTGCACCCTCTCATAGCTATGCAATGCCTGGTAAGGACTAGTGTCAAATGCAAATTTTTATATATCATTTTCCTGCCCCTCGGACATTTCACATTACCTAGGAGGCAGCACTGCAGAGTGTGTGCAAAAAGGTACTTGGACAGTCATGTGAATCTCTGCTACTACCAGGGTCCAGAATTCCTGGACCTCCCTGCAGTGCCTAGCAAAGTGCATGAAGTCCACCCCATCACGACCACATCTGAGGCAAGTGTCTGAACGCGTTGCAGATATTCTGTGCATGTGCTTGTGGGTAAGATTAGTCCTGTGTAGAAAATTATACTACACCAGCTTGAAGCGAGAGGACGCAGTATGAGTACGATCATTGACTAGCAACCATTCCCTCTCTGTAGGCAGACTATGCAGATCCATGTCCCGGGCAAATCGCGACCAGGTGGCAGACATACCACATCATAACACATGGCTTTGTACAATTGTGAAATCAAGGGGAGGCCCACGCCACATGACAGGAGGACCACAAGTGTGTGTGTAGTGGCATGAGCGGCTGGCAAGGTCGGCCACACTACCCTGGGCACCTCTGCCAGTCCCACGTGATCAAGAAAATGACTGGGCCTAAGAATAAATGTGAGCTGAAGTTCCTGCCAGGGTATTGGTCCTCTAGGAGTTCACTCCCACCATCGTGCTACGTATGAAATTATATATTGCCCGCCATGTGTCGGACTGGCTTTAGGATCCAGAGTGAAAGCTCCCAGAGAAATTGGGTTTTAAAGTATCTTTAAAAGTGTTATTCAGTAATAAAAATTGTACAGTCTAAAAGCAAGTCAGTTAGCTTGTTCAATTCAGGTGCGGATAGAGAAGTGTGGTGGTGAGACTTTCTCAAAGGGTACATAAAGCCTTCCATGGTAAAACAGCTTCAGCAACTGCTTTCTCACCTGCCTTGGCTCTAAAAGTACCAATGGACTAACCATTACAAAACACAGATGGGCCGATTACGATGTCGGTCGGAAGTGCCTCCGCAGGCCTGTCGGATGCTGTCGGACCGACCGATCTCGCTTCGGAGGCTGTTGCTTCCACCGCTGTATTATGATGCCCAAAACGCTTTGCTTAACGACCGACTCGTTTTCTCCAACTCCTCCTGGAACTTCCAACCGCTAAGCACTCGGAAACGCCAAATGGAGCTGATCGGAGCGACATCCGACCCTGGAACCGCCCACCCTATTCCCATGTGTATTTCCGCCGCGCCATCTCTGTCAGTCCAACCAGCTCATCAGAGCAGGCAAAAGGGGAGTATTTCAAGTCTGAAATTCGGCACAACATGCTTCCTATGAAATCTACAGAGCAAATACGGAGTCCATCGCGCATGTCATCCCTCTGCTATACCTCATCGCTGAATATGGAAATCAGAACTGACGCGACATCGCCGCCGGTAAGTAATACACCTACCCCTACACATTAACGTAACTACCAAGCTAAAGTTAGTAGAGTTTAAATTGTCCTGTAGCATGTTGAGCATGGCAAAGAAGGAATGTCATCCTTAGGTATCTACAGACTGACCGACAAATAGTGGGACAAACACAAATTTGAGGTTTGTACAGGAATGGCTCTAGCTACATATATGTATGTTTACCTACATGTATGGATGAGTACACCACAGCACAAAAAGCAATATTACATGGCAACAGAACATCAATGCACTCACAAAAGTATGCCCACAGAAACATATGCACTGGCACCAGGGCCACTCATAGATTTATCATTTCCCTGGGCAGAACCTAAATATATGAAATGCATATAAATACTATAAGATGTCTTGTCATAGGAAGTCATATTGCAGAAAGTGACATCAAGTTACCACACTCACCCTGTCATTGTTCAACCAGCTTTGAAGGAAACACTTTATCCAGTGTGGATATCTAGGAATTGGCCAGCAATGTGCATAAACACCACATTAAAATGAGGTCAAAATATATGGCTGATATATCAAGTAGCAATACAATACATCCACCCAATTGGATGGAAAAGCTAGGCTTAGCTCGTTTCCAATCTTACCTCTTACTTAACCTGATGCACCAATTGTTGACAGATCAATACATGACTCTAAACACTAAACTGACTGATATTGTCCAACCTGGCCTGCCACTCTCCTATCAGCCCAATCGCTCAGTCCAGCATCCTGTGTCCTGCAGTGTTGAATCAGGTATCCACCAGAGCCTCCGCTCTCCATGTTCCCAGGCTCACCGCAAGGCAGGTAGCCAGATCACTATGGGGAGTCACAGCCAGCATGGGATGTTGTATGTGTCAGTAATAACAACATTTGAAGGATCCAGCACATAGCCAGAGCAAGACTCAGACACATGAATTCCTTCCATACAATCCATATCATGCACCCAGGTCTGCATGCATGTACACCTCACTCCAATACATTGGGCCACAAGTGTCTTGGGGCCCAGTATGCTTTGTCAGGCCAGGTTTACATGTCGCTGGTGGATCTTTGGCATTCCTCCACCACTGTTCAGTGAGGCCACCCAGCAGGGCATGAGCTAGGATCCCTACCTGTACAGTCAGGACATGGTCCCAAAATATCCCACTTGGAGCTACATGTCTGAAAAATGCCTTGAGTAATAAGAGTCCACCCAGAGCACCCTTGAATTCTGCAAGGACATAAAGGATGGTTCATGATCCAAAATCTTGGGAAAGGAAGACACACATCAAACAAATTTGGCAATTTCACATATACAAGATAAAGAGACAGGGAACTGCGTTTGATGGCATACGGGTCAATGCATGTAGCTGCACACGAGTCACAAGATATTTCAACATCCAAACAAATCTCTTACTTTTAACTCATGATCATGTCTTGGGAACAAATTAGGATGGATGTAAATCATCTTTTGTTAAGCAGGCAATGCAGATTGGGTCAGCTGTGCATAACAGGCATTCATCATTGAGTCAAGAATACCACAACAGGAGCATATGGTATAACATTGAACAACTTCAAAAACACGATAACCATAACAAGAAAGACGAGCACAGAGGGATCATGGGCATTTATAAGGTCTGCATCCCAAATACCTCGCAGTCCAGACATGGCAGGTGAGACTGAGGCATCTAGTACATTAGCCATGTGTACGTGAGGCTGGCCCTTCAAAGTCCCATCCAGTGGCTCTTCTGTATACTGTAAGTCCTGTAACAAGTTGTCCTACCGCTCAGCTATTGTAATCCTGTGGAAGCACACAACTTATTTTATGCACAGCCCAGTTGCCTCAGCCCTACACCATTAGAGAGTTGCTGTGCCCAAGTGTTGCAATGTTGGGAGTGCAGTGGCCTAGCAATGCAAGCTAATGACCTGCCGTGCTATGAGCATTTCCAAATCCATCCTTTTATTGGATACCTTTTAAAACCTCATCTGCATGAATATCCCTAGCTGCAGCCCCTCCAATAGAAGGAGGTTGACCCAAGCCGTCACTGTGTCAAGTACGTCTGTAACTCTGAAACACTGGTTTGCAGCATACAGCCATGCCCACAACATATATATATCAAATACCAATTAGGTGCATGAAAATTTTGGGCACAGAAGGCAAACCACAATCTTTCGGGATAGGACAGCTTGGGTGAGACATGCCCTGTGCTGGATGTCAATTTCAATGTACTGGAGTTTGGCATCACAATAAACTGTACATCGGTAGTGCATTCCCACTCCTCGGCCATGAGGGCTCATCCCATATCAGTGACTCATAGCCAGCGAACTTGTGACAGTGGGCCAGTCTTTGTCTGTGCAAATCCATTAACAAACAATGTCACCAGTCTCTGACCTCCACCCATGATGTGCAGGGCGTGGGTTAGGGGGTGATGCTCTGGGACTCTCCAAAGGTGTCCCATCTCAGCTATCATTGTGCCATGTGCAAAGAAATGTTCCCCCGGAATGTCAGGATCTTCCTGCAACTGGTCAAAGGTAATGTGCTCCCGGGCCCTGAATAGGTCCACCGCTGAGGTCAATCTCAAGTCTCTTGATGCCATCAGCCCTTCCCTAACAATGCTTGAATGGAACAGTGCTAGGAAGTGCAGACCAACAGATGGAGAGTATGGGATCATGTCCGCCAGTAGACTCTGTCCCTTATAGCTCAAATAAGCCACTTTCATCAGGCTGTCAGCTCCACAGTAGAATTGTGCTCCAGGGAGCAACATTGATTCTGCCATCTCCTGTGCCCGGCATGTTGGAAACATGCCCACTTCATAAAATTGTCTACCATCCAAACATCACACCGGCCGTTGGAGCCGTGCTGCCATGTAGCACTTCATAAAAACTGCAGACCCTGAACACCCTTTCACACATGCAGCTACAGCCTCTGCAGAGCCACATGTATCCTGCCCCTATTACAGTTCAACACTCACAGCATGGTGTCCAGCTCCCTGGGGGTAGCATGAGGCACAGCTACTGCTAAGGGATGGGAAAAATACAAGATGCTGGGGAGCATTACTATCTTGGAAAGTGAAATAAATCCTGGGAGAGTGCTACAAAGAATCATCCGTGACAATAAAGAGGATGTGCAGATTGTGTACTGCAGAGTAGTAGGAGTACTCCTGCGTCTCAGGATGTAGGATCAACCAACAGGGTTGGAGGGATCAGGGTACAACCCCTTGTGTAAGGCGTGCTGCCAGCACTGTAGAGGATGGTAGGAAAGGGTGGAGAATGGTTAATCTGTGGCTCTTGGACACAACTGAAATTGCCATCCTCAAGCCAGAGGATATGGGTCCACCTCGAGAGGATGAGGGCTAGGAACAGAATGAAGTTTTGTTTGGCCACATTTGGCACATAAACACTGTCCAATAACATTGGCAAACATCGGGGAACCCCTCTACAAATACATATTGCCCTCTGGTTCCATGGCAGTGTTTAATGGGTTAAATAGGACCCCCTTACGGACCCACACAAAGGCTCTCTTTGCCAAACAGGAGTAGAGGATGTAATTAGAATGGCTATGCAACCACTTCTGGAACTGGGTCTCCTGCTCCCATGTCACATGGGTCTCTTGTAACAGTGCAATGCTTTTTGCCCGCACATCCTGATACATCATCACAATGAATGTCTTTTCGTTATCGTCCCCATGCCTCTGACATTCAAGTCAAAATGCCATGAGTACACATGTGTGTGTAGTGTACTAGAAAGTGTGGGGAGGGGTTTGAGGAGGATTCTGCCCCAAGGTGGACCAGCAACACACATCCTGGAGTATTTCCTTGGGGGGCTATGGGCTCTAATCAATGGCCTGCTACTCAATGGAACTGCATCAGGAAAGAAAACATGAACCCTCAATACCTCCATACTAGGGCAGTATCCAAGGGGAAGACTAAGCAATTAGTGACAACATCAACCTACAAAGGAAAAACTATCAGTCATGCCCACACACAACTCAGCCAAAGCATGCAGGGTGGAGGCAACTTGTCTTGTGATGCCAATAGGTATTTAATTTGCTAGTAGTCTCCTAGCGGACATTCCAGCAATCTGTAATGAACAATCAGAGCAGGCTGCAAGCAGCAACTAAACCAAACAACCTCCCCAACTTTCATTTGGCAACTGTTTTTGCATACTTACATCTACTATCCTCTCCAGGTGTACCTATCCACATTACCTATTGGTCTGCCTATTCTCTACTTCTGCTGGTCTAACCCCTCTCACATCCACCTCAAAGTACTCGCTCATCTCTCAAACTGTACTTCATCCACAAGTTCTTCACAATCACCCTCTGGTGCTGCCATCCTTAGAACCATCTCTCGCCTCCAATCTCTACTCTTCCATTCACATTCTCATTCTGGTGCTGCGCCTCTTACATCCACATCTATATCCCCTGCACCACTCTTCACCTCTATGTGCACAACACCTCTCCCATTCATGCTATATACAGAATGTACTGTACTCATCACCTCCTAAGCAGGGGATAACCATAACATGTCAAATGTACCCCTCTTATCCCCATCTCTACCCTTTCCAATGAATTTGGGGCACTCATTTTTGACAAGGTGCCCTATTATATCCACATCTTACATTCTCACTTAACCCCTCACCACATCTCTCATCCTGACACTTACATTGCTCAATGAATCTGGCTGTATTAGCCTCTCACCATTCACTCATTCTACCCTGCTTAAGGCTTACTAATAGTTATTTGACAGACTAGTGCATCCACATATTCAAACAGACATCTACCGGCCAACACCTCGCATCTCTCCATCCAACATCCTAACTTACACAACTGGTGTATCCCTTTGACATCCACCTATCCACTTTGTCTCACCAAAAAACTTTAACCTTATCTCACTGTGTCTCTCTTACATCCACATCTCAGTTCCATGCTCCCTCCATACCTCTATTAACTTCTGCATATTAACAACTACCTTTCTCAATAAATCTGCCCTATCACAGCTATCTTTCACCATAGTGCCACAGACTTCGGCTCTCATCTCCTGCCAGCCTCTAACTTTGTCTAGCTCATTCTACCTCTATCACATCTACCTATTCCTAGCATACCTCGCCCAGACTTTAGCCTGTCTTTCCTGGTCCTACACTCTGATATCCACACCCAGCATTTCCAACAATACCCATTGTAATAATGAGGATACTTTACGTATCCTATACAAGCACTGCCTTTGACCTTAACTCCTTCCTTCCACTCTTATCTAAATTGTTACTTGTTCTGCCACTATTACGTCTGAATCTCCCCTCCATGTTCAAAATGGCAACACAACTCATTCTCACCTCTACCCTGTTTAGCTAGCTCAGCACCTTCAACATTAACCTCTTCAACCACATGTGCAGCTACGCTTCGCATTTCAACACCCACCTCCTCTCTTGTCTGTCAATTTAGTATATGGGTGTAACACAGGTTCCTGTGGCACATGCACAGCAGAAGGGCCCACAACACTTCTGGGGACTCATAGTCCACTCAGCTGATCACATGGAGCACAGGGCAATCCACTAACCTTAACAACCTCCAAGTTCATCTCCGTGTGATCTGGGCCAGCATCAAGCATTTCTCAAAACTCCTCCATCGTTTTCAAGGATGTAGTCTAACGGCTAGGGCGGTGGACCTCAAATCTGGGGAACTGGGTTTGAGTCTCGGCAAAGACGATCAACATCCTGTGATTCTGGGCAAGTCACTTAATCTCCCCAAGCCAAACAAAAATGAATTTGTCCTTATGTAACGCAACTGGTGCTCATGTAACGCGCTCTGATACCTTTAAGTCAAGTTTGCGCTAGATTAAACATGACTATATACACACCTATCATATGCTAAACTCCAAATGAATGGGGGTAAAATAATATAGTCCTATCTTGTACAAACAAAATATTTGTCAGTAGCAAAGTTCTCCACTCTTCTCCCTCCACCGTCATCCCTGGTGAGTAGTGCCCATTGTGCTCCGATGGCATAATGGCTGTCAGACTTAAGTTGTGTGGGCGTCCCATTGGATGTTCATTCAAGCTGGGGCAGGTGCCGATCACATCCATAGCACCCTCAAGTGATGTGGCTATATGCTGTAATGATGCCGATGCATTGTGTATGTCGAGCAAGGGGGTGACAGCAAGGCAAGTCTGACAGGAAAAGAAACTCAAATTGAACATTCTCCTTCTAGTTTGTAAACTGAAAGGCTGTTTGTGTCAAACATATTGACATCTCAGCCCATTCCTAAGGGACCCAGATGAGGGTTGTTGTGCTTTATTGTGCATCACCCTGCTGTCCCATGGCTGAAAACCCCAAGGGAGGGGGCTGACCACCTGTAGCCCGTAACACTGACAGCCAACTAAAGGTGTGCTCTGTTGCCAGGCCCTGTAGTCATTAGCATTTGTGAGGCCCTTTGCAGCTGTCCACGGGGAGCGTCAGCCCAGACTGGCACCCAGAATCCACCCTGAAATAAATATACTCTACTCCACTCATGTTACCAATAACTGAGGTTCAGTCTGCTTGCATGAACTGAGCCAAGAAGAGATTTGTGCAATGCATTTTCATGCTCAAAAGGTATACTTTCAGCTATGTCACATGAGGGGGCTAAAAGGGGCATTGGATGACCAAGCACAGACAAATGTCATTCACTCATAATGTACTAACAGGACTTAACATAGCCTAGCATTCCCAACAGGTTAATTTGATGTACATAAAAATACCCTTTGAAATTATTAGAGTTCGGCGAAATGTCTGAAAGATAAATGACACATTTAGACCATGCATCACCCACCAGTGTCCCAGAACAAGTATATGACATATCTTGGACACAACAAGCACAATCCATTTAGTATTGTGACAACTCCAAATACCTATGGAGCAAAGTCACATGTGTGTGACAGAACTGATATGACTATCACAGCCTTTTGCAAATACAAACTGTCTACCATCTTAAGTACAATGCTAGGCGTTTTGTATGAAGTCTCAGAATCATCATATGCCTGAGACAACAACATTTAGAACTTTTGCCTATATGTTAAAGGCACTAACAAGTTGCTCATTTGAGGGGAAAGGGTAGACACATACTCATGATACACATCCCTAGGACTCTACACAACCAAACCATTGTCAAACTAAAATACACAATAGGTTTCATCGAAGGAACAACATAAAGCATGTCATAATGCAAAAAAAGTAGACTAAACCACAAAACCACAACCCAGAAGTCATACGCATTGTGTCTTGATCACAGTTAACTTGTCACACATATTCTATGGCCGTGTAGACAAACTCAACTTCACTTATCTCACAAATCCACATTGAAAAGCTTGAACAACAAATTGCAACTAACATTACCCTTGGATAGGCGATACATCTTGTATGCTGTTGCATACCATACTCTGGTCTGGTGCATCATATGTCTGGGTATATGAGCAAACACTGAGCCATGTGTGCACCAATACAGAATCCAAAGGAACATCACATAAGCATGATGTGGCCTATGTACAGTTCACAGATTAGGGAAATGCCCGACTCTCACACTCTAACTGTGGCATAAGCCCAGATTGATATGTACATTACAACGCTAGATACAGTACAACTCAACAATCACAGCATGTCATCACTAGCATTCCAACAGTGTGACAACCATTCAATTACCATACGCTGGGTCCACATGCAACTAACACATACAACAATTGTGTTTCTCAAGGACAGAATAACACTGTAACTTACTGTGACATGTCCTGGACACACACACCATCCACACGATGTACCCCAAAAATATTAGGATGTAATGATTAATGTCTCATTTTAAATGCACTGGAGGATACGGACCTCAGATACCTTGCCTACTAGGAATATCTGAAGAAAGGGGAGACCTGGAACGCAACAGGGACAGGATACTGTCAGAGCAATACCTACCTCACACTCACCATAGGCACAGGACATGTGTATTATATGGGTCAACTGCCTTGAAAGGGCATTGATCTATAGTGGAAGCCACCTGTGGTAATGTAGTCATTGAAACTAGTTAGCTAGATCGTTTGAAGGCACAGACATTGCTACACCACTATCAAGTCACATACATCAATTGTACCATTACTCAGTGTACACATGTGTGACCAAAGTCACTACCATGTAGGCAGAGTCCATATGCATCCAGCTGTATTGATGAGACAGTTGTCTTTCGGCCAATTACATACATATGCAGCATGCTTCTCAACAAATATTGTACTTTGTCAGGCATGCACAATGTTGACATCTGTAAGCAGAAACTATGAGGAGAGGAAGTCTAATTTGAAAAGCCAAGGTTCCTGACTTCATGTAACACTTCTAGACAGTGACACCCAGCCAATGTAGGCACAATAATGTATACCCCATCCTAACCGAGTGCTCACAATCCATGGAGTATACTACCATCATTGTATACTTACATCACTAATTACACATGATTTACAGTTAACTACAAATCCATTTTTGGGACACAGAAATCTGAAAACGAAAATAGAACATGCTTTAGTCAGCCAAAACATTTGTTTTCAAAGCAAAAAAGGATAATGGCCAGTCCACCAGAGTTCCTCTCATGGGCCACATAATTCCTGCCCGTTATCTCTTGCTTGCACTTGTCCTGCACAGGGACACCTATCCCAGGAGGGGCATCTAGGTGCAGGACAGGAACCATAGGGCCAAGACTAGGAAGGACTGGGTTGGTTTTTGGGAGGGATGGAATCAGGAATGGGGGTCACAACCGCAATGGGTGGGTCAGATGGAGGGGGTGCGACAACTGCAATGGGAGCGCTAGTTGGAGGAGGGGGTGGGCTGGGCTTCATGAGTTTGGGAATGCGACAGGGGTGAGGGGTTTGCAAGGTAATAGGTAGGGCATGTGCTTTCTTGGGGCAGGATTTTTTGGGTGTCGAGGTACTGGGGTGGGGTGTGGAATTTAAAGTCTCAGGAGGGTGTAGGGACTTTTTTGAAACCTTTGGGGTGTATTTTCTTTTGGAACTTTTTGGTGTATTTTCTTTTGCTGGAACATTTGGGGTGTACTTTTTTGGGAGGGGATTGGGGGTCTGAAGTGCATGGCAGGGCGTCAGGGTCATTTTCTTCTTTTGGGAGGGGGTTGGTCGGTTTGGGTAGGGAAGAGGTCAAGGGCAATGAGGTGGAGTTTCTATGCAGAGTGGGTACGAGGAGAGGCAAGGGTAGGGCTGTGGAGGCAGAGGGTTGTGTGTGGATGCTGGTGTGGTAGCTGTTGGCTTGTCTGTGGAAGTGAATGTGGCGTCTGTCTTGTAAGTAAACATGTGTGTGTCTTTGCCCTTATGTCTGTGTGTTTGTGTGCTGCGTGTGGACGTTGAGGTAGATGCACGTTTATGTTTGCGAGTGCCTTGGTTAGGGAGGGTACTTGGGACTGTGGATGGGGAAGAGGCAGGAGGGGAGGGGAGGGGAGTGGAGGGGAGTGTGCAGCTGAATTTGGGACAATGCTGCCATCAGTGTGGAGGCTAGAGCCTGATTGGATCTTTGTAGGGCAGACATGTCCTAGTGAATGCCCTCCAGGAAAGATACCATCTGGATAAGGTGATTGGTATGCACCTGAAGGATATTCAGCACTGCTGTCTGCCCCACAGAGATCTGCCTCAGAAAGTCAGTGGCCTCCACACTCTGGGCAGCAGGGGAGATGGAGGCAGGGGCTGAGGTACCTGGCGCAAAGGAGACCGCTCCCTTTTTTTAGGGGAGCAGCCACGGACATGGGGCTGGGGAGCAGCTGGGAGGGTGGAGAAGGTAGAGGTGGTGGTGGACTCTGATGGAGGGGATACAGTTCCAGGGTCATCCACTCCACATGGGAGTCCTCACTGGAGATGGAGCTTGAGGTCGAGCTGAGTGATGATACTTTGCTCATTGCCCCAGTGAAGCTCCCCTCACCCTCCATGCCACTGGTTCCCTCTTGCTCGGTGGCAGCACAGAAACGACTCTGGCTAGCTGCTTCCACAACTTCTGTGGTGCTGTCTCTTTCACCTGCCAGTTCTGATGCTGTAAACAAGAAGTAAAATGAATCACATGAGTTGTCCATATGGACTTGCCACATAGGTTTCATCCCAACGCTTCCAAGATTACACAACTACATCAATCAAACTTGTGGGTAAAATACTTGATACTGTTCTGTAAATATAACATGTTTGAATGTAAGTAAACCTGTGCGCCCTCACACATGATAATGTCAGCAACATTATGCTGCAAATTCAACTTCCTCATTCACGTCTTCAACATAACTATGTACCAGCTGATGTATTATATCTCGCTAATGACCTTCTTGTGTCATAACATACCTGAGTCATCTAATGCAAGTTAGTTTAGACCTCATAATGGGAACATGAGTCACACAATTGATTTTAGACGCGCTATCCATTCTGCTATCCCTATTCATCAACATGGGAACCATCAGATCTAGTGTTACAAGTTACATATCTTGATTGTTATACAGCAAGCTGGTGTAGTCATTGATTGGGCCACATCACACAGTTCATATTGAAGTTGCTCATATGTTCAGTAGCAGAAGTAGTTGTTTGTCAGGTCACATGGATTTCTGTTAACGTGGACACACGCTAAGGTTGTAGGCATAGCTAGGGTGAAAGGTATTTGGCACACAGTCTTGTGCCATTTATGCACAGTGTTAGAAAGATTAATCATATTTTCATCCACATTGGAAGTATTTTACCAGTTTGCCATGTAAACATAGGTCAGCACACTGCCAAGTCCAATGACTGCATCTGCCTTATGCTTCATGTGGATCACTATGCCACTGGATGTCTATATGCATTGTCTGTACACACTACTAGTTCTGAACACCTTACTTGAAGATGTGCATTCAACACTTCTGACCATGTTGTCAACATTGCATAAGTCGAGATTTGTAAAAGCCAATTCTGAATGTTCGTGCACACAATGTACATTTTAAATGCTATTGCTTTTCATCTCAGTTTTTTCAAAGCACTACAGAAAGATGCTCATGTGACATCTCTGAATCTAACAGTAAGGCAACGAAACCATGGTTTACAAAGCATCATATATGACCAGCTAAGAGCATTTACACACATGAGAACCGTTGTGAATGTGTTTTTGACACCATCCCTTTCAATTAAAACCCTGTTTCTACCACAGACCTACTTTGGTAGCCACTTAATGGCATGTGCTGTCACTATTACAGAGTCGGAAACATGGACTCAGTTTTGAAATAGAGAAGATGGAATTTTACACTCAATCAAGTGAAAGGCCATGTGACAGGTGACTTGAGTTACCAAACTTGAAATTTGCCCATTGGGTACAATAAAGTACACTGGGCACCAGTGCTGGGACCTAACATTGGCACACTGGCCAATTACTACTCACCAAGCCCTCAACATAGACATTACCTGCTACCTGGATGTATAGCATGGGATTTCACAATTGAGTGATCCAACATTAACATAGTTTTCAGAGTTGGTATGGCCACACAGAGAACAGTCCAGACATGTATCAATGTGCTGACACATGTTAAGCACAATAGTTCTAAAGGTTATCTCCCTGCACATGTTGTTCTCATGCATTCAGAGAACAATAGCATGGCACTACTGTCAATAACCTGACCATTTTACCCTCACATGTCCCAGATGAAAGCGGCATAACCATGAATCTACTAATTCTGGTGCATATGCATCTAACAACCTAAAAAAGGGGGCAGCAGGCTCCAATACTTGCACACGCATGGGTTAATATGTTGTGCAACAAGGCACATACTCACCCCATCCTTGCTGCTGTCTGGCTCTCAACTGCCCATCCAGGTCAGAGAAGACCACAGCAAGGATGCGTCTCATTAGGGCACCAGGGTTTGGCATGCGTCCCTCTTGTGTGGAGGTGACAGGCCCAGCTGTACTTTGGATCTTCCTGGTTTAGCCTCTCAAGTCCTGCCACCATTTGGTGCAGTGGGCACTGCACCCACGGTTGACCCCCACAGAGCGCACCTTCCGGGTAATGGTCCTCCACCGGTATACCTTCTGACCTGTAAGGATGACATGGCGACAGGCCCTAAGTTCACATGCAACATATACATATACAAATACTGGTACACATAGGTCATTAACAGCTTGCCCTCACTGTCTAAAAGTTAGCAAAGTGGTATTCTGTGCGCTTCACCAGTGTTCAATGCTGACTCTCTCCCATGAGAACAGTGATATGATGTTAACACTAGTACATACACATCTACAGCAGTGTACTTGCCCAGAACAGTTACATACAGACTTTGCAATTTTGAAAATCAGGTTTAAATGGTTGTCTGTAGGGTTCCTAATGCCAGAAGTGCGTGGTTATTACACATGTAAACTACGAACACTGTCTGATCATCACTCACCTCCTCCTCTGGGTTGCTATAGAGCTGCCTGTACAGGGGCAGTAGCGTGTCCAGCAGCATCTTGTTTTCCTCAGCTGTAAAGTCTAGGGCCCTGCGCCTAGTACAGTGAGACATTGTAGCTCCCAGAATTTGTGGACAGCAGTAGAGAGATGGGGAGGTCTTGGAATCATGCAGTTAGTGCAGGCAAACGAACTCTCTAGGGAACCGCCAGACTTATATCTAGACCACATAGGCAGTCTTTAGTCCAGGCAGCCAAAGCGATTCACCCCCGTCGGTCGCATTTTCCAAACCCATCCAATACATTCCATTGCCTACTGACACCACATCCTGCCATGCGGTTAAAAAAATATCAGCGGTCCGCGAGTAACTTTGATATATAGAAGTTTACCGTGTCGGTTTACAAGCAATGCGGACACAATCTGAGATCCGTGACTGTCACCATAACAACTAACAGCCTATGACTGTGTCCGATACAGTTATGATGCGCCTAACGCAACCTTTGAAAAATCGGTCTGCAAAGCAAACACTTTTGTAAATGTTGTGAGTTTGTGATATTCCATGCTTGGATGCAGCATATTTCATGTGAAAGGGATATCTAACTGAAACGCTCACACTCCCATGATGACCTAACTTTGAGGGGTACATGACACACTGATTGGGAGGCTAATCCCAACATGAAATAAAACGCCTCCAATTTGCCTCTTAGGGTTGATCACAGTCAATATGCGTATTTGGTGCATTCCAATTACAGTTTTCACTTGGTTAGTACATTACAGGACAGTGTGTTCCAGTGTGAAATCTGTGTGAGGTGAGATTGGAAAGGTGGTGTGTGTTTCAAAAACTGGAACTATATTCCCAGAGGTATGACTACACTGCGACAATAAGCAGCCACATATGCTTAGCTCTGATATGTGAGTTTCTAGGGCATCTTTGTGTGCTACACTTAAGTGTACAACTGCATTTTCTGACACTTCTACATTGTAAATGGTTTGTGTATGTAATTGTTTGTGGAATGCAGACATGACAAGATGACAGTGTCCACCCTGTGACAATAGTGTGCATATATTGCATTGTGATACGCTAGATGTATGTGGTGTCCCAGATGTCATGCATTACATGATCCTATTGGGTATACAGATTAACCATATAATTGATCTCACAAACATAGGTCTAAGCTTCTTGGCTTGTAAGTTTTGGAGTATGTCCTGCTTGATTTGCATGAACAATCACAGACACTAGTGAAGATTGCACTACTGCGCTCTAATTGCTGGGTCACCAAACCTGTTTAGCAATGACCTGTATGCTGTAATATGCATCTAAGGTTAACATTGATCGCTAAAATGTGTTTTTCAGTGACATGGAGTGTTATGTGTGGTTAATTGCTCTTTGCTGTTGGTCTACGTGCATGTTGCTTGGTACATTGTGAACTAACACCAACTGTGTATACACTCCACACATGGGTATTGCGGAGGAGCCAGAAGACAGCCTCCTGTGTACAGGCTAAGCATGGGTGGATTTTGCGGATTCGCAATCCGCGAATTTGCGGATTTGCGAATTTGCGGATTGCGAACATCCGCGAAATCCGCGAATTCTCGCGGATTTTGCGGATTTTTTGGGGGGTGTGTGTTCGCACGGGTTTCTGCAAGTTCGCGAGGGTTTTGTACAATTTCGCAAATTGCGAACTTACTTGTCGGGTTGCCAGTTTTGCGAACTTGTTGTTTCTACGTGCCCAGCCTGTTTGTAAGGCTTTCTTCATCACTGCCACCCTCTGTCACCACTGGCACTCTCTTTGTTCACCCATGCCACCCTCTGGCTCACCCATGTCACCCTCTGTGTCATCACAGCACCCTCTGGTTCACCAGTGTACATTATTGTGGCAAAGCAAAGCACTGCCATCCTCTGTCAACACTGGCACTCTGGTTCACCCATGCCACCCTCTGGCTGGCAAACCCATGCCACCCTCGGTGTCATCACAGCACCCTCTGATTGACAAGTGAGTGTACATTATTGTGGCAAAGCAAAGCACACCTGCTAAGTGCTTTAAGTTTTGCAAACAACAACACCTGCCCTGCCCCAACTGACATTAATGAAGGCTGGCACCTGCTTGTCTGCTCCCTTCTCTTTTTGTTGCAATGTAAAAAAATTTTAACAGGATGCAATGGCATACTTGTAACTATTCTGTGACTGTCAGAGCAGGGTCACACAATAGTTGCAAGTAGGCAACCGGATTCTGGAGGGCCCCTTCAGGAAGCACTACAGGGAAATGGTTACAAATGATGAGCTCGAACTTTTGCACCTGCTCGTTGGTTTTGCTTTTGCAAAACTCGTTTTTCGGTAATTTCGCCCTATTCGCGAGGCGCGGCTTCGTGCGAACTCGACCGTGGAAGACGCGAACTCGTGCGAGTTACCCCAAGGTTGAGTACGGGCGCCGCCATTTTGTTTACGTGACGTATTTCCGTTTCCGCCCGCTATGTGTAATCTCGCGGAATGAGCGCCTTGCGAATGCAAGTTCGCACGAGTTCGCGAGAGAAATCGCGTGCGAACTTACTTACGCGCACGTGATCGGGCCGCCATCTCGTTTTTCATTCATTCCTATGTGTCTGGGCATGGTGATTCTATCCTCTATATCTCTGCCATCTTTTGCTTGTTTTTAGATTTTTTTTGATCTATTTCACTTTTTTCTATCCCTCTAGTTTATAGGTCTAAAATTTTGTGTTTTAGGCTACTTTTGTTTACTTTTCAACTACTTTTTTAAACTTTTATTTTCTTCTTCCCTAGTTTTATTCTTTTTCATTTTGTCTCCTTGTTCCTAACACCTGCCCAGACCATGGTGAAGACAGGTGTGAAGCTGCCCAAGACGGTCCCCGCAGCCCGTGCCCGGCTCCCGTGTGGCCGCTTGAGGGCGGAAATGGTGGTGCCCAGGGAGATCTTCAGCCCTGAGGAGGTGGGCGCACTCGTTTTTTATGTACAGCGCCGCCTCCCCAAGACCATAGCGGCAGGCGGCAGGATCGCTGGAGGCTACACCAACCGCCAGGAGCGACGGAAGCGGTGGGAGCAGGTGTGCCGGGCCCTGTTTCACATCTCGGGGGTCCAGCGCACCTATAATGAAGTGACCGACCGCTGGACCGATATCCTGGACCGAGAGCGCGACCTGCTCGACGTGCTGGGAGTGGAGGTCCCCGGGCTTGGTGAGTAGTAGTAACAATTTTTTAATCACTCACTACTCTGTTTTTTCTCCTGCTCTGTGTGTTATATTGCAAATGTTTGCTTTAACTTTTTTACAAAGAGCAATAATGCTGCCGATTACATTGATAGGAGAGGTAAATTAATATTTCAAAATCTTCTGTGCATTTCAGGTGCACTGCTCTCCTTCTCTGTGGCGGTGCCACTGCTTATTTGTTTTCTATTTTGTGTTCATTTTATTGGGCTGAGTAATGTATGAGTGTACTTTACAGAACTGCGTAATGCTAGACACAAAGGGGCAGATTTACAAGCCCCTTGCGCCACGTTTACGCTGCCTTACCTGACGCACAGCGACGTAAACGTGGCGCATCCCTGCGAGTCATGTACAACGTGATGCATCTAGGGAGATGCGCCACGTTAAGGCCTGGGCCTGCGCCACAGTGGATGCGTTCTCACGCAGGGGGGGGTGGGAGGTGGCGGTCAGGCAGCTGTGCGCCTCGCAAAAGTGACTGCGTGAAATCTACAAGATTTAACGCAGGCACTTCCGCGACGCTGCTACGTACCTAAGGTAGCTAAGGTACCTGCTTCACTGCTGCAGGTCGCGCTGTTGCTGTGCTCCGGTGCTTATTTTAAAATACCTTGTTTTTCATTTTTGTTAATTTTCTTTATATTCTCCCCTGTTTTTAGGCGTCTTGCCTGGGAGTGCGCCCTCGCCCTCATACCTGCATTTAAACGGTTGAATCCACCGCTGTTTGGCGGGTCCTGGGTCCTGGGGTGGCTGGGTGGTCGCCATCTTGCCTTGGGCTCTCATCTCTAGCCACGGGCGCCATCTTGGAGCGTCTCGCGCTCGTTGTGCTGACCGGTGTGCCTACTTAAGGCGGACTCGCTCTCTGGAACCTGGCTAAGGTACCTGCTTCACTGCTGCAGGTCGCGCTGTTGCTGTGCTCCGGTGCTTATTTTAAAATACCTCGTTTTTCATTTTTGTTAATTTTCTTTATATTCTCCCCTGTTTTTAGGCGTCTTGCCTGGGAGTGCGCCCTCGCCCTCATACCTGCATTTAAACAGTTGAATCCACCGCTGTTTGGCGGGTCCTGGGTCCTGGGGTGGCTGGGTGGTCGCCATCTTGCCTTGGGCTCTCATCTCTAGCCACGGGCGCCATCTTGGAGCGTCTCGCGCTCGTTGTGCTGACCGGTGTGCCTACTTAAGGCGGACTCGCTCTCTGGAACCTGGCTAAGGTACCTGCTTCACTGCTGCAGGTCGCGCTGTTGCTGTGCTCCGGTGCTTATTTTAAAATACCTCGTTTTTCATTTTTGTTAATTTTCTTTATATTCTCCCCTGTTTTTAGGCGTCTTGCCTGGGAGTGCGCCCTCGCCCTCATACCTGCATTTAAACGGTTGAATCCACCGCTGTTTGGCGGGTCCTGGGTCCTGGGGTGGCTGGGTGGTCGCCATCTTGCCTTGGGCTCTCATCTCTAGCCACGGGCGCCATCTTGGAGCGTCTCGCGCTCGTTGTGCTGACCGGTGTGCCTACTTAAGGCGGACTCGCTCTCTGGAACCTGGCTAAGGTACCTGCTTCACTGCTGCAGGTCGCGCTGTTGCTGTGCTCCGGTGCTTATTTTAAAATACCTCGTTTTTCATTTTTGTTAATTTTCTTTATATTCTCCCCTGTTTTTAGGCGTCTTGCCTGGGAGTGCGCCCTCGCCCTCATACCTGCATTTAAACAGTTGAATCCACCGCTGTTTGGCGGGTCCTGGGTCCTGGGGTGGCTGGGTGGTCGCCATCTTGCCTTGGGCTCTCATCTCTAGCCACGGGCGCCATCTTGGAGCGTCTCGCGCTCGTTGTGCTGACCGGTGTGCCTACTTAAGGCGGACTCGCTCTCTGGAACCTGGCTAAGGTACCTGCTTCACTGCTGCAGGTCGCGCTGTTGCTGTGCTCCGGTGCTTATTTTAAAATACCTCGTTTTTCATTTTTGTTAATTTTCTTTATATTCTCCCCTGTTTTTAGGCGTCTTGCCTGGGAGTGCGCCCTCGCCCTCATACCTGCATTTAAACGGTTGAATCCACCGCTGTTTGGCGGGTCCTGGGTCCTGGGGTGGCTGGGTGGTCGCCATCTTGCCTTGGGCTCTCATCTCTAGCCACGGGCGCCATCTTGGAGCGTCTCGCGCTCATTGTGCTGACCGGTGTGCCTACTTAAAGTCGTCCTCTCCCGCGCAGCGGGATCGCGCAGTGGGACGCCGTCGCTTAGCCGGAGTCGTGCCTGAGTCCTGCCCGTCTGCGCTCGTCCGTGTCGAGGTAGCGGGTGCGGGCTATGGACTCTGGCTTCCAGCCACTTTACCATCATGTGTAATACAGCGACGTTCAGGTATAATCGCGCCGACCTCTTTTCCATCAGAGACGGTATTTTGACGTGTAGTCATGACTCGTTACCTCCTTTGTCGGGACCTTATGACTGTGCGTGTGGCAGTTTTTCTTTGACCTCCCCCATCGGGGTGCGCTCTATTGAAAAGACTGCCCAAAGCACGCATATGGACTGTACTGAGCGAGCACTCAGCATCTGGAGCTTGAATGTTAGATCACTGGTCAAGCACCATCAGTCCCTTCGGGACATGATAGATAAGGACTCTCCTGACATCATTTTTCTCACCGAGACTTGGCTGCAGGACGCCGACACTGCCATAATAAATCTGGCGTTTCCTTCCACCTACACGGTGTTTACTTTGAACCGCCCGTCTAGGGGAGGTGGTATAGCCATGGCGACTAAATCCTGCTTTCCGGTGGATTGGAAAGCTCTTGATCTGCCGATGTGCGAGAGTGCTTCTTTTAAGGTTACTGTCAGTCATCAATTCACTCTTAGCGGCTTGCTTATCTATCGCCCACCAGGGAATGACACTGCCTTCAAGGTCGCCCTTGCTGATGTGGTTAGCTTGCTTGCTCCTAGATGTGCTAATTTTAACATCGTAGGTGATCTAAATATACATCTTGATCAGACGTCATCTGTACCCATCAGCTCCCTGTTAGCGGACCTTGAAGCTATGCAATTGAACCAACTAGTTACCTCCCCTACCCACATAGGAGGTCACATATTAGATCCCTTCTTCACCACCTTGGTTCGGGCTAGGACATCTGACCCGATGGTGGTAGGATGGACTGACCATCTGTTGGTTAAAGTGTCATGCCCCTTAGATGACCCACAATTTAAACCTGTGGATAGACTGATCCTTAAAAGAAATTGGCGTAAACTCAAACTGGAGGAGTTTGTTAAGATACTGGAGGCGCAGCCCTTGGGCACTCTGTCGAATGTGGGACAGGGATACGAGCAGTTTTGTAACTGGGTCCTTACTGCCCTCGATTCTCTTATACCTATGCGCTGGTCGAAATGCCACGCCAAAACGCGCAGCCCATGGTATAATGAGGTCCTTGCCGAGCTTAAGAGAACATGCCGGCAAGCCGAGAGGGCATGGAGGAAATCCTTTGACTCCACGTTAAAATCGTTGTATTTTGCCCAGCTCAAAACCTACCACAGAGCTATCTGCCAAACCTGGGCCGCATACTACGCCTCTGAGTTTTCCAACAGCCCTAACCCATCCAAACTAATCTTTAAGGTGCTCAAAGATTTGATGGGGAAACGGGCAACCTCGCTGGAAATCTGCACGGACTCGCACTGTGAAAGTCTGGCATCCTCTTTCGTGGAGAAGGTGCAGGCAATCTATCGAGGATTTACTCCATCTGTACCCGGGGACGAGCCTAGTGACGTGAAGGTTTCGGTTTCCGATATTCTGTCTTCCTTGCCTATCATGTCTGTTGAGGTTTTTGACACTCTGAGCCTTAAAATTAAATCTGGTTCTCCCTTAGATCCGCTGAAGCCGGAGCTTATTACTCTTCTCCCGCCCCTCTGCCGTGAGCCCATACTGGACTTAATTAATCTTTCGCTCAGCGAGGGCGTGGTTCCGTCCTCCTGGAAGCAAGCAGTGGTCAGCCCCATTCTGAAGAAGCCCAACCTTGACCCCCTGCTTCCTGAGAACTATCGGCCCATCTCTCTCCTGCCTTGGACCGCCAAGGTCACTGAGGCACACGTGAATTCCATCCTGTCTGCCCACCTCTCTCGTAATAATATTCTTGACGAGAGTCAGAATGGTTTTCGCGCACAACACAGCACTGAAACTGCTCTGCTCTTTATGACCGAGCACTTGCGTTCAGTGCTGGATGCGGGGCAGACAGCGGCGCTCCTCTTGTTAGACCTGAGCGCCGCGTTTGACACGGTGTCTCATGACATTCTGATGCGGCGCTTAGAGGAAGTGGGTATTGAGGGGAAGGCTCTTCAATGGTTCCGCTCTTTCCTCTCGGACCGGTTTTTCAAAGTGGCCATTCCTCCTGGGCAGTCCTCTTTTCATCCCTTGGGACTGGGAGTCCCTCAGGGCTCTGCGTTGAGCCCCACATTGTTCAACCTGTATGTGAAACCGCTGGCTGCTGTCGTCAGACAATGTGGCTTAACCATGACATCGTATGCCGACGACACGCAGCTGGCGGTGACACTCAGTGGGGACCCTGAGGTGACGGCGCCCAGATTCCGTGCAGGACTAATAGCTGTGGCAAACTGGATGCGCAGTAATTGCTTACAGCTAAATGCCAAGAAAACCGAGGTCCTGATTCTAGGGAAGCAGGCGGAACTCTGGGGAAATCAGTGGTGGCCTCCCGAGTTGGGGGTGTCCCCCGTCCCAGCGGCCGAAGTTAAGAACTTGGGGGTCTGGCTGGATTCCAATCTTTCTTTTACCAGCCACACAAAGAAGATTGCAGCTACCTGTTATGGTATTCTGCGAGGACTGAGACCAGTCCTCAAGTTCTTCGACCCTCCTACTCGGCAACTGGTGGTCCAGGCCTCTATCCTCTCTCGGCTGGACTACGGGAGTGCACTGCTGCTTGGAGTAAATCAGGCTGAGGCTACTAGGCTGCAGAGGGTGCAGAATGCCGCGGCGCGGGCTATTGTTGGCCTCCCGAGACGTTGTTCTGTCTCTGCAGTCCTGACATCCCTTCACTGGCTGCCAGTCAGACAGAGAATCAAATTTAAGGCTCTCTGTCTGACATTTAAGATCCTGAAACTGTCTTCGCCTCCTGCCCTTGTGGGCCTTGTCTCGCTCTATGTCCCCACGCGGTCTCTTAGGTCGGAATCTCTTCTTCTGGCGATTAAGCCTAGGTTCAGACTGAGTAGGATGGGTGGCCGCTCCTTTTGTGTCTTGGCGGCTGGACTCTGGAACTCCCTCCCTGTCCATATTCGTGCCCTAAATAGCCTGACTCTTTTTAGACGCGCTATAAAAACCCACTTGTTTGCCTACGCTGACTGATTCCCTCTCTTCTCAGCATCTGATCTGTTGTGTTGTGGTACTTGATCCGGCGCCAGGACGCCCCTTTGCTGGGGCAGCTGTGCGCCTAAAAAAAGTTATTAACATAACATAACATAACATAACGTCAATTCTTTATGCCTGCTTGCTTGAAGCAGGCGTAAGGACTGATGCGGTATGTTGAGTATTGGGCAGCCCTGAGCATTGCTAGAGTTGCATCGCGCCTGCGACGCGACTCTAGAGATGCGCCCCTCTTTCGTCACGAGATGCGTCACGCATCTGCCTACCCTTGCGCCAGGGTTTGCCGCATTGTAATTGCAGCGCATCTGCCGTGACGCAAGGTTAGTTTTGCGTTAAGCATTTCTTCTGGTGCACCTCTGGAGGTGTGCAGCCCAGAACTCGTAAGTATGCCCCTAAGTGTCAGATTAGCAATTACCTGCGCATCCCTGCAAAGTGTGCGGCACGCCAGCACCACCCATGGTGCGCCGTATTTACAATGCGGCACACCATGGTCCCAAAACGTCACCGAAGCGTTACGCATCGGTGCCGTAAAGGCGGCTCATTGATGGAGTTGCGTTGCAACGATGGCGCAGCTCCAGCAATGCTGCGTCAAGCCGTACGTCTGCTTCATGCAGGCGCAGGGTTTCAGTGATGCATCATTGTCCTAAATGACTGTTTGAAATTTTATATATTCCCCATAGCCACTTTTAGCATGCGTTCCTACGCAGGAACGCCCTCCCTTGCGCTGGAACGCTCCCTTATGGCGCAGGGCTTTAGAATGGGATGCATCTCCCATATGCGTCACGTTGTTAATATACGCCACACCATGGCGCCTCTCTTGTTGTGGCGCTGCGTCACAAAAGTGACGCAAGAACGGAGCAAAAGAGCTGCAAGGGGCTTGTAAATCTGTCCCTAGAGTAGAGGCTCAGGTGCAGTCCTTCTTTTGTAGCCCTCTTTTTGGCTGAAATAGTTGGTTCTTGTTCTTTCTAAATGTTTGATTTGGTTGACAAGGACATCGACAAACAGCAATCATCAATGTTTTCTGTTCTTTCTTTCATGTTGTACGTCAGGTCCGCCCAGGGGCAAGCGGACAGAAAAGGAGGATGCTGTGGCTCCAAAGGAGGAGGATGTAGGCCAGGGCGGCGAGTGCTCCTTTGCTGGCCCCAGTAAGTTTTCATTTAAATATAGAGGACCTATTGTTGTCCAAGCGTTCTTAATGTAATTTTTTCGAAATAGTGTTTAGATAAGAGCAAAATCCATAATACTACTGTTGCAGGGACAATTCTCCACAAACCGAACTATGGACACCAAAGACCAGAGTAATAATATTTCAGAGTGGCGTGTTTGGCACATTGTATAAACCTGGTAGTGTCAGCGGCACGGACTCCTCCTTGCAAAAATGGCAACATTTTTCGCTCACTCACTCTAGTCTGGAGGACCAAAAACCACAGAGTCTATTCAAGTTTAAAAGCTTTATTAAAAGTTAAAGTAAACACATATATTAAAATAAAGTTAGCTGGAAATGGAAAAGTGCTTGGTGCTGAGTTGATGAGTAATGGAACACATTTCTTGTGGTCGAGCCGAGCTTTCACCTGGTTTGAAGTTGATGTTGCTCTTGTCCTTAGAAGTCCAGTTTCTGTCTGTTCAGAGAAAAATGGTGTGTGTTAAAATTAAGCAAGCATTCATCAATTGTGACAAAAAAGTGCAGCAAGACAACAGCCTTCCCTGGAAGGAGGGACATTTTTACTTTAGACAAAAGTAGACAGTCAATTACTTTTTCTGTTGTTTTCACATTCTTCATTCCTAGACCAAATACTAGTGAGTGGTGTAATCTAACATTCTTAAATCTACTTTGTAGGTGGAACATCTGGTGGCGGGGCCAGCTCTGATGTGGTGGTGGTGATTGACTTGGAGTCCGAGGACCACTCTGGGGAGGAGGCGGCGCAAGAAGACCAAGAACAGAGTCAGACTGTGAGGGAGGTGACAGTGGTGGTGGCGGGTACAGGTAAGCTGGATCATGGTACTATCTGACTCTTAGATAGCATATGATGTGTATCTACAGAGAGTAGACGGTCACTGGATGAACTACGAACATACTATGAAATATTTCCAGGGGGGGGTGCAACATCATCACCATCTCCTGAGTCCTACTCCTGACATGATTGAGCACAAGTATTAAATACATTTTTTTAAATCTAACACGACATAGAGCTTAAATAAACAAAGAACCCCATAGGGGGAAGACAAAAATCTTGTGCGGCACCACAGCAGACGACCTGGCAACTACATTAAAACAGAGGGAAAAATAAAAAATTGCCAGAAAAAAACAATTCAATCTAAATCTGGAGGATGTGGTTATAGAGTATGGGTCCTCACAAACTTTCTCTCGGGCCAAATTGACAGTGTGGTTTGTGGCCAAGGGCTGCACCGAAGGGGGCAGGGTCAGTGGGGGAGGGGGGTGGATCTAGAGCAACAAAAAAAACTATGACCATGAGGTTGAACTCATGCCCCTCTCTGCGGACGCCCATCATACTGGCCTGAATAGTTTTGTACTGCGCTGGCTAGTTGCTAGTTGTACTGTGACACAACTTCATGCTGAATCATTTTGTGTTAATCATATTCTTAAAGAGCATTGGTTACAGATTATGTCTTTCTTTCTTCATATAGTTGGTCATACTCGAACAACAAAACCTACAAGGAGTATGCAGGCTGTATTGGCCCGGCAACGGAGGCTGGATGCTACTGTTGCCCAATATCGGCGGCTGGTGGAACTGGAGGGGGACGACACGCAGTCGAGTACATCAAATGGCACATCTGCATCCTCCTCCGTGACCCCACGTTCTGCCGATCATCGCAGTGCTCCGGCGAAACGGAGCCGTGCTGTCAGACGCCACCGCCGAGCAGCAAAGGCTGCCCCTCATAGTACTGTAAAGGCTCGCTTGCGCCGTGCTATCCACCGAGTGTGCGACCTGGAGGCGGAGGTCCGTAAATTGAAAGAGTACCAAAATTTGGTGGAGGGCCTCCGCTTAGATCACGCCACCCTCCGGGAGCAGTACAATGCCCTGGCCCTGAGGCATGATGCCCTGGAGGCCAAAATCAACAACATGCATCCCTAGAGTGTCCCTTGCCCTTTTGTTAGTGACTTTTGGGGGGTGGGAATTGGGAGTTGGGGTTTTTGGGGACTTTTGAAGGACTATTTATTTGTTGGGGTTAGGGAGGGTCTTGCGGGAGTTTATTTTGTTAGGGATATAAAAATGCACTTTTCCAAACTTTATCTGAGCATACTTGTTTTTTACTACTTTTGAGCCTGGTGGGTGGTGGGTTTGCAGTAAGTTCGTTTTACTGAACACTGTCATCGTGTTGGTTCACGTGTAATTGGCCAAATGTTTTCCAAAGTAAATGCCTTTCACAGATTTTGTTAATTCAAGAGTCCTAGGACTTTACTACCAGTACCACTGTCACTCTCTCGCCTCTCCTAATACTCCATTATACTACCTCCCATCCAAACGCTTATCTTACCTGTAATTTGTGTTTGAGGGCTGGCTCCACCTGGAATTCACATTGTCCTAAAGCGTTCTGCAGCAGGGCCCCAACTGGAGTTTCCCGGCGTGGATTTTCTGCAAAACAAAAGCAATCAACATTGTAAATGTGGCAGCGGTGCTCACAGACACCAAAAACCTACAAGCCCCACAGACAGCACCCCTAAGACAGGCAAGCGAGCAATAATAACGCGTGTAAATGACCAAATGTTTTCCAAAGTAAATGCCTTTCACAGAGTTTGTTAATTCAAGAGTCCTAGGACTTTACTACTAGTACCACTGTCACTCTCTCGCCTCTCCTAATACTCCATTATACTACCTCCCATCCAAACGCTTATCTTACCTGTAATTTGTGTTTGAGGGCTGGCTCCACCTGGAATTCACATTGTCCTAAAGCGTTCTGCAGCAGGGCCCCAACTGGAGTTTCCCGGCGTGGATTTTCTGCAAAACAAAAGTAATCAACATTGTAAATGTGGCAGCGGTGCTCACAGACACCAAAAACCTACAAGCCCCACAGACAGCACCCCTAAGACAGGGAAGCGAGCAATAATAACGCGTGTAAATGACCAAATGTTTTCCAAAGTAAATGCCTTTCACAGAGTTTGTTAATTCAAGAGTCCTAGGACTTTACTACTAGTACCACTGTCACTCTCTCGCCTCTCCTAATACTCCATTATACTACCTCCCATCTAAACGCTTATCTTACCTGTAAAGTGTGTTTGAGGGCTGGCTCCACCTGGAATTCACATTGTCCTAAAGCGTTCTGCAGCAGGGCCCCAACTGGAGTTTCCCGGCGTGGATTTTCTGCAAAACAAAAGCAATCAACATTGTAAATGTGGCAGCGGTGCTCACAGACACCAAAAACCTACAAGCCCCACAGACAGCACCCCTAAGACAGGCAAGCGAGCAATAATAACGCGTGTAAATGACCAAATGTTTTCCAAAGTAAATGCCTTTCACAGAGTTTGTTAATTCAAGAGTCCTAGGACTTTACTACTAGTACCACTGTCACTCTCTCGCCTCTCCTAATACTCCATTATACTACCTCCCATCCAAACGCTTATCTTACCTGTAATTTGTGTTTGAGGTCTGACTCCACCTGGAATTCACATTGTCCTAAAGCGTTCTGCAGCAGGGCCCCAACTGGAGTTTCCCGGCGTGGATTTTCTGCAAAACAAAAGCAATCAACATTGTAAATGTGGCAGCGGTGCTCACAGACACCAAAAACCTACAAGCCCCACAGACAGCACCCCTAAGACAGGCAAGCGAGCAATAATAACGCGTGTAAATGACCAAATGTTTTCCAAAGTAAATGCCTAACCAATTTCATCCCTTAATAGACCTTGCCAGCAATGGCCCAGCCAAGACCCGTAAACCCAAGCGCAAACAAGTTTGATTGACACCCCCCAAACAGCCAAAAAGCAAATCGGGGAAAAAAAGTCACACTTAGCAAAATGTATTTAAATGAGGACTCACTACTTCGTCCCTCTTTAGGGGACTCGTCAACGTAAGTTTCTTCATTGTGCAGAATCCAGGCATCAGCATTACGGGAAACAAATGGATAGGGTGAGTCTGGAGGAGGAGGATAGACGACCAGGACTGAGTTGTCAACTAACTGTTGTGAACCTGAGGAATGCTGCGGCATCAAAATCAAGACAGTTCTGCTGATGGGCTTGTTGTTTGATTGGATGATTACAGTTTTGTTGTGAATGTGATGAAGCACTTGCTAAACAAAGAAAGACAGACACACAGGAATAAAAGTGAATAAGGACGAAATAATGAATCATTGACTCATTTTCAGAACTCGCTGTCAGGGAAGCAGAGCTCGTCCTCAAACTCTGCAAATTGTGTCGGTAGTACTTCTGGTAACTGATGAAAACTTCCCTCAGGTAGGTCGGTGTCCTCTTCTTCCTGCGTGCATTCTCGTACTTTGTAATCTGATGGTATGAAGTGCTGGTTCATCTTTATCATGGTGAGCCGCTCCACATTTGCAGGCAAGAGGCGGGACCTTTTGCAAGTCACAATGCCACCAGCAGAACTAAAAACACGTTCTGAAGACACGCTTGCGAGTGGGCAAGACAAGTAATTGATAGCTAGCTGGTGAGCTCTCGCCATATCTTTCTTTTCCCATGCCAATACGCCAATGGGTCCTCAGTAATATTGACCGCTGTTGAGTCATCCAGATAGGCCTGCACTATTGAAACAATGTTCTCCCGGATTCCTGTACTTTGCACTTCTGTGTCCTTTCTGGGACAAGGAAACCCTAGCTCACTTAGCCAATCCGCTTCAGACATATCACCTGTGACTGGTGCAGATGATACGGTTGCTGGTGTGGTTAACGGCTCAGAGGAAAAGTCACTCACTTCTGTCACAGGCACAGGTGCAGAAGTGTTTTTTTGGGACGCCTGATGGCCTGCTGATTCACTAGTAGTACTGTCTTCAAGTTCTCCTACAGTTTCCTTCCGCTCTCTTTCAAAACGAATGGCTGACTGAGCTAGCCAACCTTTGTACTCTGTAACATCTGATGTTTCAAAAGGAATTATTACTTTGCCAAACAATGGCTTTTTGTAACGTGGATCCAGAATAGTAGCACAAATGTAGTGCTGTTGTTTCTTGATATTTACAAGCCGTTTATTGCTAACTAGGCGTTGTAATAATCTCTGCGCCAACTCATATGCTTCATTCTTTCCAGCATCTTTTAATTCTGAAGACACCACATTGACTTGGTGCTCGAGCTTCAGCAACAATGGGATAGCTTTGCCCAAAGAACAGTCCTCCCTGCTGACGTCACGCGTGAAGACCTCAAAAGGACAAAGCATGTCTGTCAGGCTTTTAACTAGCTGCCATTGCTCCACCGCTAGCATCATTTCTGTCGTATCACCACCCAGGTTGTAGAAATACTCATTGACTACTGGAAACAGCTCATGCAGACGCTCAAGCATGTAGAAGGTTGAGTTCCAACGTGTTGCCACCTCCTGGATAAGTGCTTTCACTGGCATTCTACGTACATTTTGCTGGCGCCTCAGCTCCTTCCGGGCCTTAAAAGAATGGTTGAAATGTGTGCATATTCTTCTGCAGATGGTCAGTATTTTGTCGACTGCAAGTTCTTTTTTCAAGAACTTTTGCACGACAAGGTTCATACAGTGCGCCAAACACGGCACTCTGAAATAGTAACCGTTCTCCATGGCCTTAACTACATTGCTGCCATTATCAGTAGAAACATAACCAACCTTGCAATTTCTTGGGGGCAGCCATTGCGAGACCTTTTTGTTAAAGTCATCCAAAATGTTGGCTGCAGTATGATTTTTCTCCATGCCAAACATGGCTAATGTTGCATGTTTACGAGCACCCTTAAAAATCTCGACCAAGTCACCACCTGCATTTATCTGTTGTGCAACCCCTGAAAAAGAGACCCAGTGTGCAGTGATGCACATGTAATCAAGGGCTTGGCAACTGGTCCACATGTCTGTTGTCAGGTGTATAGTGTGAACAGCACTCTTCTGCAAAGCTGCCCCAACCAACTCAAGCACCTCTTTATGTAATGCTGGAACAGCAACCCTGGCAAAATAGAACCGGCTAGGAACCTTCCATTTAGGGGCCAGTGTTGCCACGAGTTCAAGAAAACCCACATTTTCGACAAACGAAAAAGGGAGAAGGTCCACCGCTAGCATTTTAGCCAGCTTAGTGTTATACAGGCGTACAATTGGGTGGTTGCGTTGAAATTGCGCATCTGAGGAGAACATTTTTGAAATGGTGCGCTGGACAAATTTACTGGATGATGCAGATGCCTTCTTCGACCCACTTCTGCTCAGTGTTGACATTTTCCGCATTGGTGTGTCTCCCAGACTCTCAGTGTGCCTCCTATGTGTTCCGGAGGGTGTGGTGCTGCCAGGGGTACTGGGTGCAACCGGACAAATGTCTGACGCTTCTTCTACCTCCCCGTCATCTTCAGATGAAACACCTAGTATGGGTATATTTTGGCCACTTGCCCTTTGGGATTGCTTTCCCTTGATGTTTGCTAGGTGCGCAAACCATTCGACAGCGTGCCTTCTTTTAAGATGACCTATCTGGCCTCCGGTTCCATAGTTGGTACCAGTCTTACCACGGCTAACTCTAGTCTTACAAATGCAACAAACGGCTATGTTATCATATTTTGCATGGACACTAAAAAAGTTCCAAACTGGGGACTGGAAACTTCTGGTTTTGCCGCACGAGATGATACTGCCAATGCCAGATGAAGCAGGGGAAGCTGTAGGTTTTGTTGAACTTGTTGTACTACTTGACTGCGTTGGTGGTGCTACCAGTGCCACGTCGCCAGGGTCACGCTCAGCATGACGTCGGGATAGGGTATAAATGTCTGTCTGCTGCATGGCCGGTGTGGCTGGAATGACGTGTGTGATGACTAGGTCATTGCTGTCATCCTGTTCATCAACATCAGAATGAACCACTTCATCAAGTCCGGCGTTCGGATCCATAAGTATGAGCTTTCCGGGGCCCTTCCTTTTAACATTTGATACCTTTCGCAGCGAGTGGTGTGCCTCCCTCTCAGACGTCGGAGATGGTTGCCAATCTAGATCCAGATCATCTGATGAGGCGGGGCTTGAAGAGGAACTTCTACACACACTTCTTGATCTTTTCCTTGCTGGGGAGCTGGGAGAAAATGAATCATCAGGAGGAGTGCCTTCGTCTTCCTGACATGATACCCCGGCTCCAAAGTCAATTTCCTCCTGTGCCCCTACTCCTGGAAGAAGAACCATTGTGGGCACTTGCACCGCTCCATGCGCCGCTACATGGGCCTCTTCACTGACCTCTACTTGCAACTCTCCATGGACCTCTCCTTCTCGGCCTTCTCCTTCTCGGCCTTCTACTTCTCGGCCTTCTCTTTCTCGACCTTCTCCTTCTCGACCTTCTCGACCTTCTCGACCTTCTCCTTCTCGACCAGCTCCTTCTCGACCTTCTCCTTCTCGGACAGCTCCTTCTCGACCAGCTCCTTCTCGGCCAGCTCCTTCTCGGACAGCTCCTTCTCGGACAGCTCCTTCTCGGCCAGCTCCTTGCGCATGTACTTGTGCTTGTACTAGTAGCCCATGCAGTTGTTATTGCGGCTTTGGTTGTTGAATAGTACTTGTGAGAGGAGTTACAACCTGTGTTGATGGTGTGCTGCTACTTTCTTGCGATGAGCCAACATCACTGGTCGTTGGTGATTGAACCACTAAACAGGCTACCTGTGCAGCACTCATGGTGGGCCTTTGTTTTTCCCACAAAAATTTAGTGGTTGAGCCACCAGTCTCCTTGGTAGGTGGTGCCACTTGCTTCTTCTTCTCCTTAGTAGAGACATCTTTCTTGCAAGAGGAGCTACGGGCACCTCTTTTTGGAGCCATCTTCTTCAGATGTCGGAACAGCAGGCCGCAGCAGGACTTCTTCCTGGCACTGATGCTCAACGATGATGCGGAGTTATTGACTTTGTGCACCTAAAAGCAAACGAAGACAGAGGAACATCAGTAAATATATGTTGCATATGTAGCGCTTCAATAGTTTGCAAGTAGGCATTTATGAATACACACGTGCACACCACACAATATGGAAATTTCAAAATTAAGAATTGCTAAATTTTTGGGAAACAGGAATTTAACATTGATCCAAGATAGCACACACACAGAGGGTTATAGTTTCATGTACCACTGACTCCCCCTGGGCACAATGGGTGAAAGCAAGGCAAAATGGGTGCAGGCCTATGGCACAAAGCTCACTGCCTGCCTTCAAAATGGCCGCTTGACCCCCATCCACATGGCCAGGACCATGCCTCAAAATGGCCCCCACCAACATAGCCAGCCCCCAACCCCTACTCCAAAAAGTCAAAAAACACAACACCAATCAAATCACCACAATCCAATGCCATCCATCAAGTTTCAGAAGGTTTATGCTGCCTGCTGCTGGTTTTCTGGTGCAGAATTGCAATTTTAGCAATTTCGCGAGTGCGAGGTTGTTGCTTCACGACGCGAACGTGGCGAAAAACCAGCAAAATCCACGAACAGACCGATTCTGGGCCCCCTGGGCATGATAAAATCACAGCACACTGGGTGCAGGCCTATGGCCTAAAGCACACAAACTGCCTTAAATATGGCCCCTAGACCCCCACCCACACGGGACCAGGCAATAAAATGGCCCCCACCCACATAGCAAGCCCCCAACACCACCCCAAAAAGTCGTAAAACATACAAATATCACCACAATCCAATGCCATCCATGCCCTGGCCAGAATCATGTTAAAATTCAACAAAACAGTTGTATCATGCATGCACCCATAACTAAGCCTGGTAGTTTTCAACTCATGTGCAGAATTGTAATTTTTACAATTTCGCGAGTGCGAGATTGTTGCTGCGCGGGACGCGAGCAGTGCGAACACAGGCAATTTTTTTTTTTTTATCCGATTTTCGCCTGGGCATAATGAAAAAAATCAGAGCAGACTGGGTAGCCCTAGGGCACAAAGCACACTGCCTGACTTCAAAATGGCCGCTTGACCCCATCCACATGGCCAGGACCTGCAGGACCATGCCTCAAAATGGCCTCCCACCAACATAGCCAGCCCCCAACCCCACCCCAGAAAGTCGAAAAACACACACAAAAATCACCACAAACAAACAACATCAACTTATCAACTTACTTGTGAAATCAAATTTCGAATCCAAAAGTAATCCAAAAGGCCTCAAAGCCAAATCTCCAGCAGCATCCACAAAAAGTAATCCTTCCCAGTCAAGATCGAATTCAAAGTGGCCAGGAAATGGACTAAACAATGGGAGGAGCTTGCTGGACAGGAACAGGAAGTTGGAGACTGGGCCACTTCCTTCACCCCTCCCCAATTGTAATTTTTGTAATTTCGCGAGTGCGAGATTGTTGCTGCCCGCGCCGCGGACCGCGAGCAGTGCGAACACAATCAAAAAATCCGCCGCGCGCGGATTTGCGTATTTTCGCTACATCCGCGAGAGTTCGCGGATTTACCCAAAATCCGAAAAATCCGCGAGCGGAACGGATTTTGCACCCATGCTTAGTACAGGCCCTTTCCAGACCTACAAACATTAGAAGAGTGAGACGTTATAAAGAAATACTGTCTCATAAGGGAAACAATTGACGAGTTGTGCCAGCAGTTGTCACCTCATTTGCTGCCTTATCGCACCTATCCAACAGCACTAACCCCCAAGGGGAAGTTGATGGCAGCACTGCATTTCTTTGCCATGGGAACATTCCAATACACAGTGGCAACATTGAGTGGAATGTCGCAGCCCATCTTCAGTAATGTTCTTCGTGATGTGTTGCAGGTACTGACCCAATAAATGGACCACCACTACATCAAGTATCCTAAACCTGGAGAATTGGCCGACATCAAGGGTGATTTCTATGCATTAGGATGGATACCCCATGTAACTGGATCTATTGATGGCGCTCATTTTGCCTTAATACCACCACAGGCCAAAGAACAGGTGTATCACAAAAGGAAACATTTCCACTCCATCAATGTCCAGGTGGTGCGTTTGCCTGACATGTGTATTTCACACGTCTGTGTCCAATTTCATGGGTTGGCACATGACGCTTTTCTCCTGCGTAGCAGCATCATTTCACATTTGATGAGTCAACTGCAACCTGACTGGGCCTGGCTTGTTGGTAGGTGATGTTGTATATGAATATTGTAGTGTGTGTTGGTTGAATGTCAGATAGTGATATGTTGTTTGACAACTGAAGTTTTTTCTGTGTTCAGTGTAGGAGACTGTGGATACCCCAACCAGCCATGGTTACTGACACCCCTACGCAACCCAGTCACCCCATCAGTGCGCTTTAATGAGGCCCATGGTCGAATCAGGTGGATAGTGGAGCGGACTTTTGGCCTCCTTAAGTCAAGAATTCACTGTCCGGATAAGATGTGAGGAGCCCTCCAATATGCCCCAGGAAAGGTGTGCCAGATAATCGTGGCTTGCTGCGTGCTACACAACATAGTAATATGTAAGAACATACCTCTAATTGAGGACGATGGAGACCAGCAGGTGCCACCGATGGAGCATCCAGGACTGGGCAATGATGACAGTGGTGATGATGATAATGATGGAGTAGATTTGAGACAACAACTTATCCACAACTTTTTCACATGACTGTAAATATGTAATGAGAGGAGGTGACTACCCACCATTGCTTGTTGTTGTGTAGCTGGTGGACAATGTGTATGTATGCTTGAGTGTGTAGGATAAGTGGCCTGAAGTATTTTTGGAGACTGGTTATTGAAATGTTAAAATTTACATTGACAGTGTTTCAGTGAAGCCTAGCTAGTGTTAACAATGACATTGTTGTGGTTGAGATATCATACTTCTCTGACTTGTGATATAATATTTATGATTGCTATACTCTGTTCTTTATGCTTTTTTCCCAGGGTACTTTGCCATGTCATCTACAGTGTACACTTTGTGCAGAGTTGTGACCTCACCAGTGATATGATGCTGGGACAGACGCCGACATGTAAATATTGCTGAACTGCCTGGCAAGCACTTCCTTCATACATAATATTCTGGTGTTTTTGTTATCATTGCCTTTCAGTACTGTGTGACTACCCCGGAGTTGTGTAACTATAAAAGTGGTCTGTTAGAAATCATTCAGATTGATGAATATAAAAAATCACCTGGCTAAAACATGTTTCCCTTTGGTGTACTAGGTTAGGGCTGTCTCATTTTTGGGATGAACCACAGAATATGACACCGGTGTGTAAAAAGCTTCTAAAGTCAACTTACTGGTCTAATATTAATGAGGAGCTATTCCATAGTTCATCTATTGGCATATTGACCCAGGAATTTATGATTATAAAAGATAATGCTGCATTCGAACCATTCATGGATGAAATAAGTCCACCAATAGCAAAAACCTTATATTTGCAATTCAGATATGGGGTATTACAGACAAATGCCAAAACATGCAATTGGGGAGGTAAAAACGATAATGGCCTCTGTTCCCTTTGCTCGCTAAAGGCAAAGGAAGATGATGTCCATTTACTGTTTTTTTGTCCAGCATATAAATCACCTAGATACCGCTGGATCAGACCCCTTTGTAAAAACATGGGTGTCAGATCATACAAAGAGGCAGTGCGCATCATTAAGTCTACCACCTCACAACTGGTTGTCTTTTGCATAAGTAGGTTTCTGTTTAATGTGTATCTCATCAGGAAACGGCTTGGATACAAGCTGTAATGTAACATTGGCGTCCATAGCCCTTTCCACCCAACATTAGCCAATGTAGAATGCACTGAGTTCATCCTTTTGTAAGACGTGTGGTTTTAGTGGTTTTAAAGGTTTTAAACTTGGTTTTTAGTCTGGCTTTTTATTCATGGAGAAAACCTTTTTTACTTAAATTATTTAGATTTTTAACGTAGTATTGTGAATTTACCCATTTTGAATTAATTGTTACTTAGTCCAATTTTTACCAACTGCCACCTATGTATGCGATAAATTGTTGATGTGGGCACTGCTATTACTTATCTGGAAATGTTTTTTATGTCTGTAAATGTTTCCTTTTGTCTCTGTACTCCTGCTTTTATGGCTATATTAGCCGAAATAAAGTTGAACTGAACTGAACTGAACTGTAGTTTGTGTTCAGGCACCAGGCTGTATCCGGCCAATAAAAATGTGTTTCAGATTGAGGTGTGCCTTATCTGATATCACACATCCAAACAAGTTCTAATCAAAGTTTGACCATGATGAACTAGTTGGCTAACAATGATTGTTGATTGGGCTGGCAAATAGTGAGTACTTCCTATGTTGGTGACACTTTCATCATTATGATAAGAATGGGATGAACATATTTTCATTTTGAAGACAAAGTTACAACATGAGCTAGTATTGCTGTGTAAAGTGGTTTATTTAGGTGGTGTGCTCATAAAAAAGTGCAAATTGGAGTTGAGAGTGTTTGCTGATGAAATCCAGAAGAGATTCAAGTCCAACTTTGACCCTCCATCAGATGTGAAACAGTTATTTGGGAGAGTCAACAAAGTGAATGGTCTGTACAAAATGGATGATATCAAGGGCACCTTTTTCACTTCCTGGGGGTGGTGTATTACCATCCCACTCGCATGGGTTTTTCATAGGACGTCCCTTCCCACGTTTGGGTGGGGGACCAACAGCTGCATGCTCCTGCAGTACTGGGGACTCTCTGCCTGGCTCAACATACTGTAAAGGTGAGTAATATAAAGAATCACAAGGTAACCAGGTTCTTGAAGTAAGAGGTGGGTTTATTCAACCTCATCCAGCAACAGCCCACAGCAACTGACAAGTACAGAATCCTACAGATACAACATTCTATATTCTAAGAACACAGGAGTTCTCTGAGCTCTCAAGTCTTAAAGGAGCTTAAAGGAGAACATCACACATCTCCCTTCTATACACTTGAACAAATGAGAAAGATATGCAAACATTTAAGAGAACATGAGAGAACTAAAATTGAGTAACTCACATAAACATCTTTAGCAAAGAAAACAAAACAATGAGCATATTCAAACATAATCTCTCAAGTATACAGGAGCTCTGCGGGTTCTTTGACTCCTTCTAAAGGAAGAAGAAGAAGGAGAAAACCTGTCAAAGGAAGAATTAGGCAAAAAATGCAAATTATCATGAGAATCATCAACATGAACAGAGCCCCTTTGAGATGTCAAATATGGATCAATAACAACAACACGACTCTTATTCCATATTCTCCCATCATCAGTTTTAACAGCATTTTTAAAGATCTTAATCACAGCTCTAATATCAGTATATTTGGACCAAGGTCTACATCCTACAGGAGTCTTAATTTTCACAAAATCACCAACTTTGACATCTTGATAATGGACATTTTTCTTTTTGTCAAAGTAAGACTTGCGGGCATCTTGTTTGAGTAATTCTTTTGCCCTCCAAGCACCAATGTCATTATCCACCAGACCTTTATTCATGCACATCCACCCAGGGCACAATAAAGTGTTAGGAACCCTCCCTTTGAAAAGTTCAAATGGAGACCTGCCCGTAGAAGCATGAGGAGCAAAGCGATAGGTGTTGATTCTATCCTGCAGAGTGGACTTCCAATTCAGACTGGAAGAACGAGCAAGCTGGATAGACTCCTTCAATGTCTTATTAACTCTCTCAATAGCACCATTGGTTTCAGGATGGTACAAAGAACATTTCTTATGAACAATCCCACATTTTTTTAGAAAATCAGTAAAAACAAGAGAACAAAATTGAGGCCCATTGTCAGATAATAAACTGTTAGGAAAGCTCTCCTTATTGAACAGAGGTTCTAGAAATTTAATGATAGCCTCAGAGGTGATATCTCTGACAGCAGAAACTTCAATCCATCTAGAGTAAAGGTCAATTAACACAATTAGATAAGGAGTATCAGAAACACCTGAAAGAGGACCTACGATGTCGATAGCAACCTCATCCCAGGGATGACCTGGCAAAGTTCTTTTTACCATAGGCATGTGTCTAGTTTTTAAAATCTTATCACTAGCACAACACTCAGGACATTCTCTAACCATTCTCTCAATATCTAAGTCCATACCTGGCCACCAAAATTGCATGCGAAGTATCTCCTTGGTTTTTACTATGCCTAAATGACCACAATGAGCATGTACTAATAGTCTTTTCCTCAATGAGCCAGGAGGAACAAGTTTGGTCCCTCTAGTTAACAGACCATTATTAACCGAAAGTTCATCTGAAATCAACAACCAAGGTTTAACCAACCTAATGTTATTCTTCAAAGATTGCATGACACTCAAAATTTCTTGATCCTTCTCCAATTCTACTCTCCATTCAGATTCATCAATTGCACCATCAGTCACCTCACACACATTTGTAAACTCTTCCCAGTCACCTGAGTCATCAACTTCAGAGTTATCAGAATCAACTAATCTAGACATACAATCCGCAGATTTATTAGCTAAGCCAGGAATGTACTCCACATCAAACTCAAATTCTTGTAATGAGACAATCCACTTTCTGATTCTGGAAGATATCGCATCCAGACCTTTCTTTGAAAACACTTCTCTCAAGGGTTTATGATCAGATAATACACTAACTTTCGTGCCCCAGATCAAATTTTTGAACTTCCTTAAAGCCCAAAAAATTGCGAGAGACTCCCTCTCTATCACAGAATAATTGCATTCTGCACCCCTGAGACAGCGAGACGAACAGCAAATCAAGGCATCCTTCCCATTCTTCTTCTGAACCAACACCGCCCCTAGTCCCTTATCACTTGCATCGGTAAACATGACCGTGGGAAGACCAGGAACAAAAGCATGAAGAGAAGGTGCCTTTCTCAACTCATTCTTGATGCATATAAATTCTTCCTTACATTCATCCGTCCAGTCAAAGACAGCATTTTTTACTGTTAACCTCCTCAAATTGCAAGTTTTGTTGGCAAAATTAAAGATAAACTTACCATAGAATTCTACCATCCCTAAAAATGAGAGAAGTTCATCTCTACTCCTCGGCTCTTTTACTTTATCAATTGCCTCAACCAATTCCTTCTTAGGAAAAACTCCATTACCAGTAATCCGATGGCCTAAATAATTGACCTCCTGTACCCTAAACTTACACTTAGTCCTCTTCAGAGTCATACCAGCACCATCCAAACGTTCTAGCACCAAAGAAACTCTTTTATCATGCTCAACAATGCTGTTACCATAAATCAGCAAATCGTCCTGGTAGCATTTGACACCCAACAAGCCCTTTAGGATCTTTGACATAACTCTTTGAAAGACTGAGGCCGCTGACACAAGGCCAAACGGCATCCTCCTGAATTTAAAAGTACCCATGGGTGTTACAAATGCGGTCAGATCTTGAGAGGAGTCATCCAACTCCACTTGATGGTACGCGGAGGCAAGATCAAGTGTGGTGAAGTATTTAGCACCTTCCAACGTACAAATCATTTCATCTATATTTGGAAGGGGGTACCTATCAACTATTACCTCCTTATTTAAGGACCTCAGATCAATACAAAGACGGATCTCTCCGGTAGGTTTCTTGGCTATAACCACTGGAGCAAGCCACTCAGTAGCCTCAACTGGTACAATAATATTATTTTTGACAAGTTTATTTAATTCTTCCTGAACCTTAGGCTGTTCTACCAGAGGGATCCTTCTGACTTTTGCCACAACGGGCAGAGCATTCATTTTCAATTTAATATGGTGCTTGTAACCACGTAGACAACCCAAATCATCTTTAAAAACATTAGGGAATTGTTTAGCTAAACTCAAAGATAATTTTTCATCACTCATGTTGCTTACAGTATCAGATATTTCATGAACTTGAACCTGAGGAGATGCATTGGGGTCCAAAGTAACACCTAACTGACGTTGATGAAGCCAACCCAACAGTGCATCTCCCTTTTTTGACACATAAACTTTACCCACAATAATGTGAGAACCAAGTTCAATCTCAGCCATAAAATATCCTAACATAGAGATGGGTTTCTCACTATAACCTAGAGGCATAATGTCACATCTAAACAGTTTCACTTTCTTTTTAAACAAATCAATGAATAGTTTTTCATCAATTATCGTTATCTTTGAACAAGAATCAAATTTAAAATTTACCATACAATTTTCTACTTTCACCATGAATGAAGGATGATCTGGATCACTATCTTTCACCTCAAAACATATAGATCTCACATGTGGCTGAGACCATCTCCTCCTTGAGTTGTCAGTACCTTGTGGCCTTGTCCTGCAAAATTTCGCATAATGACCTTTCTTATTACATAAGTTACAGGTTACCTTTAAAGCAGGACAAATGGGAGCATTAGCTAAATGAGTAAATTGACCACACCGAAAGCATGAAAACCTATTATAAGAAGAACTTGAAGGCCTAATTTGTTTTTCTTCAAAATTATCCCCGACAGTTCTTTTAACCTGACAGATGGTCTCATCTACTTTTACCTCATCTTTCAATTCAGACATTGCAGGTTTATCTTTTTCTTTTTTTAGTTCCCCAACACATTTTGTCATGTGTTCAACCTGTTTTGCGATTTCCAAAACTTCTTCAAGAGGAGGTTCATCTTTTAACCATAGCTCTTTTCTGATTTCATCATGTGCACATCTTAACACAAATTGATCACGAATCCTCTCATCAAGAGATTGACCAAAGTTACAAGACGATGCAAGTTTCCTTAGAGAAGATACATAATCCTCCACCGACTCATCTTTCTTCTGTTCTCTTAGGCCAAAATGGTATCTTTCCATTATTGTACTGAGACGTGGTAAGTAATGCCTATCAAGCTGAACAATCGCTATTTCATACTCATTTAAGTTCCTCTGTTCAGCAGCTGACAAATCAGGCAAATGCTCAAGTACATCCTGTCCTTCCCCTCCTAGACAATGTAATAATAGAGAATGCTTTCTTTCAGCACTCAGGTTTGTTCCACAGACTCTTGCATAGTTAGCAAAGATTTTCTTCCACTTCTTCCACTTTACGTTTGGTTCACCCGGACTTGTTAAGAAAAACGCAGGTTGTGTTACATTCTGCATATTTTATAATTCCGCTTCCTTTATGTAAATAAACCTAAACCTTTTTTTTTTTTTTTTTTTTTTAAATTACACCTTGTAATCTACTTGTAATTTGACTTTATCACTGTAGTTCACTTGCAATTTGACTTTTCCACTTGTAAATGCAGGCTTTTTTTTTTTTTTGTAGACTGCTTGCAATTTAATTTTATCACTGTGGTTTACTTGCAATTATTTGACTTTATCACTGTAAATGCAGGCTTTTTTATTTAGCTTGAAAAACAATAAACAAGGTGGTTTACTTGCAATTATTTGACTTTATCACTGTAAATGCAGGCTTTTTTTTTTTTAGCTTGAAAAACAATAAACAAGGTACACAGCCTTTTCCTTTCTTCTTTTTTTTTTTGTGTGAAATCAAAGCGTTGTAATGTTTTCCACGTTTGTTTTCCTTTGGAAGCTGTTCTATTTAGAGCAGGCAGTACAATGCTCTTCACGTTTGTTTTCCTTTGGAAGCCGTTCTGTTTAGACCAGGCAGTACAATGCAGCAGGTCGCGCTAGTATTGAGCTGAACGGCAGCCTGAAACGCAACGTTCCGTTTCTCTGAAACGCAGAGAAGTCAAGAGGGAGCACGTACTGCGCGCACTGTGACGTCTGTTCCAGCGCGAGAGCAGGCGCGAGCACAGCAGAACGCTCGTAATGCGTCAATACCAGTCAGAAGTCTCTTAAATAATTATAAGCCATGCGCCTTAATTAATTCTAAACCATCGCGCCTTAATAAATTTGCCACCCGCTCTCCTCACCAGATGGATGCAGCCGCTGGGAAGACCACGCTTCACTTTTTTTTTTTTTAAACTGCCGCTGGAGGAGAAGACGGGTCAGTTTCTCCGCTGTGTTGTTGAGTTGAGGCTTTAACTCCCGATCGTCGCCAATGTAAAGGTGAGTAATATAAAGAATCACAAGGTAACCAGGTTCTTGAAGTAAGAGGTGGGTTTATTCAACCTCATCCAGCAACAGCCCACAGCAACTGACAAGTACAGAATCCTACAGATACAACATTCTATATTCTAAGAACACAGGAGTTCTCTGAGCTCTCAAGTCTTAAAGGAGCTTAAAGGAGAACATCACACATACCTCCCTGTCGCTTCTGCAGATGTTGTCACCACAGATGTAGTAGGCCCAAAGGGAGGGGTAGTTAGGTGATGAGCTATCTGGCGGAGGCTGGTGCTGATATCCCACAGTACCCCAGTGGCGTTGTAAATGTGTTAATTGAAACTGCCCATACGTTGGTTTTGGGAGGCCTGCAGCTGTTTGATATTTTCGAGGATTTTAACAACCTGGGCCGCTTCTCCCTAGTACCCCTCATAAGCATTGAGTACCCGGGAGAGAAGTGTGGGTGGTTCTCGGCAGCACCAGCTGCCCGATGGCATGGATCCACATGATCCCTCCTACCCCCTACCCCCACGAGCCTGCACAGTTTGCAGTGGTACAGTCAACCCTGAGCCTCCTTCCTCATTGACTGAGGTGCTGACGTCGGTTCACTCAAGAGTGCTCTGTGTTGCTGTGCCGTTGTCATTTGCCATGGCTGCTGTGTCTGTCAGGATCAGGATCAGCTGGGTTTCAGTATCTGATAAGGGAGTTGTTGCTGTGGATCCTGCTGTAGCTGCTGGTGCTGTCTCCAGACCCAAACCTAATGGGCCTGCTTGCTCTTCCTCACCCGAGGATGAGTCTGAGTCCTCAATGCCGGTGAGCTCATTGTTGGCTGGAGTCTGGGCCTGGCTGTCATTCATGGACACGGCAGTGTTCCCAGCTCGCCTTGTGGGTACCCAAGTAACACAGACAATTATGTGAATGTCCAATGCACCTTAAATGGTATCCATTATGTGAATGACTGAACAATAAAATCAGTTGAGGATGATAGTTATCTTTATCCATGATGGTTGCCTATGTTTGGGATGAGTAGTGCAACTTTGACAAGATGTGGATTGGTAATCGGATCCACCAATGTGCAGAAATGGAGATGGTCTGTTTATTTCTTATGACATGCCCACTGACTGGGCGTGGCTTGGAGGCCGATGAAGCTGGTCGCGTGAGCGCCGAGCTCCGTGCAGGTCCCCGCGAAATCCTGATTTAAAAGGCCCTTGGGCCCCCCCTAGGGTGCAAGAAATCGTTGGCTGGGGGTGTCTCTGCCTGGGAGCCTGGCAGGAGTAAAACCGAGCACGATCGGGGACTTTGTAACCCCTTTTTCAAGCCTGTGAGGGGAGGGTGACGAAGACGCAAAATGAGAATGGGAGCCCGGACCTCTGGCTGAGGAGGAGCTGCAGTGTCGGAGGCTTGAGCCGACGGTGGACGGGGTTTTATTTGCAATATATCGATATACTGGTGCCGAGACTATTGGAGGTCTACTAGGAGGCAAGGGAATTGGGTCAGCTGCCGGGAACGATGCGTGAGGCTCTCATAGTCCCGTTGCCAAAGCCGGGACGTGTTAGTACGGACAAGGCGGCGTACCGCCCACTGTCAATGTTGACCACAGACTATAAAATTCTTAGCCGGGTGTTGGCATTGCGGCTTGCGCAGCATATGACTAGTCTGGTACATGAGGATCAGGCAGGGTTTATCCCTACCCGGAACACTGCCACCAATGTCAGGAGACTACAGAGGATCTTGGGAGAAGCATCTGGAAGTACGCCCCTGGCGGCAGTACTCTCAGTAGATATAGAAAAAGCATTCGATAGCCTAGAATGGAAATATTTATATAAAACCATGGGGAAATGTGGGTTGGGTGAGGGATTTGTGAGATGGACGTCAGTGCTGTATACGTCAGCGAAAGCTAGAGTGCGGGTTGGACAAATGATTTCTCCCCAATATGAGGTAGCCCGCGGGACACGACAAGGTTGCTCACTCTCCCCGCTGTTGTTTGCATTGGCAATAGAACCGTTGGCAGTGCAGGCTCGATTGGGACGGTGGTACGAGGGACTGGTTTTCAGGGGGGCACAGCAATGTATATTGTTGTATGCGGACGATTTGCTGTTGTTTCTGGAGAACACGGATGAGGCACTGACCGGGGCAGCACAGATGCTATTGGACTTTGGACAGGTGTCGGGTCTGCGAGTTAACTGGTCTAAGACATGTTTATTTCCTGTGCTCCCGGGGATGGTGGTGCCTGAGTTGCCACTAACAGTACGATAGGAGCCGTCTCGCCTAGCATACCTCAGAGTCCATATTTATCATGGACATAATGACATCCTAGAGGGGAACATCGGAAGGTGTGTGAGAGCCCTGAGGGGAGGCATGACCTTCTGGAGTACACTGCCGTTGTCAGTGATGGGGAGGATTGCCTTATTGAAAATAGTGGCACTGCCTCGGCTGGTATATTTTTTCAGAACTCTGCCTATATGGGTGCCATGTTCAGTGTTTGCAAACTTGAAATCCATGATTGTGGGGTTCAACTGGGGATCGGGGAGGAGAAGAGTGGCCCTCCGGACTTTGATGAGGCCGAGAGCGGACGGCGGGTTGGCGGTTCCGGATATGGAGTTGTACTACTTAGCGCCGCAACTACAAATCCTTCCACAAGCGGTGGCAGTGGAGTTTAGGGGGCTGAGTCGGCAAGAGGTAGTGGGATCCCAAGACATGTCCTGTCCTTCACCGTAATGCAACAGCGCATAGAACTCGGTGATCTCACCTTGGAAGAGAGGACGCTGCGGCAGTGTTGGAACAGAGGTCAGAAGAAGGCGGGGTACAGCACCCCTATGCGCCGGAAATACCATTGGGGATGCTCACTGCGCTGCCGCACGGAGGAGACTGAACATCGCTATGGGACTGGGAACAGGCAGGGATTCAAGTCCTAGGGGATTTGTATGAGGATGGAGTGCTCTTAACATATCGGGTGTTGCAGGAAAGGTTTGAACTCCCTAGGGGTGGCTTTCTGGTACATGCGGCCCTGGTGCGAGCGATGCAAAAGCATTGGAAGGAGGGAATGATGGAAGCTAAAACAACAATGGCATGTCAGTATGTGATGATGGCGAGTGGTACATTTAAGGCAGTTACTTGTTTATACTTCAGACTAATGAATGAAGGGTTGGCCCAACTAGATACGCTGCGCTTGAAATGGGAGGGGAGTATAGGGAAGATCATACCGGAGGCCACATATACTGCGTAGGGCCTGGAAGGGGACCAGAAATGCGCCGTTCCAGCTGGTGCACTTCTTCATAATACACAGAGCGTACTTGACTCCTGGTAAGATTATAGACTTTTATAGCACTAGTAACGCGATGTGCCCTAGATGCCCAGTAGTGGGAGCAGACTTGGAACATATGTTGTGGAGTTGTGTGAGTCTGGGGAGCTATTGGACGGAGGTGGGAGATTTACTGAATTTGATTACAGAGCGCAGCTTGGAATTTGATATGGCTGTCTGTGTGCTCCATTGGTTCCCTCACACCCCCAAAACGAAGACAACTAGTAAGTTTATAGATATGGGCTTAGTGCTGGCGAAAAGGAAAATTACGATGCATTGGAAGGCAAGAGAGGAACCTAGTGTCAGGAGGTGGAAGGTCGAATTCCTCAAATGGGCTGGTAGTGAGGGGGCTGTTTGCTTGCGGCAGGCACGACGGCAGAATAATGAAAAAGTGCTAGAAGCGGCGAAAGCATGGGAGGAGCTGGTTCAGGCGCTGATAAACCAATTAGGTACAGAGGTAGCGAAATGAACAGCATGGAATGGAATGTACCCCGAAATGTACGATCTAGCTGGAACTCAACACACACTTTATTTATAGGAAGCAATGATAGGAGGACACACCGGGGACAGGGTGGGGGGAGGGAAGGTGATGGGGAAGTTAGTTAATTGGTTAAGTAAGGAAGGAACATGTAACCTCAACGCGATCCGTTACAATGAAGTGCCGGAATAAGAAGTAGCATGTTGAGGTTATATCTTGCGGAACGAAAGGGAATATGAATTGAAATACCATAATTGCATATTGATGCTCAAGGATTATTGACGGGACGGGGGGAGGAATGATTGATAATTGTAATGGAATTGATGGTTACTTATGGAAAAATCAATAAAACTGTGTTTTTAAAAAAATGACATGCCCACTGACATTAACTTGTACCTGACACTCTGTAGATTACACTGGTAGATGAGTGTGCTCCACATCTGTAGAATGTCAATGACATACGTACTCTTTAGATCCTAATGTTTGAGTTTATCTGGCCTGTGTCTTGGACTTAGTCCATGTATCAGCAGTCACATAGATGTGGCTGCCTACACACTAACAGTTTCTTTACCAGTCATTTTGTAATCATGGTGTGATTGATGTGCGTATTGTTCTCAACTCATGATAATCGATGGAATGGCCCCTAAGGAGGCAGACGTGTGACTGCTTAGCTTTGTGCCTACACAGCTCATGGTTTTTTAATTTTGACTGCATAGTTAGATGAGATCTCAATGTCTTTTTTGCTACTTTATAGCCAACTAATTTTTTAAGCTGGGGTTCGAGTGCTCCTGGGCTATTTGGAAAATTTAACAAACTCCTCCTCCCACCCAGCCCAACCAGCCCCCCTAGCACTCTGCTTTCCTGACAGTGAGTGGAAATGTACTAGCAAGATGGCTGACACTGGTGTATGGAGCATAAGGCCTTGACTGTAGTTGTGGTCAAGTTAGACACCAGTCACCAGTGTCGGCCATCTTGCTAGTACACTTCCCCTCATTGTCTGGACCCCACTCTTCCTGGTGGGCTGGTTGTGCGGAGTGGAAGGAGGAGTGTTTGCTATCACTGCAACTCCCATCGGGCCCTGTAATACACACACCTTCCCACCCAGCGAACAGGAAGAGTGTTGTCCAGACAATGATAGGAAGTGTACTTGCAGGATGGCTGTCACTGGTACCTGACTAGAGTACTAGTACCATTAAGGCCTTGTGCTCCAAACACCAGTCCTCAGTGTCAGTCATCTTGCTAGGCCATTTCCACTCACTGTTAGGTACGCATAGTTCCAGGTGGGCTGGGTGGGAAGAGTGTGTGTATGACAGAGCCAGATGGGAGTTGGAGCAATAACAACCACTTTTTCCGCACCCATACCAACCAGCCCACCTGGAACTATGGTGTCCTGACAGTGGATGGAAATGTACTTGCCAGATGGCTGACAATGGTGCATGGTGTTTGGTGCACAAGGCCTTGTTGGGAGTTGTGGTCAAGTCAGACAGAAGTCCCCAGTGTCAAGCACTATCAACTCCTTATCTTTAAAATGTGGCTGCTTCTTCTTGGGCATGGTGAGGGTGTGGTGAATGTGATTTAGAGTCTAAGAAAAGGAAGCTGAAGCTAAAAGTGATGTGTGTAAGTAGTGGTGTGAGTACAGTGTGTGAGTGTGTGCAGGGCTAACAGCAGTGACTGGCAAAGTTCTACGTAGTTCTGCAGCAGTATTGTGTGAGTCAAGGATCAAGGTCATTTTGTTGGTCTTTATATAGGTGGATTGTTGGGTGTATCTACTATTTAAATTATTTATTGGGGTGCTGCCTATGCCTGTTGTTGTTAGGCTTGAGTTTTACACAAACCGCTGTGGTTTTGCAACCGCATAGGAGGCATCCTAATCTGTTCAGCAGAACAACCGATGCATTATCCTAACCGGAATCCCTATGGGACAGCTTTCCGTCCGACGCGGTCAGTTCGGACTTGTTTCTGACCGATGCGGTCGGGATGGAATCGTCTCCGACCGGCGCAGTCAGAGTTTTCCCTGCTATACATCATAATACGGCAGTCGGCGACACTGTGATCTAGTCCGGTGGAGTGTCTTGTGCGCAATTATCAGCCATTATTAGTGCAAAGTAACAACTCCAACAGGTATTACTCTGTTGCGTTAAAGGTCAGTTCAAGGTAGGAATGAAGCACTTAGGGGGCATGGTTAGGCAAGCTAGCCGATTGGATGTAGTCGAGCCCAGCTGCCGTCCTCATCCTCCAACATCCTGCATTGTTGTCCAATTACTTGGGCAGCAGAGACATGCATCCTGCACCACAACCTCATGCAATTGAATGGGGGATGTGTGTTAGATTGAGGGTGATGGCGGTGGTCTTGTAATCGGCTGTCGGCCGGCCGCCAGTCACGACTTTGAGGCATGGCAAGGTCCAGGACCACTGATCACAGCAGAAAGATCCTATGCATGGATGCATCTAATGGGGAGCGCTCTCCCAGCCTAGGTGGAGGATCAAGGATGGGGCTGCTGGGAGTCAGAACAAGCCCGCTCAGGAATGCCCTCGCCATCTGAAATCATCGCCTGGACCATCCAGGCGGCTCTGAGGCGGGACTGGGATGGCAAGGTGTGCAGCCAGTGAAGGAGGCGAACACCAGACATTGAGGAACATGCAGAGCTCCCCACAGGGGGGCTGTGGTGCCACGTTGGTACCTCGCTCCTTTCTGGCACGCAGAAGAGATTCAGTGGGGTTTGCTGGGTTGGGGACGCACCGAAGTGCTTTTTCCATTAATGACTGTCTCTGACTGGCCGCGCCCTGATTTGCTGAGCCGGTCCCAACATCGGATGGTAGGAGTAGGTCAGCTCCACCATGCATAGAGGAGAAGGGAATCAACTGCAGCGGCCCTCTGATCCCTGCAGGCCGTGGTGACCGCTGCAACTGGTGACCGGGTCCCTGGAGGATCTCCAGCAGCAGGTGAGGCAGCAGTGGCCTACATCACACACCTTCTGCATGAGGTAGAGGAGATGAATTAGGAGATGGCCTTGGTGGCAGTAGACATAGAAAAGGCATATGATACGGATGATTGGGGGTAACTTTTGGAAGTAATGCAAGTGTTTGGGTTTGGACCGAAATTCAATGCCTGGCTCTGTTACTTTATACAAACACAAGCACAAGGATTAGGGTGGAGAATTACTACTCAAACTGCTGAAAACTGGGAAGGGGCACACAGCAGGGCTGCCCGTTGTCACATTTGTTGTTTGCTTTGGCTTTGGAGACCCTGGCGATCACGGTTCGCCGGTACTTGTCTTGTGCGATATAAAGGTGGGTGAAGCGAGTCATCTTGTGTCTGCTGTATGCAAACTTTGAGCTGTTTTATCTCAGTACAAAAGGGGGTGGTGATGGACGGAGCACCTGAGCCAATCAAACGCTCACACCCAGTCAAAAGATCTGGGTTTGATCCATCACCGTTCTTTAGCCCACTCTGCCACCCCAGTTCAGACATGGCTATATGCAAATCAGTCTGACCCTGTGCCTCATGGGAACAGTCCAGCCCGAACTGCCAAGCCATGTCTTCCCTGGACCAGAAACAAGCTTCCGAGGACCGGTTTCTGGCATTCCAGCCGTCTTCAGCCCAGCTTGCTTGAATCCAGTGGCAAAGTGAGCAAGGGACTCACGACTGAGCATACCCTGCCACACTTATGGCGGCCAATGCGGTACAAAAGGAGGGGGTGGTGGACTCGGAGAGCTCCTGTGCATTTTAGATAAATTCAACGCAGTCTCAGGGTGGCATTTAAAAAGGAGGAAGTCGTTGTTGTTTCATCTAGTGGCGCTGGTGGGTACTCCGCCAGAGAACCTTCTAGACTTAAGCCTCTGGTGGGAGTTGGATAGATTCTGCTATTTGGGAATTATAGTTGCTCATCTGAAGAAGACCCAAATGCAACATAACAGTAACGGTCTGGAATACCCTGCCGCTGATGCTTATGGGCAGGATCGCTGTTTCTAAAATGGTGCTCCTTCAATGCTGTCTATATGTCATACAGCATTTCCTGGACTCCCTCCTTACATCATTGATCTGGGCGGGCAAACATAGTACGTTGGCTAGGGCTACTCTGATGAGGAGCTATGAGGAAGGATGGCTAGAGGCGCCACCGTTGGAATTCTACTACTTCGCAGCCATGATGCAGCATGCATCTAGATGTTTAGTGGAAGGCAGTAACTGGGAAACACGGCTCCTTACAGGGACTGTGTGAGATGAGGACCTCTAAGTATTATTGATGGAGGGATCAGAGGTAGTAAAAGCAGACTGACCCTATGAATACTCACCACGATTTGACGAATGGGGGCTAATATGACAAATCAAGCATGGCGAGAGGGAGGCTGTGATAACTGGTGAGTTATGTACCCAGGTGAAACCTTTATCTCCTTTGAAGATGCCCAGATGTAATTTGGTATGGGTCCTGGCCACTTCTTCCAATATGCAGGCCTGGCTGAGTTTGCTTGGCAGACCTGCGGGACTTTCCGATCAGCCCCTCCACCATCGGGCACTCTGGGCATCATGATACCCTGTGGGACGGGGAGACAAATGGTATCTCGACTATATAAGGCCATGGGGATGGATGCTGCTCACGGACCGCTGCGAGCTTGGGCGGTCCGGGTCATGGACTTGGCCGAACCAATGGCGGATGAATTACAGGCAAGAGTGTGCGCTCCGACTCGAACAGCCTCTGATAATGCACAGGTTAAGCTCGTTCATTTTAATTTTGTTCATCACACTTATAAGACTCCATTGCAACTATGACCTGTTCGACTCTCTTCCTGTCCCTGCTACAATTTTGCAGGGGCAGACTTTATGAATTTGGCTTGGGGTTGCCCCCTGGTGCTTGCATCCGTGCTCGAGTAGTTGAAAATATTGTGCGCACCACAGCACTGTAGGCCGTCCTCACACCCCAGTTCTGGTTGTTGGGCAATACGGTGAGATCCAACGGTAGGAAAATGGCCTGAAAGTTCCTACAATTAACACTGCTTCTGGCCAGGAAGCGTATCGCGATTCTTTGGATAGGGCAGGTGGCCCCATCGCTAGAGCCCTGGGAGAAGGATGTGATTGAATGGTCCCTGGTGGACGAGAAATACATGAAGAGTAATAGAACGGACGAGAAGCTTCAGGAGGATGTGGAAGTATGGCTGGCACTGTGTGACCGATTTTTGGCTAAAGATCATGGGCGCCCGCAAGGGGGGGGGGAGGAGGGGCACTTGCCCACCCCACCCCCCTGGAGCGCCCCCCCCAAGGGGGTGCTGGCTTCCTGGGGGCACCGTGTTTACAACTTAATTATGATTTTAAAAGCACCTGCTGCACGTTCCTTTCCTCCTGCAATTATGGGGCCTCACAAAAATGTCAAGATAACTTCTGTGATTAATGTTCTTCCTGGCCAGAGATCGGAGTTTTGTGTAGTTGAGGTTTTTGACTTATGTAAAGGTAGTACAGAGGGTTAATATGCCTACTGCAAATAACGTGTACCAAGTTGATTACAGGGTGCATTTAATGTAAATAGATCAGTAGGTTACTGCTTTTAAAAGAGCCATCCTTTTGTTACTTGCAATTTAGAACTTAAAGTCCTAATATAGAATAGTGAGGTATTAACTTTAATCATAGAAGTGCATACACCCTGCTAAGTATAGAACATTGATTAATGTTGCAAAAAGGGTTCATTTGGGTAGAAACTGATTCTTATTATTAAAGAAATCTCCCAACTATGCTGTTTCTTTTTCGACTCTGAGTTTGTGCTTCTCCACACCAAGCACTCCTAAACTATACTGCCTACCAATATGGATGACATGTGACTCCTACACTTTTAGCCCTTTGGCTTATGTAACATTTCCTATACACTGATTTACACAAGTATGATTGATTGTCTGTGTAATGTGAGTGTGATGCAAAGTGCCCTGACATACTTTAATGGTATGAGTAGCGCGATATAATGAATTCAATGCATCTGAGAGAGAGTGGGTTTGGAGACTTGGTCACTGTTAAAGGGTGCTAGTGAGAGAATCCGTGGTGGAGGTGGTCATTGGGGGCGCCAACTAACATTGTCGCACTGGGTGCCACCAGCACTAAAGACAGCCCTGCCCCCTGCAGACCCCCATGCCACTATGCATTACACATGGTGCTCCAGCCACTGTTCCTCTCGAGCTCGCACTCTCTGTTCTAGTCTGAAGCTCGTCTGCATCCCAGGGCTCAGTAGGACAAGACCCGGGCTTCATTTTCCTGCACCGTCACTTTGGCACTCTCTTCTAGGTGAACTCCTGTGCATCTCATCGCACGTCACATCTCGACAACACCTGGAGGCTCTGCTCTTTTCTAGATCCTTCTGAGTTCCCTCTGCACCCCCCCCTCCATCTTATAATTTAGTCAGGCAAAGTCTTTTCAAATAATTATTGGATTATAGTGATGGACTGCCTAGAACAGTTGCTGTTAAGTAAATTACTAAGCAGAAAGAATAGTCACATTAGAATACAAGAGTATATTTTTACGTAGGCACCGCTCTGACATAACATGGTGGACACCAATGGATGATTTTTGATTTAATAAGTTGCATTTATCAAGAAAGATAACACAAATAGAAAACGTATGGAAATGAAGTGTTGACATAAATCAGTACAGAGGGGGATATCCAGATGGGCTAGGAAGCGTGAATGCTAAGAGAAGAGGGGCTGAGTCCATGTGTAGTCACCACTGTAGTCCAGAGCAGGGAGGAGGCACAACGAGCAGGCATATATAAGATGTATCCATGAGTAGAAATGATCATACAGCCCTTCCGAGTCTTACACATTGAGGGTTAGAGGAACGTGTTCTGGGCACTCGCCCGCATTGCCGCAACATTACAGATTTCTCACGCAAATCAGGGATGTATTCTTTAAAAATAATTTTTTGGTCCCTTAACGTTTTCTTCCGTCCAATGGTAAAGATAGGCAAACAGCGGAAAGTTTACATCCATGTGACTGATAGGCAGGGACACTGGAAGTATGCAATTGTGTGGCGATTTTCGCATAATTGTATTTTTGCTGCATTTGTTGCATAATCCAACATATGCCGCATAATCTGCAGAGTTTAAGAAAAAAATTGTTTCTAGCGCAAACGGTTCAAAAGTAAGTAAAAACGCAGCGACACATGTTGCCGGTTGAAAGTCCTTTGCAAAGGTTGACTGATCAACTTTCTGTAGCTTGATGCTTTATTTGGGTGTTTAACTAGAACTAATAAGTTTAAAATTGACAAAATGAAGTTATACTGTCACAAAATGTGCCACATAATTTGCTGTTTCTTGATGCATAATTTACTCAACCCTGCCGCTTTATGTGACCCTCCCTGCCTCATAATTACAGTGGCCCTTCTGTTAGGGTATCCATGCTGAGTGCCTCATATTCTACTCACAGCGTAGAGTGTGATTGGTGGAGTAAGGCTGGGCCTGCCTTACCCGTGTGCTCTAGACTAAGATGCTGTGTCTGCGCTTGTGTGTTGAATGTGGCCACAGGGAGTTCAGACCTCTCTGAGGACCCTAGACAGACAAAGGGAGGAAAGCACCTGGCTGCCGACGGCAGAGCCACTTTTCGCAGCTACCTCTCACCACTGGCGGGCCCCAAAACTAGGGCAGTGCCTCACACACACTTAAGGGTCTCCCAACCTGTGCACTAGAGTCTGAGACCACGCTGTCCTCAAAACGGTCAGAGAGAGAAAACAGTAAACCTCGGGGAGTCACGCAATGACACAGAAATAAGTATGAAAACGTAACACAAACTCAGCGTAGCAGGTGCTCCTGAGTAGACTGGGGAAGATATTTCCGTAGCATCCTGCCAAAAAGATGTCTGCATTCCTCACCTGCACTAAGTTACTATCTGGTGACGTCAGAAATAAGGGGTCAGTGGGGTAGTGATGACCAAGCAGTTCGAGCTTCCACTCGGACCTAATTTTAGAATTGCCATACGTGCTCTAAGACTGCTTGAGCTTGATTATTATTATTATTGCATTTGTTGAGCGCGCAGCTACCCGGTGGTTTCCCGGCGCTAGTGAGCAAACAGAGGGTGAGAAAAGCTGAGAGGGTCAAGCCACAGATTTAAGCATTAAAAAGCCAGGTCTTAATTCCCCTGCGAAATTTAAGATAGCAGATTTCCGATCGCAGGGGTTGAGGCATAGAGTTCCAAAGGGAGGGTGCCAAAAACGCAAACGTGTGACCGCCCATTTTGGCTTTGTTAAAACGCGGGATCTGAAACTTATTTTGCGTAGAAGATCTCAGTGTGCGGGAGGGGACATAATGCTGTACCAGAGAAGACAAATATTTCGGGGCTCTGCCAGTTTTAATGTGATGCATTATACAAAGAGCTTTAAATTTCACTCGGCACTCAATGCGCAGCCAATGCTGATTGCGCAAATGGAGGGAGACCGAGGTCCTAGCGGGCAGATTGCAGATAAGGCGAGCTGCCATGTTCTGGACCACCTGTAGTTTCTTGGTGACCTCCTTGCAGGCACCCAAAAGAAGGATGTTCCCATAGTCCATCCGCGATGTGACAAGGGCCTGGACTACAGTCTTCAGGGTGTCTGCTGGAAGCATCCACGTGATCTTTCTCAGCCACCTGATGATGGTAATACAGGTGGCTGAGACTTTGACCACATGTTGCTTCATTGACAGCTGGTTGTCAAATAGGACCCCCAAGTTACGGGCTGTTACTGAAGGGGTGGGGATAGGGCCCATCTGCTGAGGCCAATGTTGTGGGCCCCAGAGCGATGAAGTTGGACCAAACAGAAGCAGTTCCGTTTTATCTCCATTTAGTTTTAATTTATGTCTGTGCATCCAGTCAGAGATTTGTTCCAGACCAGACCGAAGGGAAGATGAGGGAAGGTGTTTATTGGTTGAGAGCGAGTAGACGATTTGAGTATCGTCAGCATAGGAGTATATAGAGAGACCTGCTTGCTCAGCCAAGAAGGCTAAAGGTCTGACATAAAGATTAAAGAAAAGGGGACTAAGAATAGAACCCTGGGGAACACCGTGAGAAGAAGCGTGAATAGAGGAAACAGAAGAGGAGGAAAAAACTTGAAAAGTGCGGTCAGAAAGAAAACTAGCAATCCAGGCTAGGGCCGGACCATCAATGCCAATAGATTTCAAGGTGGACAACAAGATGGTATGGGAGACAGTGTCAAATGCGGCACTCAGGTCTAATAGAATGAGTGCCACTGTCTCCCCATTGTCCACCTGTCGTCTGATGGTCTCTGATACTCCAAGAAGAGTGGTCTCAGTGGAGAAGCCAGCCCTAAACCCGGATTGTGAAGAGTGAAGGAAATTTGAGGATTCAACATAGGAAGTGAGAAGATAAAGGTAACCAATTTAAATAACATCAGTACAAGGGGTAAATGTAATTTGTGAGGTATAGAGTAAAATGGTTGTAGAAACATCTGTTTCATTTTCATGTATCATCCCCTTCCCTAATTACCAAAAATACAGTACAAAAGGTCAAGAATCCACAATTAGGTACTTTGTAACACGACAAAAAAGGCCATCCTTCCATCCTTTTTCAACTTTGAGCTGAATCTCTTTTTCTGTCTATCTGTTCACAGTTGTTCTTAATCACAGTAAAGCGTTGTAAATGGCCATAACACGTGTTTTTATTTTTGTATACATTTGACTCAGGCAGCCAACTAAATAGCCAGTAGGTGCTTAGAACAATGTAGGGTCTAAATGTAGTGGTTGTGAGATTTGCAAAATTGAGGATCCCTATTCTGAGATCCTTCGCATACATAGACCTTCTAGGCAAGGGAGCGCCACAAGTTGTAACTAACACCCCAAACCTCAGGACAGGAAGATTTCCAGGATAGCACAGGTACTGGTCCAGTACCCGAAATAAAGATCAGCACAATGGACTACTTATAAAAACTACGTTGGTGCCCTGAGGATAGGAAATTTTGTGCCTTGATCACTGTTAGAAGCCTCTGGCAAGCTAGTCGGTTTCTAGCGCTTAATATTCAGTCTGTTCCTTCACCACTTGAAATGCCCTGGTTGGGAAATATGCGCTCCTCAGGGGCTTCCTTGCTTCCACTGGCCCCTCTGCTGCCTTCTGCTTGTCGAATCCAACATTAAGTTAACCTAGAAACGCAGCAGGTGCTTCAAGTACCTCAGGTCTGTGAGGGAACCAATCAGATGTTCCAGGGTCAGTGTCGCGCACAAAAAACATTTCCCAGTGTAGCTGGAAACCGAGGAAATCGAGGAACCAGCTGATCACAACATGTAAATAGGCTGTTGCATACTGGAGCGCTGGTGGTTGCCGGGTCGAGGAGGGGATAGCTTTGCAGGAGGAGGGTGTGGGTGCACACTCTCATTATCATCCTTGTCAAAGGAAACCACCCTTTTCCTCTGGGAGAAACTTACGAGGACAATAGCTGCAGAACGTAAAACACAGATTTTTAAAAATATTTTTCATTTTGTCCGACAAAACATATTAGTCTACACAAGACAGTGAGGTACATGGGGGCGGTCAGAGTAGCAATCAATAAGGAATTCTTCCGCGCTGGAGCGACTGGTGACATAGTAAGTATCAATTGGGCCCAGTACGAGAGGACCAGCATAGAGTCTGTCAGTCACTGCCTTAGTTTGCTGCTCATCTTTTCATTCACTCTAAGGTGTGCATTGATGGGAGATTTATATGTTTATAGTGTTCTGGCGTGTGATGCTTGCAACAGGAATTGCCTTTTGATAAAGGTGTAAGTTGTACTTCCAGGTTTCGACAGCAGTTGTCTGTCACTCTGTCCTTTCATGACAACACTGGTTTCTCCGGTGGCTGCTGTTTGTTCGCGATGGGTAAGGTTCTTGGCTCTAGTGAAAGGCGCCCTTCGGCTGCTTTGTAGTGCTAAAAAGTGTACGTTTCTTCAGTTTACACCAGGCTCCCTGCGGAGAGTCTGCCTCTTGCTCTGGTGTTGTTTTTGTCCTCAGGCTGCTCACCGCCCCTTCTCACCTCTCTGAGAGCCAGTGCCCCCTTTGACCCACTACCTGCCGCCCACCCCTTCCCCGCCTCTTCTCCCGGTTCACACCTTGGTGCTTTCACACTTAACGTCACCTCCAGCTCGCATTTTCAGAGAGGGCCCGGGCTCCCTATCACCGACATGAGGAGGAGTAAGAGAGAGGGGGACAGAGGAAGACTTGGCGGGGTCGGGGAGACGGATACAGTGGGGAGTGAGAGTGAACAAAGAGGGGGGATAGAAAGAGAGAGAGAAGCAGTGGGGAAAGAGAGACCGAGAAGTAGGGAGGAAGGAAGATGAGAGAGCAAGTGGAGGGGGAGTGGGGGGGAAGTGGGGGTCTGGGTGAGGGAGAGGGAGAGCAGCTTCAGAGAAGTGAGACCTGTGTCCTAACTCCGCCAGTGAAGACAGCGGGTCCAAAGTAGAAAGAACCAAGCCAGACAGGAGTAGGTCCAGGCAGTGTGCATGGAGACAGCCTCAGTGAGTCCAGAAGAGGGACAGGGCAGGCCGAACAGCTCCAGAGAAGGGCGAGCAGAACCGGACCAGCAGATCCTCCTGAGCAAGGAGATGGCGTGATACACAATCAGAATGTAGTGTTGAGTTTTTGGGGTGCCAGGGCGTAACTTTAGGGTTCAGGGTGGGTGTGGGTTTAAGGGTGCCAGGGAGTAATTTTAAGGTTCATGTTGGGTTAGGGATTGGGATGCCAGGGGGATAATTTTAGGGTTCAGGGTGGGCATGGGTTTGGGAGTACCAGGGGGATAATTTTAGGGTTCAGGGCGGGTATGGGTTTTGGGGTACAAGGGGCAACATTTTAAGGTTCAGGGCGGGTATGGGTTTTGGGGTCACAGGGGGACAATTTTAGGGGTCAGGGCGGGTATGGGGTATGGGGTGCCAGGGGGGTAATTTTAGGGTTCAGGATGGGTATGGGTTTTGGGGTGCTAGGTGGTAATTTTAGGGTTCAGGGTAGGTATGGGTTTTGGGGTGCCAGGGGCGTAATTTTAGGGTTTAGGGAGGGTATGAGTTTTGGGGGGTGGGATAATTTTAGGGTTCAGGGTGGGTATGGGTTTTGGGGTGCTAGGGTTAATTTTAGGGACCAGAGCAGGGTTGGTTTTTGGGTGCCACAAAAGAAAGAGATGGCTGTGGCACAACAACCCTATGTTGCGGCCTGCTTCCTGCCCCCCATGGCTCCTTCTGCGCCCCAGTGTTTCTTGTGCCCCACTTGGCACACATGTCGGAGGATGGTGATGCGTTAACATTTTGCCCCCCCCCCGGAAAAATTTCTGCGGACGCCCATGCTCCAGATGCTCTGTGACGAGGATGCTGATACCGATTCTTAAGGATATGATTGTTCGCTCACAATTGAATGCTCCCTCCCCTTTGTCGAGTTGCCTGTGGGCTGCCCCTCCCCGTTGTTCCAATGTCTTTGTGTTGATTAATGTTCGTGTTCAAACCTCCTATGTGTAGTACTGTCCCTTATTTGCAGTGTTTGACTTTGACCGGTACAATATGACGATAATACTGTAGGCATTCCCTTTGCACCTACGTATTTATATGATGTTTATGTAAAGTAGTTTATATACCCTGTTACTGGTTAAAAAAAGTTTATAAAAATAAAGGAATAGAGCACTTGACGTAGTGTCAAACAAAGTGCGAGAACAGGAGTTTTCAGATTCACTGCACCACAGACCCGACATTCCTCCATAATCGTATCCACAGAATTCACTCTCCTTCACACCACACATCTCCCCTGCTCGGGGACTCACAACTCAGCTGTGGTGGTCGTAGTTCATCCTTTTCAACACCCAGTGAGCTTGAGAAATCACCAGTGTGGCTATCACAACACAAGACACAACACAAGAGAATACAGTGATACAAAGAAAAAAGAGAGACAAGAATAGAGACAAGGAGGCTGCCAAAGATTTTTGAAGAGGTGAAATTGGGACCTCTGTATAAAAGTGTAACTAATGTTGAGATAGAGGATCCGTGATGGGTAACCATGTGTTTTTAGTTCAATGATACCTCTGAGGGCTTCTAAAGAATAATGAATCAAGGTAAAGGTCATGAGATGCCCACTATGGCATCATAAGCATATTTCAAAGTTTTGGTGCTGGAAAACACACAGCAATCAAAATGCTTCACTTGAGAAATATGTTTTAAATCATTTTTTATCGTGGAGAACATCCCTTAATAGTATGGCAGGATGCCACATGTTTCCATGCATGCCTTTAACATGTGGTACTTTACAATGCGATTTTTACCATGCAGTCTTTTCAACGCGCATTAAAGTAAGTCTATGTAACTTACACCTACAACGCATGTCTTTACAACACTTTTTTTTACAACTCGTAATTAAAAACATTGTTTTGGAATAAAAACCAAAACACAAAGTATATGAAGATTATATATAATAAATGTAAAAATTCGCCCCCAACAAAGATGATGCCTACAGTCCTTCACCAATGAAGGTTAAAGCACACATTTTAAAAAGCAATCAGTAAAAAATAGTTTTGAGTCCTGTATTGATACGTTTAAAAACTTACATTCCGAATGTTATAAAAATAATAATGATTACAAGTGAAAAAAGATATAATAGCACGTCTGCCACCATTGTATGATACAACTCGTCTGGCAGTGGTGAGCACTGTGCTGGCAGGACGGAATACAGTGAGGCGTTCAAAGGAAACAGTGCCCTCTACCACACTTCTCAGTAAGCGCAAGTATAAAAACCTGAAACCCATTCCACACAATAAATCTATAGATGAGTAGCACTACAGTCAAAATACTTTACACCCAATATTTATATCTCTTTCTTTTGTTACATTTAGACTAAAGTGTAAAAACTATTTCTCTGTAGACTTTAGTCTAAACGTAACAAAAGAAAGAAATGTAATTATTGGATGTTATTGTTTTTAGACTCGAACGAAAATAATTCCTCAAACAAATTCAGGAAAAAAACTAAGTCAAATAAAAATGTTGTCTAAAATGTAATTGAATTAATGTTTTGATTTATGTCAGGAAATTAAAAAACAAACCCATCTTTAACATTTGTAGGGTAATGGAATGAGCAATCCAAAAATATTACTGTTACCTAAAACATTTTTTTCAAATAATATTTCCTCAAACTAAAAATAAATTCTGTTTAAGTTGCTTACTTATACAACAAACAAATACAACAGGGGTACAGTACAATATAAACAATGAAAGGTAAGTAGTATAGTCTTACAATAATAAAACTTTTTTGTAATTAGGTATACTAATAGCTCACAAAGTAACATCTACCTGACTAAATAGTTAATTCCTTTCACCTACCTCACAGTTTTTTAAACTTGAAATTGATACATTTAAATTCATTTCAGCAGCTTAAATCAGTCTGAAGAGGAAAAAATATCACTAAGAAAAATTCCAACAGTGCTCGATTAAATTCAAGCAGATGGTAAGCACTAAAACTAAACATTCAAAACACAAGACTTGTGCAAGATGACGTTATAATAATTTATTTCTCGATGTATGTTTTTCTATATATTTTATATACAGTGTTAAAAGATGGAAAAAGTGCTTGATGCCAATTTTGTACTTCCAAAAAGAGGGAGACATCTACCTAAACATGACCTGTACCTTTATTGTAAAGACAGACATACTGAGCCCAACGCTAACATTGGAGGTGTGTAAGCTATTTCTCTACCCGCTGCAGGGGCACACTGGTTTCTCTGGTGATCTATATCAAACGAATGTCAGATCATAACCACTCCTCCTCTGCAACTGAAATTGAAATTAGAGAAAATATGCAATATATGGTTGGACTTTTGCCTGCCTGGTAGGGGAGGCCTATACCTCCCAGGTCGCCATGCTCCTTATTAGTTGCTCGGGGAATGAGGTGGAAGAAGCACTATATAGCAAGTTTGGCAGCCCTGCAGTGTGGAAATATTTGGACTGTTCTCTGCATTGGAGGAAAGGGCTACACATCCCAGGTTAACCTGCACCTTACCAGCTGATTGGGGGAGGAGGAGGACGAGGAGGAAGCACTATATAATGCATTTAACGGCTCCCACAGCACGGGAAACGTGGCCAGGCCAAGACCAGGTCTAGCTGCTCCTGTCAGGACTTGGAAGAGACTGAACTGTTAGCTAATATGAAATGTCCACTCTCTCATCAACCAGTGGCATAGCTAGACCTTCACCGCCCGTGGTGGCCCCTGTGTTTGCTGCCCCGCAGCGGGCGTATGAAAGAGCAGGGGATGGGGGGTGTTGGCGACTCCTGCGGTGGCTGCCCCGTGATAGCCACAAGTAGGAGCGGGGAGTCAGTAGCCCGTGGCCAGGCGGCCTGCGCAACGCAGAGACCCCAGGTGACAGAGAGTTGCGGCCCTGGGATGCGGTGCTCCACGGGCCTACCTCATCCCAAGAGGCAGATATGAGTGCAGGAGGTGCGGTGGTGAGGAGCGGCTGCCACACATTGCTAAGATCCAAGTAGGCGAAAGTGATCGCGGGGCTTGGCAGAAGACGGCATGCCAGCCCATTAGTTCATCTCACCACTGGTGGCCAAATATATCTGCTGCTGCACCACTGGTGCAGGATACAGATGGGAGAACCTTTGGCCGCATCTCTTGGGAACTTTTGTTTCAGGGGTGAGGTCACAGAAGAGAGCAGGTGCAGGTGAGTGCCTTCAGGGCCTGCCTGCATCGTTGGAGGCGCATAGGGGGGTGCTTGGGGAGTGACTGAAGACCTGTGCCTTGGCTGGAGATATCCTGTGGCCTGCTCAAGACCGCCAGCCTGCAGAAAAGGTACCAGCGGCCCTGTGATAGGCCACTGAGGAGCCAGGCTGCACATTGTCCGTGTCTGGAGGTGAGGCTGCTTAAATAAATTTCCCACCCTACTGTGACAACCTAAGACTAAGGCTACCTTCGTGGACCTTCCTCGCCCGCACCCTGTAGGACCGCCTGGAAGAAATGCTGCGCCCAAAGACGTCATAAGTGTAGCTATGAATGCTATGATTTAACATGGTACAAGTGATGTATAATATGCCAGGATATAACGAGTGCATTTAAAAGGTGAGAGTTATAGTTACTTGAAACATAAGCTTGCCATTTTCTAAAAATGCCACAGTAACTCACTATTAATTATTTTTGTTCTAGCTAAAAAAGTTCAAAACAGTGGTTTTCCATTTCCATGAAAATAAAGGTCCTTTTAGAGCAAAGTGTCAGATCATCAATTTTTAGTACATATGATGTTGGTACCTAAACATCAGACGTCCCGATTTCACCAAGCACTCCCATACACCACTGTCAGATATCAATAGATTCTGATTTTCATGTCCATTTATCCTCAAATACCAGAGATTTATTTCATATAGGAAGATGTTTCTACCACTATTAAAGAAGCCAAAATTATATAAAGACGACCACAATATGGCAAGAATGGCCCACTACGAGCCAGTGACAATCATTATTTTGACAGGAACGCCCAACATATGACATGAATGGGCCACTATAATGCCAGGGATAGCGAGAATGTTACCAAGAATGGACCAATTGTCTCACTGATTGGTGACTATTTCACAAGGAGAGGACCCTCATAAATATGTGAATGATAGCCCATCACAAAGTCACATATTTAGCTAGCATGTCCCCAGGAATGCCTGAAATGTGTCATCAATGCCCTATTATGTCAAGATTTGCTAGCATGCCCTTACTAGTTTCCAGAATACATCTCTGACAGTCTCTCATGAGAGGATTACCATCATGTACTGTAAAATGTATGACTTCCCTCCTTGGGTTGAAACAGAAATCACCACATGACATTACTATGTTCAGTGGCCCCAGTAATTTAGCCACAAAGATTCTTTGCTTACAGTCATGTTTGCGCATGACTGTATATCAAGTAGCAATAATCAAACCTCATCACTTCACCTTTTGCAAACACTGTATCTTAACCCACTCTAGACCGGGGGATTTAACAGCTGGGGATAAGAGCCTCAACAACCAGGGTTCCGCTGTACCAAAGTAGACATATCCGTCCCCATTCAGATTCCAAAATCCCGGTTTCTAAGACAACAACCCTCAGCTTTATAATCTCAAATCACACTAGAAGGTTCGAGAGTCTTCCCCTCTGCGCCAAGGAAACTTGCTGGAACTGGCCAGTTTCCAGGCAAGCATTCCACGGCAAGAAGGAGTTCCCACGTTCCCTCTACATTCTCACATGTTCATGCCTTCATCTTGACAAAGCTTACGAAAGTCTTCCAGAGTACATTAAACAATCTCTCACAAAACAAACCTTGACCGTGATTAACCCAAGCAACTTGCAAACATTCTGGGGGCCTGTCTGTGCGCACAGAAAAGCTCAAGCAAGGCAGAGTCAGCATTCAGTATGACATGAGGCCATGTCAAAGAACTTCATAATACTTCCCGATGTACAACACAATGCACATTTGTGTACCACTGCTTATTGCATTACATACTTCATCTCTCAATGTACAACCCAGTGCACATTTGTGCACCACTGCTCATAACACTGCACTTCGAGACCAAAAAGTACATAAAACATCTCTCTCTCTCTCTCTCTCTCTCTCTCTCTCATGCTTTCAAATGCACATCCTTCTGTTCTTGGCAAGCTGTTCTACTGTGACAGCTCCCACTTCAAAACTACAAGAAGAAATCTCCAAGAGAAACAAGGCACATGTAGGACGTCGTACATTCAGTCTAGGATAAAATAACACACCAAAGTCAATTAAAATGATGGTAGTCAAAGATCATCACGTGGTGTCAAACCACAAGTCGACCTCTAGCACTACAGGTTGCGAGAGCAAGCAGTTAAAGGCGTTTCAGGTACATAGTGTGAGGGGCAGAGTCAGAACTAAAACAGTTAAACAGACTAACATAACTCTGTCCAGCCCAGTGCTTGTCTTAATATAAAGAGAAGGTCTTTAATATCACAGCAAAATGAAATACAGCAAAGAATAATGGTGTAAAGAGTTTTACAATCACCTCTAAGGGTCTCTTGTTAAATATGACATTCCTTACACCATTTACAGTGACCTACTGGAACTCCTACAGTGCCCCCACTATCTACAGTGCCTAGCATAGACAAAAGGGCACAGGCAGAATAAGGCACAGGTGTGAACACTCTATCAGGCTCTGCAAGCAACTACCATGTGGTGTAAACCATAGGTAAGTTTGTTCAGATATTAAGTACAAGCGGTCAGTTGTTATTTTTTTAATGCCAGGCTCAGCTTAATGAGTCAAAGGCACAGTTTCCCTGTCTGTGCTCAAGCCGGTGTCATCTGTTCCCTGGAAAGTGGCTTGGCGTAGTAATTGGTGGCTTGCTCTTCCGGCTGCAACGTTAGCACCACCTTCAGCAAGCACATGATTGGAGCAATGGCCCTGCTTGGCAGCAGTTGCTTGTCTTCAACAGTTGTGGCCTCCAGGCCGTTCTGAAGGTCCTCTGCAATGACAGTGTTTTTGATCGGAGGCAAAATGGCGCCCACGCGAGTGGACGTGTAGGCTGACCACTCCCGATTTTGCTCACAAGCTGCAATGGACGAGAGAAAAACGGGCAGAGAAACGGACGTGACTAAGAAATAAACGGCAGCCGGTAGGCGTCTCAAGACGCGGAGGAGGTCGCTGAAACACATTGGCGTTTACCGGTATTTTTCCATGCTCAATGCGGTGGATGTGAAGTGATTTGGAACCTGCTGCTGACGTCCTCTATAGTGTGCCGGCAAACGGTAGAAAAGCTTCAAAAGGCGCGAGCACGGAGCAAAGCCTCTTACTGTGGTGACGTGGAGGCACGCTCTCCCTGGAACCTTGATTGCTCTGAGTGCTCACACCGGGAAGATTCACGGGAGGTACGGTGTTGGGAGCGCTGGAGACATGCCACCGAAAGGAGCAAGGGGAGAACCCCGAGTCCCCGAGGAACAAGGTGAAAACGGAGGGGCTAAGGTGAGCAAGGCAACTTTGACTAGTCTGCTAAAAAACGCCAAAAATGCAAAAAATATTTGGAAAAATATTAAAGCTAAAGCGGGGGGGGGTGGAGCCGCGATCTTCGCCGCTACAAAGGACAAATCCAAGGGGGGAAACCCCCAGTTTACTGCTGAAAATGAATTACCAATATCAGCCGTAGTAGAAGCAGAGATGGGGGTATCAGCAGTAAGTGTTGGTGTGTTACAGAGTAATAACGCAGCAGAAGGGCAGGCTTGCCTCACTTCATCAATGGTAGTTGATACGAACATCTCCTCCCCCCAGATCAACGATGCAGATAACCAAAGTATGCACCATGGTAGCAACGCGGGTAAAAAACTCAACCCTGATATATCTCTAGGCGGAGACCAAGGGCAAGGACAATTACAGGATGCTGAATCAGGAGATTTTTATTCTATGTCTGATCAATCGCTATCTTCATCCTGCGAAGATTTAGCCTTACAGTATGCCCAACAAATGAATATGACGGGTGGTAGCGATCATGGTAGTGTGGGCCTGGACGATTCAGTCGACATGCTTGAAGGTAGTCCCCACACAGTGCGTAAAAAAATGGAAACGACAACAGATAAAGCGGGCGAGCACAGCAGTCAATATCTTACTCAGGGTGGATCTCCAGAGCACTTTTAAGAGGAAATATCCTTATCATTGATTTATGAGTCAATAATGTCCTTTTGTGAGGAAACGAGAGAGGAGAGCCAAAGAGTTCAGAATCTATGCCGAAAAGTACAGAATTCAGTTCGCAGGTTGGCTAAATCACAAGCAGACTTTACGTCCAGATTCAATGAAGCAGAATCACGGATATCGAACTTAGAGGATGAAGTTGCGCAGCAGAAGGTTGTGACAGAATCATTGTGGGCAATATAGGAAGACACGCAGTGGAGGATGGCCGACTTCGAAAATCGAGCACGCAGAAATAACTTGCGAGTCTTACAAATACTGGAAGGAAAAGAGGGGCAAGATGCTCGCACGTTTATCGTGGATTTATTTAAAAATACATTTCTAGAGTTAAGTAAATGGGACTGGGACAGAGAGATTGAGAGAGCGCATCATTTTTTCCTTTCAACATTCAAGTGCGAGCTGGTCAGTCTGGCGGTCAAACTGTTGATAGACCCAGAGCAATGCTAATCTCTTTTAATAGCTTTCTGGCCCGGGAGGATGTCTTTAAGCTTGCCTACCCTGACAAGAGGAGAATAGGACCTGGTTTTGAGTTTTTTGTAAGACCGTATTTTTGTAGATACACCATGGAAAACCACTGGCAGCTTCGCCAGCTAATTACACTGTTTCAAGCTAAATGGGGCGCAGACCTATTTAATGAATCTAGCAAAACTGAAGATTATCATCCAGGAGCGCACACACTTCTTCACCACCGAGGGACCACCTAAAGAGTGTCCGAATAGTATTTCATGGTTCTACATTGGTGGAATAACCAGTGTATATATTACTGATCCCATGCTTCCCTAACTTTTCATTTTTTTTGTTTTAAAGTCTTCTAATCCTTGAGATTAGGATTAACTGATGATGATTATTCTCTTTTTCTCTTGAAAAGTGTGTAAGGGACTCTGGGTCAGAGATGGTGTTTTTCTTTGTTTTGATTGGAGGAATATGTGGGTGGTTTGTGGACAAGGGAAGGGAATCACGGCAGCTGTCATCTGCAGGACCATAAGTCCTAAAGCCTTGTTAAAGGGAGGGGTGGGGGGTGGATTGGGGGGGTGGGTAGTGGGAGGGCGGAAGGGTCACGGTGTTGGGGTAAAAAGGGGAAATAAATTCACAGCTTCAGCGAAGGAGAAACAACAAAAAAGAAAATGTATTAGGAGGATGATGTGCTTTCTGTTATACAAACAAGGGTATGGTGTGTCTAACCGCGAATTTAGCTCGGATGCGTGATGGCTTCCAAAGGAATTAAAATATGCTCTTTAAATGTTTCTGGCCTTAACAATATTAATAAAAGAAGGAGGGTTGCCGCTGAACTACGCAATATTTACCCGGATCTTGTATGTCTCCAAGAGACGCATCTACCATGGAGTAAACGTCATCTGTTATCTGATCTGGGATTTTCTGTCGCTGTTTCTTCACAGCAATCAGTAATGATCGTGGGGTTACGATTTTAGTTAAATCTAACACCTACATGGTTCAGCGGAAATTGGCAGCCAAATTTGGTCGCTGGGCTATAGTTGAATTTACAGGGCAACTTAGAAATTTTACTCAATGTAACATTTATTGATCTAACTTAGACGAGGCAACAATTCTTGAAGAATTGAGTATAGAGCCTGCAACATGGCCAACCCCGCTAATTATCTATGGAGATATGAATATTAATTGAACTAATCAGGACTTTCTGGGGGTGCCGAAAACTTATAGAGGACGAAAATCTCGGGTTTTTAAGGCTTTGTATAATCTACTAAAAGACCATGGGTTATTAGATACATGGAGTAAACTATTCCCCATAAAAAAATGGTGCGACTAGATTACTTTTTTTTAAGTACTGCCTCCTTGTTGGGGGCGGGAATACAGATTTGCCCTAGAATTTCGTCGGATCATGCCCCTATTGTATTAACAATGTCAGGTTGGGGAGAGGCTGTGAGACCTAAAAGATTTTCCTTTGGCCGGAAACTGTGTGTTAATGATAACTTTATAGATCATATTTCTAGGTGGTTAAAGGAATTTTTCGATAAAAACAGGGACTCGGCCAGCAACGATATAGTATGGGACACGGTCAAGGCTTGTTTTAGGGGGGAAGTGTTGAGTTTTGGGATATCCCATCAAAAAAAACTTAAAGGGGAGATAGGGAGCTTTTATTCTGATCTGAAAAGGGCAGAGGAGAAACTGATCAGGGTAGCATCTTAAATCTAGAAGATGATGTGGCCAGAAAAAGGGCTAAAATAACGAGTGTCTGGGACTAAGAGAACGCAAGAAAATATTTGACCCACAAGAAATTATGTCATGAATATGGGGAGGCAGTTGGGAGATGTCTTGCCCTCAAACTGCGTATGAACGAAGCTAGTAGTAATATTGCAGCATTAAAGGATAGTATAGGGATATTAAGATCTGAGGGATGTTAGCCATTTTACACTAATCTTTATACACACCAGCAAGGGGGGGCAGCAGGAGTAAAATTTACGCAGATTGGGGACTTTCCTAAACTAGACTCAGCGGCGGCAGTATTGCTTGACGCCCCAATTACCGTGGATGAACTAGAAATTGCTGTTAAGACTCTAGCAATGGGGAAAGCAGCTGGCCCCAATAATATTCCAGGAGAGCTATATAAGCTTTTTTTGATCATTTGAAGGAAATTATGCTGGCAACTTTTAGGGCTGCTCAAATGGGGTTGGCCCCTAAGTCTTGAGATGCAGCTACAGTTGTTGTTTTTGGTAAGAAGGGAAAAGACCCAGAGTTACCTGGTTCATATCGCCCTATATCACTTTTGAATTGTGATGGTAAAATATACTCCAACATTTTAGCAAACCGTCTCTCTAAAGTAATTGCCTCGCTAATATCTCGTAACCAACTCGGATTTATACCTGGGCGGGGCACAGAGTCACATATCAATAAAGTGATTACCTTGTTCGATATTGCACATGTTGAGAAGCGACATTTAGGGTTAAATCTACTAGACGCAGAAAAAGCGTTCGATCGTGTTGAGTGGGATTACTTATGGAGGTTAATAGAAATTGTTGGTTTTCGGAAAAGTTTCATGACCGCTCTGCAGGTTCTGTATGCTTCGCCAATAGCTAGAATAGCGGTAATGGGATCGACCTCAGAGGTAGTGAAAATTACCAGAGGTACGAGCCAGGGATGCCCCTGCTCCCCTTTACTTTTCTCTTTATATATTAATCCTTTTGTGGAAATGCTCACTAGGAGTCAGTTGATTAAGCCTTTTTTTGTACGTGATATCCCCTATACAGTATTTGCATATGCAGATGCAGATGACATCGCGGTGACATCCGAGGACCCGGCTACCGCATTAGTAGAGATTGAACGGTTAGCATTGGAATTTGGCCAGGTGTCAGGCTATAAGTTGAATGTCACCAAAACTCAACTCGTTTGTACAGATCATGTTGTATTACACAGCCTCAGAGTCGTTGCTGAAGCTACATACTTGGGTGTAAAAATTACGACATCTAAGACAGCATTAGTAGATGCAAATTGGGGGGCATTACTTCGTAACACTGCAGATTCTTTGGAGAGATGGGGTAGGTTGCATTTTACCCTAATCAGTCGTGGGAATATTCTAAAGATGAATATTCTTCCGCGGGCAATATACTTATTTAGAGCTATCCCACTTGAAATATCGCCAATTCAACTGAAAAATGTACAGGCACTGTGTTCTAAATGTTTGTGGGCCCCCGGGAAACCTCGCCGAGCTATGAGATTTATGTCTCTCCCAATTGCAAGGGGTGGCTTAGCAATACCCGATTTTGCTTTGTATTATTATGTTTGTTTTTTGCAGAAAATGTCTATACTATTGAGTGGAGAGGATGCTGGCACCACATCAAAAATATCCTCTATATTTTATTTCATCTTAGGTTCAGAAGCAAATCGCTGGTTATTTAGGGGAATTGATGGGAGGGATTATAAAAGGACCAGGTTTAAGGTACTAGAAGCAGAGGTTAAAATATGGAGGAAAATATGTAAATAAATTGAGTTAGAAGGTCCAACCTATTATACTCCTTCGAATGCGGCAAAATTGCTCCCAACAATATTTTGCGACAGGGTGGCTATGGGTTGGAGAGATAAGGGTGTATGTCAGATAGGAGATTTATATATCGAGGGGGGACTTATTAAGCAGTATGCAGATTTGGCAAGTAGATATAATCTGCCTCACTCACAGTTGTTTAAGTTCCTTCAAATGCGGGATTTTCTAATTCGTAGAAATTTGAAGTTGAATCCAAATCCCCTTATTGAAGCCATCAAATCTCATGGTAAAATAGGGGTGTTGTATGAAAATGTGTCCTCATTTAAAAAGGACGACCTGGAGAAACATAATACACAATGGGCCGTGAAATTGGGAGAAATTGAAACTGACGTGTCAATAGAAGATGCAATTGTAAGATCGAATGAAGTTTTTCTATCTGCAAATTTAAAAGTACAATTCTTTAAAGGTTTATTTAATTTATACTACACTCCGGCACGTATGCACAAGTGGGGCAATCGCTATGATGGTAAATGCTTCCGTTGTGGGGGTGACAATGCAGACAGTGTGCATATATTTTTCAGTTGTGTTACATTGAATACGTTTCTACAGGATATTGAAAATATTTTATCAAATATTCTAGGGTCAACACTTAACATTTCTCCGGCCTTAATGCTTTTGGGGATGGGGCAAGTAGTCACCAGAGGGAATGTTTTTTATAAGCATCGTTATTTCTGTTTGTAGCAATGACTACGGCTCGCCTATGTATTACCGGGGACTGGCTTTGTCCCGATCCTCCAAGGTTAGAGGTTTGGCGGGCTAAAATGTATCAATTAGCCAACTTAGAATTAAGGAGCTCATTAGGATGGCGGACGGAAGGACAACCGCCGTCCTGGAGTAGGCAGAAAAAGCCTTTTTTCCGTCCGCCTGCCGCTGACACTCCGTCCGCCATATTAGAATGGGAAACACTGTCAAATTTCCGTACGCGGCGGAAGAGCACGCACCGCCGCGGAAGTACACCCGACCCCGCAGCGGACGCACCCAATCCAGACACACCGCCGTACGGAATGACGTCTCCGACCGTCCTCCAAATCAAGATGGCGGAAAACACACATAAATTCCCTGCGGAAAAACAACCTGCCTGAATACGGCGGAACCACCACAGCGGAGATACACACCACAAGCAGATCGCCGTCATGGACCCAGCGCTGCACGCATTTCCAATACTATTCGTGCTCCACCACCAGCAAGTCATGGACCATCATCGACGACGACGCAGGTACGCCAACTCACCAATTGCTGACTGAAGGGGAGTACCTGGCAGGGCTGTGACGTTGGAAGGGGGAGTGTCATGTCACAGGAAATACATTGACGATCGCACCAAAACATACACAATTGAAGTACACAACCAGGAATGACAACGACAAACCACAAAACATGATTTATTAGCTTTATTCAACATAATAGGTGCATAATATCAGAATATCCAAGAGCATGGGCATTGGGTACAACAGATCATGTACATCACTGGCAGCACGTAAAGTGGTAAGTGCATCAGCAGTCCATTGCACAGAACAGCTACATCAGAGGCAGCAGATGAGAGGGGCCAAGTGCCTCAACAGTCCATTGCACAGAACAGCTACATCAGAGGCAGCAAATGAGAGGGGCCAAGTGCATCAACAGTCCATTGCACAGAACAGCGACATCATTGGCAGCACATGAGAGGGGGTAAGTGCATCAGCAGTCCATTGCACAGAACAGCTACATCAGAGGCAGCAGATGAGAGGGGCCAAGTACATCAACAGTCCATTGCACAGAACAGCTACATCAGAGGCAGCAAATGAGAGGGGCCAAGTGCATCAACAGTCCATTGCACAGAACAGCGACATCATTGGCAGCACATGAGAGGGGGTAAGTGCATCAACAGTCCATTGCACAGAACAGCTACATCAGTGGCAGCATATGAGAGGGGCCAAGTGCATCAACAGTCCATTGCACAGAACAGCTACATCAGAGGCAGCATATGAGAGGGGCCAAGTGCAATAACAGTCCATTGCACAGAACAGCTACATCAGAGGCAGCAAATGAGAGGGGCCAAGTGCATCAACAGTCCATTGCACAGAACAGCGACATCATTGGCAGCACATGAGAGGGGCTAAGTGCATCAACAGTCCATTGCACAGAACAGCTACATCAGAGGCAGCAAATGAGAGGGGCCAAGTGCATCAACAGTCCATTGAACAGAACAGCGACATCATTGGCAGCACATGAGAGGGGGTAAGTGCATCAACAGTCCATTGCACAGACCAGCTACATCATTGGCATTACATGAGAGGAGCCACGTGCATCAACAGTCCATTGCAAAGAACAGCTACATCATTGGCAGCATATGAGAGGGGCTAAGGGCATCAACAGTCCATTGCACAGAACAGCTACATCATTGGCAGCATATGAGAGGGGCTAAATGCATCAACAGTCCATTGCACAGAACAGCTACATCATTGGCATCACATGAGAGGGGCCAAGTGCATCAACAGTCCATTGCACAGAACAGCTACATCATTGGCAGCACATGAGAGGGGGTAAGTGCATCAACAGTCCATTGCACAGACCAGTTACATCAGAGGCAGCATATGAGAGGGCAGAATGCAGTATCAGAACAGCAACAGGGCAGTGTTTACAACAGAGCAGGTACATCAGAGGCAGCACATGAGGGCACAATGCAGTATCATAACAGCAACAGGGCAGTGTTTACAACAGAGCAGGTACATCAGAGGCAGCACATGAGGGCACAATGCAGTATCATAACATCAACAGGGCAGTGTTTACAACAGAGCAGGTACATCAGAGGCAGCACATGAGAGGGCACAATGCAGTATCAGAACAGCAACAGGGCAGTGTTTACAACAGAGCAGGTACATCAGAGGCAGCACATGAGAGGGCACAATGCAGTATCAGAACAGCAACAGGGCAGTGTTTACAACAGAGCAGGTACATCAGAGGCAGCACATGAGGGCACAATGCAGTATCATAACAGCAACAGGGCAGTGTTTACAACAGAGCAGGTACATCAGAGGCAGCACATGAGAGGGGCTAAGTGGATCAACAGTCCATGGCAAGGCACAGGTACATCAGAGGCAGCACATGAGGGGGCAGAATGCAGTATCAGAACAGCAACAGGGCATTGTGGCCTACACAGCAGGTACAACAGAGGCAGCACGTGAGAGGGCAGAATGCAGTATCAGAACAGCAACAGGGCAGTGTTTATAACAGAGCAGGTACATCAGAGCCAGCACATGAGAGGGGCTAAGTGCATCAACAGTCCATTGCACAGAACAGCTACATCAGAGGCAGCATATGAGAGTGCACAATGCAGTATCAGAAGAGCAACAGGGCAGTGTTTACAACACAGCAGGAACATCAGAGGCAACCCAAGTACGTGTGTGAAGCGACTCGTGACAAGGACAATAATAATATCTAGGTGGTTACATTCGTCAATCTACACACAAAGTTAAATGACATGTGAGTGATGGCAACTAAACCTCACACCACAGAATCTGGTGGACTGCTTGAACTACTCGCTTCGGACACACCGCCAGCACCAGCGACAGGAGTGTGGGACACAGCCACCGATCTACTAACTGACACATGAGCCATAGACCCAGACACACCGCCAGCACCAGCAACCGGAGTGTGAGACACAGCCACCGATCTACTGACTGACACATGAGCCATAGACCCAGACACACCGCCAGCACCAGCAACCGGAGTGTGAGACACAGCCACCGATCTACTGACTGACACATGAGCCATAGACCCAGACACACCGCCAGCACCAGCAACCGGAGTGTGAGACACAGCCACCGATCTACTGACTGACACATGAGCCATAGACCCAGACACACCGCCAGCACCAGCAACAGGAGTGTGAGACACAGCCACAGCTGTAGTGACTGACACGTGAGCCCTAGACCCAGACACACCGCCAGCACCAGAAACAGGAGTGTGAGACACAGCCACAGATCTACTGACTGGCACATGAGCCATAGACCCAGCCACACTGCCAGGACATGTCCCTGTACACTGACCAACAAATACCATGCCTGCATCTGACACATGAGGGTGGCGGACACACACAGTGCCAGTACCTGCAACAGGAGAGGGCACAACTGACACAGTGCTACTACATGATGCATGACAGCGAACAATAGACACAGTGCCACTAGCTGACACATGAGAGTGAACTGCAGATGAGCCACTAGGACCACTGAAATGATGAGCCACAGGGCTGTATGGGCCAGGAGGCAGGGTGGCTCTGGGAGCTGGGGACAGCGTTACTGGAGCGACATTGGGGTGGTCAGGTCTCACTGGTGTGTGTCTCCGTTTCTTTGTGAAACGTAGGGGCACCCCAGACATGACTGGATTGGTAAGTGGAGTGGCATCATCAGACATCAAAGGTGTATCATGTGCTTGTGGTGGTCTGCTCTCTGGGGACGTGCTGGACCCTGCCTGCCGTTTGCTGTGGGCCTGCCTTCTGCCCTCTGCATCATGTGGAATGGGGGATGCAACAACAGTGTACTCCTTCCTCTGCTTCTGTGGGGCGTGGATGGGAGTAGAGGTATGGGGGGACTCCACTGCTGACACATGTGTTGTACGTTCCTTAAACATCATCCTCAGTGCAGCCAGGGGTGATATATGCCTGTCCTTGATGGTGCTCCTGTCCATGGGAGAACCCTTGCCCATGGGATGTGCCTTGGACGTAGGAGGTGTCCTGTCCCTGGAATGTCCCTGATCCCTTGCCGGTGCCCTGTCCCTGGGTGCAGACTTGTCCATTGTAGTGTCCCTCTCCTTTGAAGCTACCTTGCCCTTGGGAGTGTCCCTGCTCTTGGGAGGTGCCCTTTCCTTGGTACTGTTCTTGTCCTTGGGAGTGTCCCTGCTCTTGGGAGGTGCCCTTTCCTTGGTACTGTCCTTGCCCTTGGGAGTGTCCCTGCTCTTGGGAGGTGCCCTTTCCTTGGTACTGTCCTTGTCCTTGGGAGTGTCCCTGCTCTTGGGAGGTGCCCTTTCCTTGCTACTGTCCTTGTCCTTGGGAGTGTCCCTGCTCTTGGGAGGTGCCCTTTCCTTGGTACCGTCCTTGTCCTTGGGAGTGTCCCTGCTCTTGGGAGGTGCCCTTTCCTTGGTACTGTCCTTGTCCTTGGGAGTGTCCCTGCTCTTGGGAGGTGCCCTTTCCTTGGTACTGTCCTTGGCCTTGGGAGTGTCCCTGCTTGTGGGAGATGCCCTTTCCTTGCTACTGTCCTTGTCCTTGGGAGTGTCCCTGCTCTTGGGAGGTGCCCTTTCCTTGGTACTGTCCTTGCCCTTGGGAGTGTCCCTGCTCTTGGGAGGTGCCCTTTCCTTGGTACTGTCCTTGTCCTTGGGAGTGTCCCTGCTCTTGGGAGGTGCCCTTTCCTTGCTACTGTCCTTGTCCTTGGGAGTGTCCCTGCTCTTGGGAGGTGCCCTTTCCTTGGTACCGTCCTTGTCCTTGGGAGTGTCCCTGCTCTTGGGAGGTGCCCTTTCCTTGGTACTGTCCTTGTCCTTGGGAGTGTCCCTGCTCTTGGGAGGTGCCCTTTCCTTGGTACTGTCCTTGGCCTTGGGAGTGTCCCTGCTTGTGGGAGGTGCCCTTTCCTTGCTACTGTCCTTGTCCTTGGGAGTGTCCCTGCTCTTGGGAGGTGCCCTTTCCTTGGTACTGTCCTTGTCCTTGGGAGTGTCCCTGCTCTTGGGAGGTGCCCTTTCCTTGCTACTGTCCTTGTCCTTGGGAGTGTCCCTGCTCTTGGGAGGTGCCCTTTCCTTGCTACTGTCCTTGTCCTTGGGAGTGTCCCTGCTCTTGGGAGGTGGCCTTGGCTTGGGAGTCCCTTTTGTGGGGGATGCCTGTGTAGCATGTGAATCTATTTCCACCAACACCCCTTGATGATCCTGTGTGTCAACTCCAGTGTTGCTCACGTCATCTTCGGAGAAAGATATCACAGTCATAGGGGATGGTGTCTGTGCCCTCCGTGCCCTGCCTTGCTGCCTGTGGCTGCTCCTAGTGTAATAACCTGAATAAGAGGCCTGGTCTGATGACTCTTTCTCCCCTGTAACATCAAGTGGTGTGGATGGTGGTACAGAAGTAGCACCCTGTCTATGCGACTGTACAATGGCTGAGGACACAGTGTTTGCCAATGACTGAACTGTTCTGTGGAGACCAGCAACATCGCCATGCATCCCCTCCATGAATGCCACCACCTGCCCCAACTTCCTATCGTGGTCTTGGAATGCATTGATCATGTTGGTCTGCCCTACACACAGCTGTCGCAGCAGATCAACAGCCTCTGCACAAAGTGCACTTTGTGTCACAGGTGCAGGGGCAGCGGTTCCTGCACCGAAGGCAACTCTGCTCCCCCTCCTCTGGCGATCACGAGCAGTACATGTTGCAGTGGGTGGCAGTGTGGGCCCTGTGTGCTGTCTCCCGACTGAAGGTGTTGATTGCCCACTCCCTGTCTGTGACAACAGTGCTGACTCACCAACACTTTCTGAGGATGAGGGCGATGGTGTCTCCACATGTGAGTCCTCAGGGACGGTTCTGTCCCCCTCTCCGTGGCTGCCCTCTTCCGTGTCAGTCTGCGTGTGTGTCATCTCGGATCCAGATGCATTGCCACCACTCATCTCCGTCGTCTGTGTCTCAGTGCCCTCGGCCAAAGCTGGAAGAGAGAGGGAAGAGATGTGAAAGTAAGTGACACACTCACGTACTGAAGGTTTCAAAGTCACACCGTTCCGTACAGTCGATTGACATGTAGCACCCATCCTGTACACGAACCACCCCTACCACACATCCACACATCATAGATCCGTGGGTGTATGTGAAACCTGTACATCATACAAACAGGGCAAGTGCATGCAGACCACCACACATGTCATGCCATGGGACACCAGACCTCAACGGCATGTCCTGGAACCCTCAAATACAAATCAACTGGCATGTCCACCTGGCGGACATGGGTGCTACCGCTCACTCCGCTAATACCACCAACATGCAATATATGCTAAAGATACGCACCATGGATGACACTACTGTGTCTGAGCACAGATACATGCATTCACTCACAAGTTACAGACACATACAGTCTGCTTACCGCTAGTTTGCTGTTGATTCCCTCTCAGCCGGGCGGACAGGTCAGGATGTGTCACAGCAATGATGCGGTGCATTAGAGGTGTCATGGTGCGTCGTTCAAGGCGGCCTGTTCTCGGAATGATCCCCAGTGTCATATCCGCAACGTTCTTACTGAGCCTGGATATGTTGTCCCAGCGCTTGTGGCAGTGTGTGTGCCGTCTATTGCACACCCCCACTGCCCGTACATCACGTGCTATGGTCTTCCATACGGCCTTCCGAAGGTGCAGCTTCACCTACCAGGATGGGAGACAAGAAGGGAACGTCAGTGGACTGTTTGACAATCAATATACATTGCAGTAACACGTATCTTCATGCAGCCATGCACAGTACAACATATGTGAAGGTCCCACAGCACACTGCCAAGCTTGCAGAAGCAAGGAGTCAGTGACCACCTCATGCCCACCAACATGTTACACACTTCACTTACCACCTGTCCGGGGGCACCGTATTGCCGTTCATAGTGGCTGAGCACACCATCCACAAGGACATCCAGCTCCGCTGCGGTGAAGGGACGAGACCGGGTCTTTCGCACTCCCTGCATGGCAAGGGTCACGACTGTGGCAGTGCAGCAGCAGTTGTTGGATATCTCAGCAGCAGCAGGTCGAGGTGATGGTCGCAGGCAGCAGTTGTTGGATAGCTCAGGAGCAGCAGGTCGAGGTGATGGTCGCAGGCAGCAGTTGTTGGATAGCTCAGGAGCAGCAGGTCGAGGTGACGGTCGCAGGCAGCAGTGGCTGGAAGCAGTGAATGTGTGCAGGAGATCTTCACACATATATAGGGCCCTGAGCTCATTCCAGTGGCACACGTCTGCAGCTATTGGTTTTCCCTGGATGCTTCATTCAAAAAGAGCCAATGACTCACATTGTTGTGGCGGAGCACGTCTTCCGCAATTTTTGAATGCGCTTACGCGCAACGCGTAACTTGTTCCCATTGGCTACATGTGCATGGACCGTCATGTTCACACACCGCCAACCGCATGTGCGCACTACCGCGGCGGTGCATCATTTGAAATCTATCACTCACTGGCGCCGCTATGGCGGTGCACGCCTTCCGCGGTGGCAGTGCAGGCAAACACATACATTTGATGACGCAATCTGAAATGGCAGTTGAAACAACCCCTTACAGTGTCATTGCCTCACCCACCGCCAGTCCAGACTGGTCACCCACCGCCAGTCCAGGCCGGTCACCCACCTCCAGTCCAGGCTGGTCACCCACCGCCAGTCCAGGCCGGTCACCCACTGCCAGTCCAGGCTGGTCACCCACCGCCAGTCCAGGCCGGTCTCCCACCACCAGTCCAGGCCGGTCACCCACCGCCAGTCCAGGCACCGCCCAGTCCTGGCAGTGGGTGACCGGCCTGGACTGGCGGTGTGTGACCGGCCTGGACTGGCGGTGTGTGACCGGCCTGGACTGGCGGTGGGTGACCGGCCTGGACTGGTGGTGGGTGACCGGCCTGGACTGGCGGTGGGTGAGGCAATGACACTGTAAGGGGTTGTTTCAACTGCCATTTCAGATTGCATCATCAAATGTATGTGTTTGCCTGCACCGCCACCGTGGAAGGCGTGCAGCGCCATAGCGGCGCCGGTGAGTGATAGATTTCAAATGATGCACCGCCGGGGTAGTGCGCACATGCATTTAGCGGGGTGCAACCGGGATGGTCATTGACCATACAGCATATGTCATGCATATTTGCTGTGTAATCGGTCATCTCCTGTGTTGGTGGAAGGCGTCCCCAGATGGCGTATGTACACACACTGTATGTCTCCGCACACATGTAATCTTCTTAGTTGTACGAGTGTGTCAGGACATGTCCAGAATGCTGTAAGATTTTTGATGTGTAGTCTATGGACCATGTCAACGTGCGACATTCATGGCCATTTTTTGCATGTGTGCTCAGACTGTAGACCTTGCCAGTGGTTAACAAAGGCTAGTGTTGTGGGCCAAAGTAGCGTCAGATGTGCATTGCGACGTGTTGACGTTTTGGTCTTGTGGACACACGTGTTCATTTCTACACATCTACACAGTACCGCAAGGGTGTGTACACACATTCATTATCTGTTGTGAGTGTGTTGTTTGTGTGTGCAAGTAACAGTGATGTGTGTGTACATGTCTGTTGTTGTGTGCCCATGCATGTCAGCTGAGGGGGCACTGTCTGTGTGTTCATGGGTGCATGAACACAAGTAGGGTGTCTTCCAATTTCATGTTGTTTGTGCACGTACATGTGTGTCTGTGTGGACGCTTGTCCACATATGGGCCCTCAGTCATGTGTTGTTGCAAGATGTTTTAACATGTGTGCATGTTACATTGTACATGTTAGCCCACAGGATGTTCTTTGTGGCTGTACATTGTGTGTAGTCAGCTCTATTTCCTGATATATTGTGGCGGTCACACATATCATCACTGTCTGCAACATGTATTATTAGCATTGTGGTGCTCAAGATGTGATAGTGTTGCACAGCTATGCGTTGTTGGTCATTTGACATCTGCTGCCATCTACTCCCACACAGGAGGGCTCCAAATGTGCATCGACCATACACTGTGCTGGAGGACATGGTTGACGAGGAGGTGATCCGCAAATACCGGCTTGACCGACTGAGAATGCAGGAGCTTGTCACACAATTGTCACCTCATCTACAGCCACGCAGGACATATCCTGGAGCTTTCACACTCACAGCAAAGGTGATGGCGGCACTACATTTCTTTGCTACTGGCACTTTCCAGTACACCGTTGTTCATGCGGGAGGGACGTCACAATCCATGTTCAGTATGGTTCTGCGGGATGTCCTGAATGCCATGATGCATTACAAGGATGATTACATCCATTTTCCACGTCAGGCACAGTTGGCAGCAGTCAAAGGGGACTTCTAGGCCCTGGCCCAGTTACCACACGTGGTGGGTTCAATTGATGGGACACATATTGGTCTCATACCACCCCAGGCACGTGAAGCTGTATATAGGAATCGGAAGCACTACCATTCGATCAACGTGCAAGTGGTGTGCCTGGCTGACAACATCATCTCGCATGTGTGTGCCAGATTTCCCGGTTCCGCCCATGACTCACACATCATGCGGAGCAGCATTGTCCCCCAACTGATGGCTAATCTGCGTCCAGAACGTGCGTGGCTTGTAGGTGAGTGTGCTGGAAGGACAATTGTGTTGTCAGTGTGTTGTGAGGACAATTGTGTTGTATGTGTGGCATGGTGTTTCCACAATTCATGGTAATGACATTTGTGTCTGTCATCACACCACCTAGGCGACTCGGCGTACCCAAACAGGCCGTGGCTGCTGAGCCCCATCAGGAATCCTACTACCCCTGTTGAATTGCGTTATAATGATGCCCATGGGAGGACACGTCGAGTGATAGAACGTACATTTGGGCTGCTGAAGTCTAGGTTTCGCTGCCTGGATAAAACCGGAGGGGCCCTGCCATACTCACCAGGCAAAGTATGCAAAATCATGATTGCCTGCTGCATGCTCCACAACCTGGCCTTGCGCAATAACATAGAACTGATCATGGACCCTGAAGACCAACAGGTTGCTCGGCCTCCCATCCCACCCATGTCGACTGATGAGGATAGTGGTGAGGAAGAAGGTGTGGACCAGAGGCGTCAGCTCATTGATCGATATTTCCCTTGAATGTGAGTAACTACCGCTTGTACAGCCAGACAATGCATGATGTATGTTTGGTGGTGGAGTGTGGATGTGGTGTGTCTATGCAGCCTGTTCTGGTATGTTCTGTTTGCAAATGTGTGTGTTAGATGGGGTACATGGTATGCTCCCTGATGTGTGTCCTGTGATCCACTTAATTGGTGATGAGTGTGGTTTGTGGGATGTTGCTGTACAGTGTGTTGTGATGGGTGTGAATCTCTTTCCTGACCTGGGTTTGTTGTTCTCTCATTATCCCTGGGTCACTCCCACAGAGGCATGATTCTCAACAACATTGATCCCTGCACCTGGCAACGTTAGATTATAAGACATTCATGTGAATAAAGCATGGAGGCAACACATCATTGAGTGTCTACGTGATGTTTATTTACAGGTTGAGGATTGTTGTTGGTGCATATTTACAAAGAAGTGTTGGTGGGGGAGTGAGAGTTGAAGGTCATGGCAGATGAAATCACCGTGGGGACACCACAATGTGTGATGTCCAGCTAGTCCAACAGACGTGTGGCAATGGTTGGCATTGTGGGACAGGATAGTTTTCAGGGTGAATGGCAGGCTCAGACAAGGGTGAAGTCATTGGCGCCCCCTCTTAGAGCGGGTAGATGGGGCAACACCACTGTTCTCACCAGCATGCAGCCTCGGACGGCCCCTCCGTCTTGGAGCTGGAGCGGAGACAGCTGTGGAGGCAGGTTGGTCAGGGGCCACCTCCATGTCCGTGGGCTCAGGTGTGGGTGGCGGTGGTGTTGGGGAGCGGTCCCGCTGGGCACTAGGGTGAGGGGGGGGTAGTGGTGCGCGTGACAGCCAGTCCCTCCACAGAGCAGTTGCTTGGCCCATGATGCCACAATTTGCCTTATGCGCAAATCTATGGACCGCAACAGATTGCTGTTCTCCTGCGAGTCTTGGTGGGCCATTCAGACTGTTCCTGCGCCCGCTGATAGGAGGCATTGACTCTTGCAATGGCTTCCAGGGTTTCGGCGGCAGGATGGGGTGGGTGTCCTCACCCACCTCGCCAGACAACTGCACTCCTGGTTGTGTGCTGTGCCCTCACCTGTGTCCTCCAACGTCCACTCTCCCTGCTTGCCTGGGATGTAGATGGCCCATCATCGGCTGATGGGTCAGGCAGGGTGGCACAGGCAGGAGTGGTGGTGGTGGTAGCTGCACAGCTCACTATGGCAGGTGATGGTGTGGTGACACAGGCCGTGGTGGTGGAGGCAGTGATGTCCTGTGAGCCTGATGCCCCTGGAAGCCTGCTTGGTCCCGCCTCGTCCTCTGCGTCTGAGCTAGCAATGGGCTCGTCCCCAAAGAGTCCGTGCTGTGAGGGGGCGACTGGTGCTGGCGGTTGGTGCTTGCGCCAGTTAAGTTGCGATCACCTGAGGGACAAGATTATCACGATCAATGCTGTGGACATGACATGGTTTTGGTAACAACATTACTAATCAATTACCTCTCTCACACCACCACCCCACCGCCATCCCTCCCTGTGGACATGGGGGCCTGTTGGGAGTTGTAGTGCTGGTCTCTTTCACCCCCCACCCACCGCCATCTCTCCCTGTGGACATGGGGGCCTGTTGGGAGCTGTAGTGCTGGTCTCTCTCACCCCCACCCACCACCACCCTCCCTGTGGACATGGGGGCCTGTTGGGAGGTGTAGTGCTGGTCTCCCACACACCCCACACACCTCTCTCACACCCCCCACCCACCACCACCCTCCCTGTGGACATGGGGGCCCGTTGGGAGTTCTAGTGATGGTCTCTCTCACCCACCACCCTCCCTGTGGACATGGGGGCCTGTTGGGAGTTCTAGTGCTGGTCTCCCACACACCCCACACACCTCTCTCACCCCCCCCACCCACCACCACCCTCCCTGTGGACATGGGGGCCTGTTGGGAGTAGTAGTGCTGGTCTCCCACACACCCCACACACCTCTCTCACACCCCCCACCCACCACCACCCTCCCTGTGGACATGGGGGCCCGTTGGGAGTTCTAGTGATGGTCTCTCACACCCCCCACCTACCACCACCCTCCCTGTGGACATGGGGGCCTGTTGGGAGTAGTAGTGCTGGTCTCCCACACACCCCACACACCTCTCTCACACCCCCACCCACCACCACCCTCCCTGTGGACATGGGGGCCTGTTGGGAGTTGTAGTGCTGGTCTCTCTCACCCCCACCCACCACCACCCTCCCTGTGGACATGGGGGCCTGTTGGGAGTTGTAGTGCTGGTCTCCCACACACCCCACACACCTCTCTCACACCCCCCACCCACCACCACCCTCCCTGTGGACATGGGGGCCTGTTGGGAGTTGTAGTGCTGGTCTCCCACACACCCCACACACCTCTCTCACACCCCCCACCCACCACCACCCTCCCTGTGGACATGGGGGCCTGTTGGGAGATGTAGTGCTGGTCTCTCTCACTCACGACCTACCGCCATCCCTCCCTGTGGACATGGGGGCCTGTTGGGAGTTGTGGTGTTGGTTGCTCTGACAACATGCAAGCATGGGAAAGTAGGAGGCAACATTTGTAGTGGGTCATGGTGGGTGCATTTGAGCTGAGGACTTCACATTTGGGTGACTGTGTGGTCCACATGCATGGATTGGGGCCAGGGAGATGTGTCTTGTCAGTTGTGCATGGCAGACCATGGCAGTGTGATCGTGGTCATTTGTTTGCACTTACCAGCCTCTTCTCCCTCCTCGATTCCTTCCAGGCTCTCAGGGTGCAGTTTGCCCAGCACCTTCTCCTCCCATTCAGCAAATGGTAAGGGCTCCGGGGGAGTGCCGCCGCCAGTGTGGTTTGCCCGCAGGTGGTTCTTCGCCCTGATGCCTTTCACCCTTGCCTTGAGGTCGTGCCACCGCCTCTGGATGTCGTGTTTGGTGCGTGGCACGGTCCCTGCCGCATTCACTCTGGTCACTATCCTGTCCCACATGTGGTTTTTGGTTGCCAAGGTTGTCTGCTGGACTAGGTTGCCGAAGAGCTGTGGTTCGACACGGATGATTTCATCCACCATGACCTTCAACTCAGTGTCAGTGAATTTAGGATTTTTCTTGGGGGCCATGGTGTGTGATGTGCAAGGTGTTGGTGTGGTGGGGTGGGATGTGCAGGTGTGTGGTGTGTAGGGATGGCGTTGGGTTGGGTTGGGTGGTGTGTGTGTTTGTGAGCAGGTTGTATGTGTGTGTGTGTGTCTGCTGTTCATGGTAATGTGGCTCTTGCTTGCAGCTGTGCTGTGATGCAAAGGACTGTGGTAGTAGGAGGGTATCTTTTTATACTCTGTGTGGTGGTGGTGTCCCAATGGTTGTAGGCAATCAGGTGTTCTGTGGGTGTGGTGATTTATGTGCATTTTTCGGAGCTGGGGGGGGGTGTCATTGGGGCGTGTAGTTGCTGGGGGTGGGTGTTTCTGGTGGTTGGGTGTTCGGTTTAATGTATTTTCTATTTACTTCCGTCTGCCATTTTGTAATTGGTTTGACGGCAGGGATGGTGTTTGTGTGGTCCTTCCGCAGTCATGGTCAGTTTTCGGAGGTATTGTTTCTGCGACGGTGGAGGACAGCGGTGAGTTCCGTTGGAATGGCGGCATTATCCTAATCGCGCGGACGGACCCTCCGCAGGTATGGCGGCGTTTGGGCCTGTTCCCGCGGTCATGTCTGTCTGCGGCAGTGGGTGTTCTTTTGGTTCCGTCCGCCGCGGACGGTGTTAGATGTGTTCCGTCCGCCGCGGACAGTGTTTGATGTGATCCGTCCGCCGCGGTCGGAGTTTCTTGACATGAATATCCTAATCGCAACCGCGGATTCTCCGCGGTGCGGGCGGGAGTGATTTTTCCGCGCCCATGGCGGACGGTACCCGTCTCTGTCCGCCATCCTAATCGACCCCTAAGTTTGTATTCAATAAAGGGGGCAAGGAAACGAAAACTAGGAATGTATATATGGTTTTTTTTTGCTGCTCACATGAACGCTTGATGTAAGGTCTCTCATCTGTTGCTTATTTTTTTAAATATTATTTATGTTTTTTCTTACTATGGAGGTAAATGCTGGTTGATGTGTATCTCTTATTGCTGAATTGTGGAAATAAATAAATACAATTAAAAAAAAGAAAAAGACAGTGTTTTTGATCCTTGCAGGTCACACAGCACATCAAGGCAGAGACAGATCAAGTACCTCTGGTCATGCTGCAGAGATACCTGACTGCACATTGTTACTTGAGATAATCAATGCTTCAGGCAGAACGCCACATGAACAAAGCAAGGAGGCTGCATGAACCCTCGGCTCAGATTGACGTTGGACTTGGAACTGGAACAAAGTCATACTGGCAATGAGGAGTTTGAAACCCCTCGTAAATGGTATCATTTATCCCTGTTTGTCTCTAGCCGTACAGTCAGAGTGTCTGTCTCAGTCTTAGTCCTTCACATGCACAGAAACTATAAATGGAAGATTATTCATAATTAGTCTTTCCTGTTTTCAGTTTCTATTTTTATAAAATCCTGGCGATTTTTTCATTGTTTTCCAGTTATTTCAATACCTTAAAAACAGTGCACCATTAAAAACTACAGAAACTATGTTTTCCAGTGTTTATGGAACATTTTGCTTTTATTATTGCTTGCTTTTTGCACTGATAGTGCATTGTATAAAGACAGTGTATGTACTCTGTATATGAGGTACAAATACATTTTTACAAATCAAATTTATTGTAGTACACCATACAATACTTCTTCAGTGAGTCTATAGTGATCATGCTCGCTCTTTCATTCCCATATAAACTTTTATCTCTGAAAAGGCCCTCTCAACTTTGACAGCGTCAAAACAGCAGTACACAATTTGCTAACTCTGGCCAAAGAGATAGCTTTCCATGCCAATAGTCCGAAAAAAATTCCCCTTTACAGAAGGGATCTAGAACTTGTGCAGAATACCACATTGAGGCTTTATTGACTTCAAATGCCATGGTTGGTGAAGGGACATCTCTATGTATCATTGAAAACCATTTCTCATGCATTGTAAAATAAAATTTCCTGTATTTCTCCTCAACATTTCTTAGTTTACCAAGTGGCAAGGATTCTAACATGGAACATGATGCAGTGCAGTCACTAAAAGTGTCGCCCATCATACTCTCAAGTAGATGTTTCCCATCTAAACCAATTACGGTGAACACTTGGTAGACAAGGGTGTTTTCAGACTCTAGTTTTGTTATTATGTCTACTACAACAGTCATGTTTTCCTGTAAAAATCTAAGAATGCAGTAGAGTGTACTTTTTTCACATCACTATCAAAATGCGACCGAAGATCCTCACATTTCTTGCCTTTGGCATCATCTTTAAGCACAAATTCTGTAAACGGTAGCCACATGGATAATATAGCATTCACAGCCTCTTGGGCTTAGAGCCACCAGCTAAATTACACTTTTGGGATAACTCTTTCTTTTGCCATACAAAGCATAACATGAGAAATATATGCATTTTAGTTCCAGCGCATAACGAAACAGTGCACTAGAATGGACTACAAAGTCAATAGCATTCAACATTAACTCTGAAGATTGTAAAGATGTGTTCAGCATACCATCTAGCAAGTGAAGTGTCAAGGATCTCTTACAATGAAGCACTTCAGTTCAGGTATCGATCTTGATAGTTCATCACACAACATTTTCATATACGTAGCTGAATCACTGCAAATACAAACAATATCACTCCAATCTTTTTTGAACTTGGTAAGTACTTTTTGCAACAACATTCTAAGTGACACTGCGTTCCATGCTTTCCAAATGTCTGGTGTCATGTTTTCATCACTATCCTAAATGCCTGATGGCAGCACTCTTTTCATGTATGCCTGTCAACACACCTTGCATTCAATGTATAAAGCCTGGGATGTTTAGCAATTGACCTATTATCAATACTGACTGGCAATGGGGGCTGATGTATTAAAGGGTTTCACCCAATCTCTGTCTGTGGGTAAATGGAAAAGGTTTATATATTGGGAAAGATTGTTATGAAATCAGGCATTTTACCTATCAGTAAAAGAATCCAACGTAGTCAATATATCAAATATGATTTTGATATTTCTAGATTCTCTACAGTATATAAAATAATTAAATAAGACATAAGCATGCTTCTAAATCATGCATTTTTAGACCAAAGACAAAAACTGAAACAAGCAAAAGGAAGAAGAAACAATATTTTAGTGACATCCCTAAATGACAAAACTCAAGTAGAATGATGCTAGCCCAGTCTTTCGTGCTGCTACCTTGCATAACAAAGTTACATTGTATTGACCCCTTCAGGAAGAAATAAAAATGACTCTTTCACTCTTTTCCTTTTCCTTTATTTGAATGGCATTTAGTTTGTGGTTGTGCAGTTGTTTTTTCAGTGTTTATATGTTTACACAGGTGAGGGTTATTTCCCTTTCGGGGGAGTTTTATCAGTTATAGGTTTAAACCAAAAACCGGATAGCCTATTTATAATGATCATATGCTCGTCATGTTTCAGGGATGTTAGGTAAAGCCACGACTCATTTGGCACTGAATGCTTTTGGAACCATCTGTGCAGTAGCACACTTGCTTTCACTGTCTGAAGACATTTATGTTTCTAGTGTACAGACATGGCACTCGATTACATGTAAGATTATCACCAAGTGAGGGTTGTGGGTCAGACCAAAAAAAAACAACTGGATTGGGTTTTAGAGGCGTTTCTTTTTCAAGCAACCGCATAATGGCTACATTTGTACTAGCAGCTGCTTCTGCAGGGCAGGAACCAGAAGAAGAGGCCTAGCCTGTCATTGAAGAGCAAAGCTTCATCATGGTAGTCTTAGTGTTGGTCATTTAGGCACTTTCTAGAGTAGCTTTGAGCATTAAAAATCGATTTCTTGCAATTTTGATTTCGAAACCTCTCTTTGAGTGGATTAGGCAATTTGGACTATGTCGCATTCTTCTCAGACGTTTCTAAAATCATTTTAAATGAAGCAATTCGCATCTTAGACATTTTAGGCTTTGATGGTAAGGAGGCGCTTGACAGCACAGGTAAAGTAATGACTGATAATCAAACTTAATGGCTTACTGCCTCTTTCAAATTCTAATGAACTTTGCTTCTGTACCACTGTTTGTTGTCCTAGTATTTAATTTCATTCTTGTTGTTTAATTTTCTTTTTCAATATCAACAATGGTTCTGTTGGGTATGAACCTGATTGCTTCAAAACCTGCACATATCCTTCAACATATGGTAAGTCATAATTATGTCATTTGTTATGACTTCTTAGAATAATCATAAATGCAAATCCAAACAAGAAAGAGGGTCAGAAGACGTTTTAATCATTAAATTGTTTTTTCATTCATGATTTGTTTTTTTCTTTATAAAGACCCTATAGTAATGCATAGAACATAATTCAAAAAGAGGTTAATTAAGTGATACGTTATGATAAACGGCGCATCAATTCCAGTGAGTGAGATGTGACATACTGTGAAAAAGTGACATAACAATTGGTGATTTATATACACGTGAGTAGGCTAGGTCATTGCCAAAGCAGTATGCATAACATATCAAGGGTTTCAGATTGAGCCGATACATTTAATGCGGTCGTGCAAAAGGTGCTACACTCACCATTGGATAATGGTCTCTATGTCTCCTCGAGGGATCAATCACGGTCACAGTCCGTCGTGTTGTCGGCCTGCAATGATGGTTCTAACTGCGGCTCTGCTGATATACCTGGGACTGCCCTCGAGGACGTTGCCTCGTTATTAGGATACCACACGTTAGGGCCCCGAACTGCGTCGGTCCCTGTGACGTCATGGCGCTGACGGGCGTGTCGTGTTCCGTTGCTAAGCGACCCAATAGGAAACCACACATCTGGGCCCCGGGATGTGTCTGTCAATGTGACATCATAGTGCTGCGGGGCGTGTCATGTTTCATTGCTCACACTAGCGTTGCTCGTGAGCAGGGCGAATAGAGTGTCGGTAGTCTGGGCAGGGCAGTGTGACATCAACATGGTTAACATAAGTAGTTTAGTACCAAGTTCAGTGTGTTGTAGTGACAAGCATAACTACATTTATAGAGCAGGTTAGACATAGTCACATAATCATGTCAACTCATTATACATAAATGTGTATAGATACATCAGAATAACATTGTTATGCATTTTCTGTACAAAAAACTAAGTTACAGTTGCCCCATCTGCCTTGCTGTTTCCTCTCTTTCTCTCAAACCTTGCTGCACAGTGTTAAGGGAATGTATCCACCTGCATTCCTTATAGTTCATTGTTTTTGAGAGGGAACCACCTCTTGTGCCTATGGATACCTTTTCCAACACCCTCCATTCCATTTCCCCTGGTTTGTGTTTGTGAGTGTTGTAATGTTCCACAAGTGGGGCCCCCGCTGTGTTACATCTAAGTCTGCTCATGTGCTGTAGAATTCTAGTTTTAACTTTTTGCATCGTCTGCCCAACATATACCAACCCACAGGGGCAAGTGATGGCATATATGACATGGGTGCTGTTACAATTCGTGAAGTGTGGTAATCTATGCGTTTTGGAGTTGTAGGTGAAACTGGATCCTTCCTGGCAAAAGTCACAGGCTTTGCAGTTCCCACATTTGTGGTGCCCAACCACTGGTGGTAAGTTCAGCATGCTTCTCAGGTCCGGTTGTTTGGGGGGTTCTAGGAATGCCCTGATTACAGTGTCTTTTATGTTTCTTCCCCTTTTGAAGGCAAACAGCGGTTGCTCTTCAATGTGTAATTCCGCTGCTACAAGGTTCCAGTATCTTTTTATGATTTTTTTGATATCCGTGCTCCTTGTATTGTATGTGGTCACACAAACAATGCCCCTTGTCTCATCGGTTTTGTTTTTGGCCTCAAGTAGTTGTTCCCTTGGTTGGTACCATGCACGTTTCTTGGCGCGCTTTAGTAGTCCTGATGGGTAACCACACTTCTTTAGTCTCATGGTCAAGTCATCTGCCTCACGGAAAAAGTCCTTTCTCTGGTAGCAGTTCCTTCTTAGCCTCAAGTATTGCCCATAGGGCAAGTTGTCCCTCAGGTTCCTTGGGTGGTGAGAGCCATACATCAATAGAGTGTTCCTTTCCATAGGCTTACGATAAAGATCCGTGTATAGAAGGCCATCTTCAGCTTTAAATGTAAGATCCAGGAAGTCAATAGAATCCGAGTTGTAGGCCATCGTGAACTGAATGTCACTGCTCCTGCTATTCAACCAAGCATGGAACTCATTGAGTTCTGCCTCATTTCCCGACCAGATCATCAACACATCATCGATGTATCTCTTCCATACATCGATTCTGTCCAGGTAAGGGTTGTCCAAGTCATATAGGTGTTTCTCTTCGTAACTGTCCATGAATATATTGGCCAGACTTGGGGCATATGTAGCGCCCATGGCGACTCCTTTACACTGAAAGTAGAATTGATTTTTTAACACAAAAAAGTTCTTTCTCATTGCTATTTCCAAGATTTTGATCAGAAAGTCGGTAGGGGATCCAGTGCGGTCTGTCTCTCTTGTCCAGTGTGATTCTGATGACTTCTATTGCAGTGGTTTGGGGAATGGACGTGTATAGAGATGATACATCAAGTGTCACTAGCATCTGCTTCTTACCATCAAACGTTTGGCCTTCCAGTAGCTGGATGATGTGCATGCTGTCCCGCACATAGGATTTGGTGGTTGGTACCCAGGGCTGAAGAAAGTGGTCAATAAACTTGTTCAAAGGCTCTAAAATCGAGCCACAGCCTGATACTATAGGCCTGCCGGGTGGCTTGTCAAGCCCCTTGTGCACTTGCGGTAGCGCGTATATTGTTGGAATTCTGGGTTCCCGTTGGTTGAGGAAATCATGTTCATGTTGGTTCAGGAAGCCATCCTTCATTGCTATTTTGGTTGTGGCTTCAATTAGTGTTTTTATTTGTGAGGTGGGGTGTCTTGTCACCTTACTATAACTGTCTTGCATTTGAAGTTGTTGTTCAATCTCGCAGATGTAGACTTTTTTTTTTTTTTTTTTGGTAATCCTCATATATCACGAATGGAACTCTTGATGGAAAGCTGGCACCTCCATGCACCATTGGTCGTTCTGTACCGGCCCTCGTTGTTTACGGCCAAAAAGCAAAGTGGTACGCCTGCATCCTCAAGTAGCCACTGCCTTCCCCTCCATACTCCTTTTTTTCGCCGATCTTTGGGCGCCCATGCTACTTAGGAGTCCAGGGAACCAGCAGGGCTCCAGACAAATCATTGGAAAACCAATCACCGAAGTTGCCATGCCACCAAGGCCTCCCAGACCTTAGTCTCACTCACGGGGTCACATGCCATATCTGATTTACTTGTTATCATAATCTGCCGTAGACAATTAGCAAAGGTAGGGGGAGTTGGGCCTTGCCAACAAAATTATGTAAAAGACAAATTTCGTGGGGAGATCGTCTACCTGATAAGCCGTGATAAGCCCTGAGATGATAGTGAGCGTTGAAACTAATATGGGCATTGAGAGGACCTCTTCCAGGAATTCCCTTATCTTACTCCAATATTCCTCCAATTCGGGACAATCTGCGAACATATGTACATCATCTGCTTTCAGATGACCGCACCTCGGGCAGTCGTAATCTATGTTAGAGTATTTAGCTAGTTTCTTAGGCGTTATATAAACTCTATACATTGTGAACAGATGATTTCTTTTTAGAGCTGCTGGCTTAATTACAGCGTTTAATACTCTGAAAGAGTCGTGCCAAAACTCCATAAAGGACCCACTGGCCGGATTTATAGCGTTGCTCCATATTTTGGTAATTTCAGCCTCTGACACCTCCTCACCCTCTAACAGTGCTGAATACCAAAAAGATATTTGACTCTTCCACTTGCCCCCTCTCGTTACTGCATCAAATTTGGGGTTGGGGGGATAGTTAGCAGCGGATCTTACGGGTCTCCTTGCCCACCACCCTGATAGTTGATAATATTTAAACCTGGTCAAGGTCCCCCTTGTTAAATTGGAGAGCGTGTCCCAGCTTAAGAGCTGTCCATCTTCCTGCAAATCCCCCCAATATTTCAACCCAGCCTGTTTTAATGGTAGCGATAAAAGGTCATTTAGGCATGCAGGAAGTCCGGGAGAATCCCATATCGGGGCCTGTGACGCATAATAGGGGATGTTCAGTTTATTCTTCACAAATACCCAATTTTTCAAAGCCGTCCCCAAAATCTTCAACCTTACTTTTTTGAAAAATTTTGGGTCCCCGAATTTATAAAGGAAGAAACTCGATCCCTGGGGGACATCTTTTAACAAGGCAGAAAATAGCAAACCCATCGATGATTGGTCCAGTTGACCAGCCATGGTTCTAAAATGCTTGAAGTGGAAAGCTTGACAATACATAAGTAAATCTGGAAAAGCAAGCCCTCCTGTCTTTAGACCTCTCCTTAATTTTTTCCAAGCTATTTGAGGGCCTTTGGCATTCCAAATAAATGATCCTAATTTTCCTTGTAGTTTTTTAATTAGAGCTAACGGAAAAGATAAAGGGATTGCATTAAATAGGAAAGTGATTTTTGGAAGGATTATCATTTTCAAGAGGTTTCTTTAGTGACTCTAACTAGATTAATTTTTGGGATTTCTTCTATCTTATTCACTAGATGGACTCCCAGATACCTCATATTATCTTTTTTCCCTATTGAGTCTGTCTGCTGGGTCCATTCCATTATTTCCGTTTTTTCTACATTTATAGAATACCTAGAAATTTTACCAAACCCTTCGGCGAGCTCTAATAATCTGGGTATTGCTTCTTCTGGGTTTGACGTATACATCAGCAGGTCATCTACATACAATGCAAACTTCAATTCCATGTCAGCAATCTTAAAGGGTTTGATTAATGGTTCTGCTCTTAACATACAAACAAAAGGCTCAATATATAAGTCAAACAAAAGGGGGGATAAGGGACAGCCCTGACGCGTGCCTCGGGTAATGCATATCTGCTCCGTCAGGGAGCCATTTACTAGGACTTTTGCTGTTGGGGCTGAATATAGTAGCTTTATGGCTGTTATAAAACTTTCAGGGAAGCCAAATTTTTCCATCGTCATCCAGAGGTAGTCCCAGTCAACCTGGTCAAAAGCCTTGGCGGCGGCGACTGCACAATAGTCAGGGGCAACTTCTTCTCTTGGGCTACATCTATTGCGGCAACTACTTGAAAGGTCAACTCGTTGAGTTGCCTATCCGGAATAAATCCCCTTTGGTCGCAATGTACCAACGCTTTTACTACCTTTGCTAGTCTAGTTGCTAACACCCCTGCGAATACTTTATAATCTACGTTTAATAAGGAGATAGATCTAATAGACTCTATCCTACTCGGATCCTTATTTGGCTTCAATATTAGTGTAACTATAGCCTCAGCCCATGATCTTGGAGCCTGCCCCCCTTGAAGTAAAATATCGTTAAACAATAAGGTCAAAGCCCCTATTATCTGCTCTTGCACGATCTTGTACAATTCCACTGGAAGCCCATCTGGGCCTGCGGCCTTACCCTTAACCATCTTTGACAGCTGAATCCTCACTTCTCCTTCTCTTATTTCCGAGCTAAGAAAAGACCTGTCTGAATCTACCAACTCAGGGATCTGTGCATTAGCCAGCCATATTTCTGTCTGCTGCCTACTCAAAGAAGGGTTAGCTCCATAAAGGGACTGCATGTACCTCATTACCTCTTCCCTAATGAGGTCATCATCATTAGTTTTTTCTCCCGTGCTTGTTAGTAGTAAACTGTCTATTAGGTTCCTTGTTCTGTCTGCTCGGGCTTTCCACGCTAAGAGTCGTCCACACTTCTCGCCGTAGGCGAAATGTTGCAAATTACTTGTGTCCCACTTTTCCTTCAAAGTTTTATCTATCTCCGCTTGGTATTCAGCCCGCAGACAATCCAGTTCCCTCTGAAGAGATAGTCTATTATCGGTCTCATCCACAGATGCCCTTTGCAACTCTGATTCTTTGAGTTTGATTCTCGAAATCCTTGCTTCCCTGCTCTCTCTCTCCAGTCTGTTCCTCCTTATCATCAGGGTTGTTAAAAGGCCTCGGGAAAAGGCTTTATATGCATCCCAGACAGTTTGTTTACTTTCTGTCCCGATGTTGACCCTAAAGTACTCCTCCGCCTGGATCACTAAGTCCTGTCCGACCCCCTCTTCCAACAGCAACGTCCGATCCAGTGTCCATCTCCTTTGCTGCATTTTTTGCTTCAGACTGATCACCACCTCCACTATTGAGTGGTCTGACAGAATTGCTGGAATATATGATATAGAGTCAACTGCTGATGTAAGAGTTTTATCCAATAGAAAGAAGTCTATCCTAGAGTGATGTCTATATCGTCTGCTGTAGAAGGAATAATCTCTCTTTCCCGGATTTCTGAGCCTCCAAATATCTGTCAAGTTAAAATCCCGTATTAGATTCTTCAACTCCAATCTAGTTTTTTTGGGGGTTGTGAATTTTACTCTTGAGGTTCGATCCAGTTCTTTATCAAAGATTACGTTGAAATCGCCCCCCAGAATTATGGGACCCTCTGTCTCTATTAAACTGGTTTTGAGTTTCAACAGAGCCCCAGGGGCATCCAGATTCGGACCATAGTAGACTGCACAGGTAAGAAGGGTACTCCCAGCAATCAAAGACGTCACCAACCACCTACCGGAGTTATCTGTCTCATGTTTAATAAGCCTGATCCCTGTGCCTGCTCTGATAATTATTGCCACCCCTCGCGTACTGCCACCTTGTTCTGAGCAAACAACATCCTGGACCCACCTACATCTACCGAATGTTCGATTACACTCTTCCCTCTCCAAATGCGTCTCCTCTAGTAGACATATATGAGCCCCTGAGTTAAACATAAAATCAGTGATCCTTCTCGCTTTCTTTCTATCCCTTAACCCGTTAACATTCCAGCTTATTAATTTTATTCTACTTATCATGTCGACCTTGTTCCTCTATGCCCACTTTGAGGATTCTAGACCAGCTCCCCATGAGAGTACAATTTAATTTCGTGCATAAATGAGGATTATTTTTTTTTGTTTTTCCCCCGCTCCCCACCCTCCTACCCCCCTCCCCTGAGGAACCCCCTCCTTGATTCTTCTGGCGAACATGTCGCCAATTGGGAGTTTTCCAGACCCCTGGATGGTGACCCCCTATAGCAAATCACACTTTGAGAGTACGCCAACTGTTTGAGATTCAAATATATATAAAGAGAAAAATGTGCAAAAAATACCTAGGTGACCCCCTTTTCTTTTTTTCTTTTTTTTTTCCCTTTTTCTCCCTTTCATTCTCTTATTTCCCTTTTTTTATCCTTCCTTCCTTTCCCGCCCAAAAGAAAGAAATATCAAAGAAGATTCTGCTTAAAGCTTCTTATGCCTCACCTATCCCGACTTATTCACCTTAATACAAGTGTTGCTTAGTTTCTAACTGTACCCTTGGTTGTAAACTTCACTTTTACACCCATCTTTAAGACCTGTGCTATAACTTCTATCCATCAGGGGCGCCCACTACCAAATTGTTGAAAGTTTTAGGGATTTATGTCTCTCTTTCTTAAATTGCACTTTCTCGCATTAGGGTGATGAAGGAATCAACTTCTTGTGTTGAAGTGAAATTATGTGTCTTGTTCTTCCAGACCACTCTCAAAAAAGCTGGGAACTTCATTTGCACCTGGGCCCCCAGGCTCCTCAAGTCCGGCATCCGGCTCCCTAGCTCCCATTGCCTCTGCGCCGTTACTTTCCCCACATCTGATCGAATAAGATAATTGGCTGAACCAAATTGTAAAGATTTTTCTTGCAAGGCTCTGCTCAGAATTAGTTCTTTAACCGTAAAGGTCAAGAAATTTACCAGGATCTTCCTCGGGCCTGACCTCCCCGAACGTTGCCTAAAGGGATCTCTGTGTGCTCTTTGTATCTCGTCTTCCAGGTTGATATCTGGACTATCCTTAAGGACACCCTCTCTGAGAATTTTACATATTAGGCCCTTGACATCCCCATTTTCCACTCCTTCCGGTATTTTCAAAAATTTCAAGTTGTTTCTTCTTGAATGAATTTCAAGTCTTTCCACGTCCATCTGTAGAGCTCTGTTCTGCATTCTTATAGTCTCGATGTCTCTGTCATGTCTACTTGAGGCCCCTGTTAGTAAGCTAACTTCCTCCTCCAACACATCCGTACGTTTACTGACATCTACCAGTTTTTGTTCTAAACTAGCACACTGCTCGTGAATGGTTTTTTGATTGGCTTCAGATGTATCGAATTTGTTGTCGAGTTTTGTCAAAAGGTCTTCTCTAAGACTGAGGAGAAGAATCTCGACCTGCGACAGACCTGTTCCCAGGCTTGCTGATTCGGTTACTCCATTACCGGCCCTAGCTTCAACTACAGGTGTAGTTACGGGGATTGAAGAACTAGCTTGGGCTACATGAGGGAGCTTCTGCCTCACAGATATATCCTCTGCTCCATCTGTTTCTGTTTGCTCTGATTCTTCTTCCTATACCTGAGCATCCTCCATTTGTGCCAGCACCGTATATCTATTTGTGGGAGACACCGAGGAGGATATGTTCAGCATGCTAGGTACGCTATGTGGTCTATGATTGGATAAGCTAAGGGTACTAGGTGCGTCTGTTGTATTGAGGACGCCTGTTGCATTAAGGTCGTCTGACAGCAGGGGGGCAGGAAGATCAGAGTTAAGAACACTTGGGGTATTGACCGTGTAACCCCCCCCAAGCTGTTTCTTGCTCTCCCCCACTTTGGGGTCAACTACCTTTTCCATAATTTTAAAGTAAGATTTCAAAGATGGGGCAGGCTTTGGCAATGTCCAGCGCACTTTCGGGAGCTTCTGCCTCTGCTTATTTACCTCCCCTGTCCTAGAAGTGTTTTTATTTGTGAGGTGGGGTGTCTTGTCACCTTACTATAACTGTCTTGCATTTGAAGTTGTTGTTCAATCTCGCAGATGTAGACTTGTGTATTTTGTACCACGATAGCCCCGCCTTTATCAGCCGCCTTTATCACTATGGCTTAATTTCCTGCCAGTTCATGTAGTGCTTTCTTCTCTTCCTTGCTTATGTTATATTTTATGTACTTCCTTTCTCCCATCATTTGCATGGTTTCTTCTAAGACTATTTTCTCAAAGGCCAGTATCCTCTCGCTCATCATGAAGGAAGCCAGCGTAAATGTAGATACTGGTCTGAATGCAGTAGCCGATTGTGTGGGTGTAGATCTGTTTTTTAAGAAGAAGTATTTTAATCTGATTTTTCTGAAAAATCTTTGTAGTTCCAACCTTACTTGAAAGGAATCAGGAATAGCTGTTGGTACAAATGACAACCCTCTGGCTAGAATGTCTTTCTCCACAACTGTTAGGGATATAGTCAGATAGGTTGATCACTGGGTCTAGGCATGATGTTAGTGCCACGATTTGTGTCGTAGTTGGGACATCTTCTTCGTTTGGGGTAACGGCAGTTCCACGGTTCAAACTGGTAGTTGCCAACTTAGAGTGATTGGAGTCAATCTGATTCAAGGTAGCTTCAGTCGGTACTGTAGGGATAAATCGATTAGATTGAAGGGTAGGTTCTGGTGTTGATGTCGATGCACCGGCGTCAAATGTTAAGTCTGAAGTTCTTGCTGTAGTATGGGTGGGGAGATGAATCGCATCCGGGAGTCTGGTGTCTTCTACTATGATTGTTGGTATGTTGTCACTTGGTGTGACAAGGGACATTACCATCGATATGTCTGTCTCCTTGTTGATATCTCCCCGTGTGTATCCGGTTGGTAGAACCTGACCCGGGATGTCCCCTGTGTGGATCTTCCCCTCCCCCATCTCCTTGGTCGATCCCAGTTCTGTTGTCTCCCCCCGCCTCTGTTTCCTCTGGTGTGGCCCTCCCCTAAAAAAGGATTTGATGTCTGGTACTCAGAGTTACTTGTGGAGGGTTGATTGGTATCTGGATCTGAACTGCTCCCTGCAGATGAGTCAGAGAAGGTATAAAACCTTTGTGGTCCTTGTCTCCCTCTGTTAGTAAAGAATCCCTGGCTATCTTGTTGGTAATAGGTGTCGGCAAGGTATGGATATGTAACCTTCTTGTCGTAGTTCTTCACGTCTTTAACAAGTTTATCAAGCTTCCTGCCAAGCGTAATGGTGTTAAAATCAACCAGGGCCTTTTCTGCACGCTCCAATGCCTCCTTTGCATTCGTGAGTGCTGGGTCCCCTAGGATCTCGTTCTTGAGATCTGCTATTTCCTGTGTCAATTGTTTCACGTACTCAATGGCCGTCTCCACTCCAAGCACCATCCAGTGCCTGGAGCAGTTGTTGGCCACGTAGCTAAATCCCTCACGAAACTTGGGAACGTCTATGAAGATACCTGGTTCGTTTCGTACCTGGAGGCCCTTTGGTATTATGTTTGCTTCTAGATATTTGGTCAGAAAATGCCCATGTAATCGAGATCTGACCAACTTCTTCTCTAGTCGTTGTAATTTGGCAAGCTTTTCATTGAGGCCAGCATCCGCTGGTAATCTGTTGTTCCCTAAAAGGAAGCTCGATGCACCTTGTTCCTGGATTAGTCTGGCTATGTACTCCTCACTATATGATAAGGTTTCTTTTTCAGACATACTCATATATACACAAATTGAAAATGACAGTACAAATTCCTCACTCATACAATACAATACAACAATAAATGAGAGTAAAACGCCCTCGCAGGTAAATACCTGCACTATGTCAGAAAACTTCTTACAGGGTAACCCAGTATCCCTCAGAACCTGGGCAATACAATTTCAATATCAACAATGGTTCTGTCGGGTATGAACCTGATTGCTTCAAAACCTGCACATATCATTCAACATATGATAAGTCATAATTATGTCATTTGTTATGACTTCTTAGAATAAATCATAAATGCAAATCCAAACAAGAAAGAGGGTCAAAAGACATTTTAATCACTAAATTGTTTTTTCATTCATGATTTGTTTTTTCTTTATAAAGACCCTATAGTAATGCATAGAACATAATTCAAAAAGAGGTTAATCAAGTGATACTTTATGATAAACGGCGCATCAATTCAAGTGAGTGAGATGTGACATACTGTGAAAAAGTGACATAACAATTGGTGATTTATATACACGTGAGTGAGGGATGCAGAGGGGAGGGGGAAGAAGTTCTTAGGCCAGTTTCTAGTTCAGTAGTTATTTAGTCCAGTGTGCCATATTAGTTGGCTGTGATAGACTGGATTCAGTTGACTGGTCCGTATGGTATATTTTCGTCGACGTTTCGACCCTATTGACGCCTTAGTTGTGGGTCTAAGGCAAGTCTTCTTCAGGACGGGGAAGGGGTAGTGATATAGCACCTGTTGGTTAGATGGAAGAACCATCAGGTCTGGATTTTGCACAAGATATTCGTTAAAAGGGTTAAAATTGGTTTAAAATTGTTGAAAGTGACTGGGTACTCAGACACTCACCTATGGTCCCTGTGTAAGTCGGACACCATGGAAGCTAGATCAATTGTGGTCTCATTTTCTTGGACAATTAACCTGTGTGGTATAATATAAGTGTAAGGGATATGGTCCTTTACCAAGTTTCAAAAATTGCGATTACTGTGATTCGCAACTCACCCTGAACAACGAATGCGGGCGGAATCATGCTTCTGATAGTTCGCTTGATTCAAGGGATTCAATTCAATACAATTTCCATCATTACATCCCGATCGACTACCATGTACTTTCGGCGATCTGGAAATTAAAAAATGAATAGGGTAGGTCATTGCCAATGCAGTATGCATAACATATCAAGGGCTTCAGATTGAGCCGATACATTTAATGCGGTCGTGCAAAAGGCGCTACACTCACCATTGGATAATGGTCTCTATGTCTCCTCAAGGGATCAATTACGGTCACAGTCCGTAGTGTTGTCGGCCTGCAATGATGGTTCTGACTGCGGCTCTGCTGATATACCTGGGACTGCCCTCGAGGACGTTGCCTCGTTATTAGGATACCACACGTTAGGGCCCCGAACTGCGTCGGTCCCTGTGACGTCATGGCGCTGATGGGCGTGCCGTGTTCCGTTGCTAAGCGACCCAATAGGAAATCACACGTCTGGGCCCCGGGATGTGTCTGTCAATCAATCAAGCAATCAGGTTCATCTGATCAAAATCTTGGAAATAGCAATGAGAAAGAACTTTTTTGTGTTAAAAAATCAATTCTACTTTCAGTGTAAAGGAGTCGCCATGGGCGCTACATATGCCCCAAGTCTGGCCAATATATTCATGGACAGTTACGAAGAGAAACACCTATATGACTTGGACAACTCTTACCTGGACAGAATCGATGTATGGAAGAGATACATCGATGATGTGTTGATGATCTGGTCGGGAAATGAGGCAGAACTCAATGAGTCCCATGCTTATTTGAATAGCTGGAGCAGTGACATTCAGTTCACAATGGCCTACAACTTGGATTCTATTGACTTCCTGGATCTTACATTTAAAGCTGAAGATGGCCTTCTATACACGGATCTTTATCGTAAGCCTATGGAAAGGAGCACTCTATTGATGTATGGCTCTCACCACCCAAGGAACCTGAGGGACAACTTGCCCTATGGGCAATACTTGAGGCTAAGAAGGAACTGCTACCAGAGAAAGGACTTTTTCCGTGAGGCAGATGACTTGACCATGAGACTAAAGAAGCGTGGTTACCCATCAGGACTACTAAAGTGCGCCAAGAAACGTGCATGGTACCAACCACGGGAACAACTACTTGAGGCCAAAGACAAAACCGATGAGACAAGGGGCATTGTTTGTGTGACCACATACAATACAAGGAGCACGGATATAAAAAAAATCATAAAAAGATACTGGAACCTTGTAGCAGGGGAATTACAGATGGAAGAGCAACCGCTGTTTGCCTTCAAAAGGGGAAGAAACATAAAAGACACTGTAATCAGGGCATTCCTAGAACCCCCAAACAACCGAACCTGAGAAGCATGCTGAACTTACCACCAGTGGTTGGGCACCACAAATGTGGGAACTGCAAAGCCTGTGACTTTTGCCAGGAAGGATCCAGTTTCACCTACAACTCCAAAACGCATAGATTACCACACTTCACGAATTGTAACAGCACCCATGTCATATATGCCATCACTTGCCCCTGTGGGTTGGTATATGTTGGGCAGACGATGCATAAAGTTAAAACTAGAATTCTACAGCACATGAGCAGACTTAGATGTAACACAGCGGGGGCCCCACTTGTGGAACATTACAACACACACAAACCAGGGGAAATGGAATGGAGGGTGTTGGAAAAGGTATCCATAGGCGCAAGAGGTGGTTCCCCCTCAAAAACAATGAACTATAAGGATTGCAGGTGGATACATTCCCTTAACACTGTGCAGCAAGGTTTGAATGAAAGAGAGGAAACAGCAAGGCAGATGGGGCAACCGTAACTTAGTTTTTTGTACAGAAAATGCATAACAATGTTATTCTGATGTATCTATACACATTTATGTATAATGAGTTGACATGATTATGTGACTATGTCTAACCTGCTCTATAAATGTAGTTATGCATGTCGCTACAATACACTGAACTTGGTACTAAACTACTTATGTTAACCATGTTGATGTCACACTGCCCTGCCCAGACTACCGACACTCTATACGCCCTGCTCACGAGCAACGCTGGTGTAAGCAACGAAACATGACACGCCCGCAGCACCATGATGTCACATTGACAGACACATCCCGGGGCCCAGACGTGTGGTTTCCTATTGGGTTGCTTAGCAACGGAACACGACACGCCCATCAGCGCCATGACGTCACAAGGACCGACGCAGTTCGGGGCCCTAACGTGTGGTATCTTAATAATGAGGCAATGTCCTCGAGGGCAGTCCCAGGTATATCAGCAGAGCCGCAGTCAGAACCATCATTGCAGGCCGACAACACGACGGACTGTGACCGTGATTGATCCCTTGAGGAGACATAGAGACCATTATCCAATGGTGAGTGTAGCGCCTTTTGCACGACCGCATTAAATGTATCGGCTCAATCTGAAGCCCTTGATATGTTATGCATACTGCATTGGCAATGACCTACCCTATCCATTTTTTAATTTCCAGATCGCCGAAAGTAAATGGTAGTCGATCGGTATGTAATGATGGAAATTGTATTGAATTGAATCCCTTGAATCAAGCAAACTATCAGAAGCATGATTCTGCCCGCATTCGTTGTTCAGGGTGAGTTGCGAATCACAGTAATCGCAATTTTTGAAACTTGGTAAAGGACCATGGGCTAGATGTAGGTAATTCTATTTTACTGACTCATAAATACCGAATTTTACCGATTCGGTATTTATCAATCGGTAAAATAGAAGGAGGGAGATTTAGGTAAATTCGGTAATTGAATTACCGAATCTGTAAAAATCGGTATTTACCGAATCGGTAAATACCGATTTCAGCAAGGGTGCAGGGGGTGTCACTTTGACACCCTCTAGCACCCCAAATACAGGCATGAGTGCCATGTGGCACACAGACATGCCCTAAGGGCATGTCTGTCTGTCACATGGCATAGGTGTGCATGCACACATGTGCACGCACACCTGGATTCGGTATTTTACCACCCAATTGGAATGGGTGGTAAAATACAGAATCTGTAAGGCCTTTGGGACTCAGAAGAGTCCCACCTACATCTAGAATTTACCAAATCTGTAAAAATACCGAATCAGTATTTTACCGATTCTGTAAATTTACCGATTCGGTAATTTTACCAAATCGGTAAAATTGGCCCCCTACGTGCCAATTCTTAAATACCGGTCGGTAACGGCCGAAATCGGCCGTTACCGACCGGTATTTGGGCTCCTACATCTGGCCCCATATCCCTTACACTTATATTATACCACACAGATTAATCGTCCAAGAAAATGAGACCACAATTGACCTAGCTTCCATGGTGTCTGACTTACACAGGGACCATAGGTGAGTGTCTGAGTACCCAGTCACTTTCAACAATTTTAAACCAATTTTAACCCTTTTAACGAATATCTTGTGCAAAATCCAAACCTGATGGTTCTTCCATCTAACCAACAGGCGCTATATCACTACCCCTTCCCCGTCCTGAAGAAGACCCGCCTGAGACCCACAACTAAGGCGTCAATAGGGTCGAAACGTCGACGAAAATATACCATAAGGACCAGTCAACTGAATCCAGTCTATCACAGCCAACTAATATGGCACACTGGACTAAATAACTACTGAACTAGAAACTGGCCTAAGAACTTCTTCCCCCCCCTGCATCCCTCACTCACGTGTATATAAATCACCAATTGTTATGTCACTTTTTCACAGTATGTCACATCTCACTCACTTGAATTGATGCGCCGTTTATCATAAAGTATTACTTGATGAACCTCTTTTTGAATTATGTTCTATGCATTACTATAGGGTCTTTATAAAGAAAAAAACAAATCATGAATGAAAAAACAATTTAATGATTAAAACGTCTTCTGACCCTCTTTCTTGTTTGGATTTGCATTTATGATTTATTCTAAGAAGTCATAACAAATGACATAATTATGACTTACCATATGTTGAAGGATATGTGCAGGTTTTGAAGCAATCAGGTTCATACCCGACAGAACCATTGTTGATATTGAAATTGTATTGCCTAGGTTCTGAGGGATACTGGGTTACCCCATAAGAAGTTTATTAATTAAATTTTCTTTAGCATCACTGGTACCTGAATCTGGCTTTTCAAATGGTGACAATGACTTCTACTTTGATAGCAGACCAGGTGGTAGGGATGTTGCTGGCTCAAAGTATACCCCTAAGCTGCTGAGGCTTTTCAGCACCCACTGCTGAGCCCTTGTTTGGTGATTGGTGCACTTCTCGCTTAAGCCTTCATACCTCTTTTCCACAAAAGATATCCAGACCAAATTTGCATCTTTCTTCCCTCTGTGGATTCTAAAAGCATCCATAATCTGTGGACTCCCCTGGAAGGAACTGAGCAAATAGCCAAGATGTTATGTTATGTTATGTTATATTAAAATTATTTTTAAAGCGCACTTACACCAATCGGTTTAATGGCGCTGTGAGGGGAGAAGAGACAGAAAAACCAGCAGTGAGGGTGAATGGGCAGATAGTGCATTACTCATAACTCTGTCAAAATAGTAGAGTTTTCAGCCGGGATCTGAAGTGGGGGTAGGACGTAATTAATCTAAGTTCAGCAGGAAGTGAATTCCAGCGGGAGGGGGAGAGAAAGGAGAATCTGAGGCCTCCATGTTTTTTACGAAAGAAAGAAGGGGTTGTGAGGAGAGCCAGGTGGGAGGAGCGAAGGTTACGAGGGGGAAAATAGCGGTGAAGCAGGGGTGAGATAAAAGCTGGACCAAGACCAGCCGGTGCTTTAAAGATGATACAGCCTAATTTAAATTCACTATGTTTGGCCACTGGGAGCCAATGGAGGCTTTTAAGCAGGGGGCGAACATGGTGGTGTCTGGGTTGATGAAAGATGAGTCTGGCAGCCTGATTTTGTACCAGCTGCAAGCGACGAAGCTGGTAAGCCGGAATGCCAACATAGAGTGAGTTGGCGTAGTCAATGCAGGAGATGACCAGGGCCAGAAGAGCCAGGGTTAGAGCCTCTGTGGTTAAAAATCAAGAGATCTTGCGAATTCTGCGGAGGTGGAAAAAGCAGGAAGATACCACGGCACTAATCTGGGACTTCATGGAAAGGTCTTTACAGATAATGACCCCCAGACTTTTAGCCGATTCAGCCGGGGAAGGAGGGGAGGAAGCGGGGGGGGCAAAAATTAGAGTTCCATGGGTTGGAAATGCCTCCGGTCAAGATCAGCTCAGTCTTGTCGGGGTTGAGTTTCAAGTGATTGACCTCCATCTAATTACTAATGAGGCACATGGTGGACTGGAAGTTATGGATGGAGTGGTCTGAGGAATCAATCTAGAAGACCAGTTGGATATCGTCTGCATAATTAAAAGCAGTGACCTTACTCCCGCGTAGGGACCGAATAAGGGGAGTAAGGTACAAATTAAAAAGCAGGGGGAAAGGGAAGATCCCTGGGGGATGCCGCATCTCAGCTTAAATTTTTCCGCAGAGAAGTTGGAAAGGCGAACAGCCTGATGTCGGTTACTAAGGAAGGAGGAAATCCACCTGAGGGCCGACTCCTGGATGCCGGCGACGCCGACACGGTTGATTAAGATGTTATGGTCGACCGTGTCGAAGGCAGCCGACAAATCCAGGAGCACTAAGGCTTGACAGATCTTGAGGTCCGCTCACCTCCTAAGTTCATTCATAACTGAGAGGATGTCTAACTCAGTGGAATGAGCTGGCCTAAAGCCGGCTTGTTGCGAGTCGAAGAACTGGGAGTGTTCAATGAATGAGCTAGTGAAATTGGTGACATGGGCCTCAAGCACTTTACTAAGGTAAGGGAGAAGCGAGATGGGACGAAAGTTGCTCAATAAGGAAGGGTCAGCATTAGGTTTCTTCAGGATGGGGACGGCTTCGGCTGTCTTAAAGGAATCTGGAACTAAGCCTAATCTAAGGCAATTGTTAAGGAGTGCCAGGGGGGCATGGGACAAATGGTAAAAGCTGCTTGTAAAATGTGAGAAGGACAACAGTCTGTGGGGGAGCCGGAGCCTACCTTTTTTAGGAGTGCAAAGAACTCGTCCTCGGATATCGGGGGTATTTTGTCCACTATTTGGGTATTGCTAATAGTGGGTGCAGGCCTAATGGGAGGTGTGGGAGAAGGGATGCTGCTTTTTATCTTAGCGATCTTCTCCATAAAGTATGAGTTGAGGGAATCACAGAGAGTTTGAGAGGGGAGGGGCTTAATAGTGACTCTATCAGGATGTGAGAGCTCCACGACTATGGAAAATATATCTTTGGTCTTGGTAGCAGAGTCGGTGATCTTCAGAGAGAAATATGAAGTTTTAGCCTGGAGGATAGCTTGTTTATAGTCTTTAAGCAGTGCCATAAATAAAGATATAGCAATATTTTTTTTATTGTTGGAAAAATGGGAATAGGTGCTGTGCAACAAAGCATGTTTCTTCCCCAAAAAACAGCATCAATAAAATGTTTGCTGTGCTAAGATCATCTTCCCAGCTATCAAGAAGAAGCAGAGCTGTAAAGGAAACTAATTTCACCACATTTTTGCATGTTTCAAACTGGTAGTCCATTTTTCCAATTGTTTTGCTGTTTCAACCTATTTGCAGTCTGTGGTGAAAACAGGTGTGAAATCCATGGGTGAATTCAGAAAGCTATCCACTTCTGAAAACAAAAAAAAATTCTGAATTAAGCAGGGGACATTTGCGCAGATTGCTCGTGGTTTCCTAAATGAAACAAATCATTAATTGAAAGCAAAACATAATTAAAATAAGTAGGAAAAATAGCAATTGGTATCGTTTTTGCAACAATTGCTGATTTACAAAAGTAACTGACAAAAGTCTGCTAGACCCTTTGGGTGGTAGGCATTTGTAGTGTTTGTTGGTTGTCCAAAAACACGCAATACCCAACACCAGCGATTGAGATGCAGCTTATTTTGGCTTTTCATTGTGTACTGACCACGCAGCAATTCACATGGTAAAATCTAATGGATGAAGTACGAGTTATTTACCTTCACTAATGCTCTTTCTGGTGGATACAATATCTAACAGCAGATCCCTCACCTTAGAATACTCCCCAGGAGCAGGCACGGCCAGTGCCGGGCGTTATACTGGGGCGGCGACGTCAGGCAGGGGAGGGTCAGGGTGGGGGGTTGTAAAATGCGGGATATGGACCATTAGAGGTAAGTACTGATAAAAAGAAATAAAACGAATTTCGTTGCCCACGCTGCATCGCCAAATGTGATGCAGCGTGGGCAACGAAATTCGTTTTATTTATTTTTATTGGTACTTACCTCTAATGGTCCATATCCCGCATTTTACAACCCCCCACCCTGACCCTCCCCTGCCTGACGTCACCGCCCCAGTATAACGCCCGGCACGGGCCGTGACTGCCCAGGAGCCAGACTGAATCTGGAAGTCTTTTCTCTAGAAGCGCAAGGTTGTACTGTGAGGCTCTGTGGTGACTTCGAGCCATTCCCGAAGTGGTGGTGCGGAGTTGTGTACAAACGCCACACCTACACACTGACATCAATATCTTACTTGTCTCTTGCCATGCCCTCAGATGTGGAGCATGTACAACTGGTAGTCCTAGTGCATAGCTTCCCAACTTGGGACCTTTTTAGATAGTAAAAGGGGCAGCTGATCCTCTGTAGGAGGGCTTTGACAAATCTGCAGTTAGAATATCCACCAGAAAGAGTGTTACAAATAAGTAAGGTGATCTTCTGATGGTTACTTATAACTGCACATACCTCACCTTAGAACAGATACCAGAGCATCACCTCCCAGGTGGAGGGGCTGTAAAGTGGACTGAGACCAACATGTCTTGCAGGACAGAGTGGGTAAAATGTCCTTCCCACCAAATCTGGAAGTCAAAGCAGTAGTCCTTAGAGAATCTATGCACTGACATGCAAGTCACAACCTGGCAGACGTCAAGGACAGGCAATAGTTTCAGTCTAAGCCCTGGTAAAATGGGCTTTTTGACCTTCTTGTGGCTTCTTGGCCAGTGCATAGCAGATTTTAATTTGGGACGACTATCTTCTTCGACGGAGTCCTCTTCTGCAAAAACGTTCCCCTTCCTTGCCTAGACGAACCCCACAAAAATGATTGTTCATATGGTGTTCCTTGGTACAGTCAATTTAAAAGCTTAAAGCCGTTTTGGGATCCAGCAGATAAAGTCTCTCCTCCTCTTTCGAGGGGTGAGGAGGGGCAAAGAATGTAGGCAGGGTATTTAATTGCCCAAAGTGTAAAGGAGTCACAACTTTAGGAAAAAAAATCTACCACGTTCTCCACACCAGTTTATTTTTAAAAAAGGTGGCTGAGGGCACAAGTGGCTGAAGTTCACTCACACAATGAACTGAAGTAATCATAACGAGGAAGATAATCTCTAAAGTCAAAAGACTCAGCAAGCAACTATGCATCGACTCGATTCAACAGCACATCTTAAGACCAAGTTAAGGTCTCATTGTGGCATCACAAACAGTTTAGGGGGAGCATGTGGGCCAAGCCTTTTATAAATCTCTTCACAACAGGTGATTTAAACACGGATGGTTGGTTTGGCAAATGAAAAAAGGCTGAAATAGCTGACAAGTAATTCTTAATGGTGCGCATTTCAAGGCCTTGGTAGGTCAAATGAAAGACAAACAAAAGAACATCAGACAGCTTGGATTGTAATGGGTCAGTCTTGCCTGGCATAAATGGAAGGGCATCTGGTGGAGAGAATGATATCCTCCAATTCTGGTGGCATATCAAATGGAGTCAACTATGGCTGCTCAATCTCCATGCATGAAGGTGACGTTTGCATCAATCTGGGTGGATGACCCTGCTCTTTTTTTGAAACACAAGCCTGATCGGAGGACAGTTGCTCATGCCCAGAAACACCAAGTACCACACTCTCCTAGCCAAAGCCACAGCCACTAGAATGAATTTGGTCCAGTCATTGCTGACCTTTTCAGTGTGTGATGCAGGAGAGGCAGAGGCGGGAAGGCGTACAGGGGTCTTGAGTTCCATTTCTCACAGATCACATTTCCTAATGCATGTTCTTGCACAAACTCCAATGTGCAAACCTTTTTACACTAATAGACTTATTTTCAAGCCCCTTGCTCTGCCAGTATGTCACTTTTTCCCATATTAAAAGGGAGGCACCAGTTGTGCAAGCAGCTTGTAAATAAGCTGATCAGTGTTCTCTATGGTGGCTAAAAGATCGGGCCAGGGTTCTGCCGACAGCCAGAAGAAGCCCTACGTCACCTCAGGATGTAATTTTTCATATCTAGTCTACCAGACGCTATCTGCTGAGCTCATCATCCCTGACCTTCAAGGACTTTGCCAGATGGTTCATGATCAGTAAGATATCCTGATGCTCCAACTAACTCCAGAGGTGCAGAGCCTTCTGGCACAGGGTCCAGGACCCCATATCCCCATGTTTGCTGCAATAGAATATGGCATTGGTGTTGTCCATAGAACCTGCCCCCGCTCCTGTTGAAGGATGGTAGGAAGCCCATGAAGGCCAAACAAATGGCTCATACTTCTATCAATTTGAAATGTAGTCGGGCTTTCATCAGAGACCAGAAATCATTTATCTCCACCTTCTCCAGATGACCACCCCAACCCAGCAGGAGTCATGCATCCATCAACACAGTGAGCTCTGGGTGGGTAAGGGAGAAGGGCCTACAGTTGTTCTAGATACAGTTGAGTAGCTACCAGAGCAGATGGTATGTAGTCTCCTTCAAAATTTAAAAACTATTCAATAAGTTTCTTGGTACTTGGCCCACTGGAACTTCAGATTCCATTGCTGAGCCTGTATATCCCTACTGCTGTAGTTGACATGTTTGTCCTAACTCGTTTTAACAAAGGAAAGGTTCTGAACTTCCCCATATCCAGTAAAGTGCCAAAGAAAGGAAGCCTCTGCAAACAAGTCAGGTGTGACTTCGGCTCACTGATCATGAATCCCAACGATGTCGGGAGGTAGTCTACGACTGACTGTGGTGGGTTTGCCTTTAACAGATAGTTGTTGTTGAAAAGGAAAAGTTGAATCCTTGATCTTCGAAAATGTGCAACACACAAAAGTGTACAAAAAAAGTGATTAATGGAATGCTTGAATTAATCTCAGCTACTGATAATTACACTATAGCTGCATCCCAGTCCAACTTTAGATTGCGCACCATGATGCCTCAGTTTGGACCCAGCCAAATGCAAATCAGATTTGACCCGGGAGTCCACTTCTTTGTCCTGGGTACAACTAGGAGCAGGTCAAGCCCTTAGGGTACTCCTCACAGGTCTCAACTGAAGGTGCAGTCTTACCTCTGTCTTCCACAGGTCCAGTAGTGTGCCCTATTGCAAACAATCTCAAAGTGCCCCATCTCTACCTAAAACAAAGATCGAAGAACCCTTCTTCCAGAGCTCCTATGCCAATCTGAAAAGTGTGGCCATGAAAATAAGCAACTCGCCCTTCGTTAATCAGCAGCAGTTTCTTTACTGGTACTGGTGGTGTTGGTGCCAGCAGCGATGACAGAGGGAGTGGTGTAGGTGGTGGAGCTGGGGTGGAAGTTTGTATCGTAGTCGGATCAAGACCCATAGCAGGTCCGAGATGGGCCAGACAATACAAGGACAGATCTGCCAACAGTAACTCGACTGGAGGTCTCCATGGAGCCAAGGAAACATCAAATATCTGCAGCATGCCATCCTTAAATGCATAATTTTGTTGCAGCGTCGTCGATGGCCCGATACATTTGTGGGAAGTCAGTTGTTGAATTGGCTCCATACCTAGTGATCTGGAGTAATACCAACTGACATCATGATACTCTTGTGCCACCTCTTTTGATAGAGAGTGGTGGATGGAGATCAGTGCCTCTTCAGTATCTTTTGCTTACATTTGGAATTTGATTCGTAAAGTGGAACTCTCATGCGAAAGGCCTCGGGAGGGACCAAATCTGCACCCTCGACTTGGAGCTAGATCTACATGAGGCTGGAGATTTCTTGTGTTCTGCAACTATCAGGATGGCCTTTGTTTGCATGAGGGCACACGTGTTGCTCAACTTCGAGTTGTCTCCCTCGCCCAAGAACCAGAGATACACAACTAGTCTGTGACCAACATCTGTTTTCTTAAGTTGTAGCATGGTTTGAAACCATTAGTCTTAGGATGGGATATTTTTCCCTAGTATATAGGGTTTTGTTAAATTTTCAGGGGGACCCGCATCGGAAGGCACGAAAAGAAAAGGAACAAATGTGAGCGTGCAGGGGTGGCACTTATATGCAGCTCCGCTCCATCACTTCTGGGCAAGTACGGAGTCAACGCAGAGCCACAAGGATCACTTATCAGTGCGTAGAAGCATTGCTAGAGAATAGTTTTCTGGCTCTAGACTAGTACCTGGGTGAGGAATCCATGGTTAGAGGTATCTATCAGAAAAATGGATATGTAGGAAACCTATGCAGTTTTGAAATGTGCATAAGATACTGAGTTGAGAGATAGAGGGTATTTATACACCAATCATGATTCTGAGAGCAAGTTGCAAAATGTCCAATCATATTGTACGGTATTTGTATAGCGTGGCTTATCACCCATGAGGGTATCCAGGTACTGGGCTACGGGATTTAGTCAAAAAGCCAGTTCTTAACTTTCTTCCTGAAGTCTGTTAGTGAGGGTGATGTTCAGGGGTGGAGGTTGCTCCAAAACTTGGTGGCGAGGTGGGAGAGGGAGTGTCCTCCAGATCAGCAGGTCCACAGAGTCTGTGCGAGGGTGAGGTGGGCGGAGCAGAGGTTTCTGGACGATTGGTGGACGTTCAGGCAGTGGTTCATGTATGCCTGTCCCTGGTCGTGGAGGGCTTTGTAGGCGTGGGTCAGTAACTTGAAATGACATTTCTTCTGGATGGGGAGCCAGTGGCGATGACTCAGGAGTGATGTGGGTGTTTTGGGCAGGTTGATGATCAATCTGGTTGCTGCTTTCTGTATCGTCTGGAGTCTTCTCATGAGTTCACTGTTGATGCCTGCATAGAGTGTATTGCTGTAGTCAAGACAGCTGGTGATGAGGGCCTGCTTCACTGTGTTCCTGGTGCTAATGGGGAGCCATTTGAAGATTCTGCAGAACATGCACAGAGTGTGGAAGCAGGCTGAAGAGATGGCATGGACCTGTTGTTTCTCGAAGAATTTACTATCCAGGATGATGCAGAGGTTCCGGGCGTGGTCTTTCAGTGTGGGGGTGGGTCTGACTTCCGATGGCCACCAGGTGTCATTTTAGGGGGAGATGTGGCTACCTAAAATCAACTCTTCTGTTTTGTCCGTGTTGAGATTCAGGCAGTTGTCCATTATCCAGTCAGAGATGTTTTACATTCAGTTGTGGAAGTTTGACTTCATGGTGGTGGGGTACACTGAGAGCAAGAGGACGAGGGGTGTTGTCGGCGTAGGAAATGATGTTGATGTTGTGGGCTTTGGCGGTGTCAGCTAGCAGCGTCATGTACCTTGAGGGACATCGCAGATGGTGCTTTTGGGCTGTGAGGTGAGAATGGATTCTCTGGGTGCGCCCTGTGAGGAAAAATGCTATCCATATGTCGTCTTCTATTTCGATCTGGTGTAGTCGTTTGATGAGTGTGTGGTGGGAGACGGTGTTGAAGGCTGCGGAGAGGTCAAGGAGGATCAGGGTGGCAGATTCTCCTCTGTCGAGTAGGGTGTGGCTGTTGTGGCGATCACTACCATATCGGTGCTGTAGTTGGCTCTGAATCCTGATTGGGAGGGGTCTAGCAGGTTCTTTTTCTCCAGGTATTGAGTGAGTTTGAGGTTGATGGCTTTCCCGAGGACTTTGACAGCATGCAGTGGTTCTGGAGATCGTTGGAGTCTGTGGAGGGTTTCTTGAGGAGGAGGTCTGACCTCTGAGTGTTTACCGGCATTAGGAAAGGTGGTTGTGGCGATTGAGGCTTTGAGGATGGTGGTGAGCTGGTGGTTGATCTTGTCGTTTCCGAGGTTGAAGAGTCGGTGGGGGCATAGGTCGGACGGTGCTCCTGAATGGATGGAGTTCCTTAGGCCAGAATAATTCAGTGTGCTAAGCTGTTCCCATATTGTGAGTGGGTGGTTGCTGGAAGTCTTCGTGGAGGTGGGGAGGCTGAGGAGGTCGGTGGGTTGGGGATTAGAGTTTCTGTATATGGTCTCTATCTTGTTGTGGAAGTTGTCTGCTAGAGTGTTGCAGAGTTCTTGTTAGGTGGGGATCGAGTTCTCGGTGGCTGATGGGCAGGTGAACTCAATGGCAATGGTTAAGAGCTCCTTGGTCTGCTTGGTGCTGGCCTCAATGCAGTTTGCCAGGGCTTCCCTTTTCGTATCTCTGAGTTGTTGGTGGTTGGTGTTGAATGCCAACTTGAAGGTGGCTTGTTTGGTGTCACTTCTACTGGTGAGCAACCCTCTTTCTAGGTGTTTGCATCTGCATTCCAATGCACTGAGTTCTGGGGTGTACCAGCTGGTTCGTTTGCTGAATCTGTGCGTTTTGGTTGGTTTGGAGGGGGCAACTCGGTTGGCAGAACAGGTGATCCAGTCAGTGAAGTTCTCTACTGCTCGATTCAGGTTGGTGGAGAAGTCAGGCTCGGTGATGCTGAAGGCGCCGGTCCATTGGTGCTGAGTGACTTTGTCCCAGCTGGTTGATAGAGGCACTGTGGTTGTTGGTGGTAATATGGAGGGTCCGGTGATGGTGAAGTGGACGATGGAGTAATCGGACCATGTGAGTTCCGTGTTGTGGCTGTATCTGTCTCTGTTGCTGGATGTGAAGATGGGGTCTAGCGTATATCATGCTCTGTGCATGGGGTCTGAGGCCAGCTGCGTGAGGCAGATTTTTCTATTTGCTCTAGGTCAGTGGAATTGGTGTCTGTTGGATCATCCAGATGGAAATTGAGGTCTCCCAGGAAAACCTAGTGTTGGGATTTGATGGCGAGCAGGGTGATGAATTGTGTGATGGCGTCGCTGAGGCCAGTTCAAAGCCCTCAGAGTCTGTAAGCGAGGGTGCCTTTGAGGGTGGTATTGTCGTTGGTGTGGAGTTGGAAGCTGAGGTGTTCCACGATTGGGTGGTTTAGTCTTCGTGGTGGTGCAGATGATTAATTCTAGGTGTATGATGACAATGCCACTGCCATGTCTTTGGGTGCGGTCCCAGTGTTTCATCTTGTAGCCGGATGGTGTGGTGGTGGGAATGTCAGGGGACGATGCGGGGGGTGAGCCAAGTCTCTGTGATGAATGTCATATTGGGGGCGAGGGTGAAGATGGTGTCCCAGACTTCGCTACAGTGTTTGCAGAGCAATCTGGCGTTGATCTGGAGGCATCGGAGTGGTTCTGTGGAAGTGACGGCTGGGGGAAAAGTGGCAGGATTGGCAGGGGCTGTCGGTCCAGGGATGGAGGTGAACCGGTAGCAGAGGCAAGTGTACACTCCTGTTGTGGAGTGAGGAGATGTGAGGAAGCAGTTGTTGTTGCATCCGGGTTCCAGGGCATGGAGTTCAGAGGCAGAGTACCTGTGGGAGTCAGGAGGGCCAGGGTTCCCGGCGCTGGGCGAGGTCCAGGCGCAGATGGGATTGACTTTGGTGCACCGGTTGCGCGCTTGCTGTGTGTGGCTGCACTTTAGCCTTCATTAAATAGATCTTAGGGAGGAGAGAGGGGTTCGGAGGAGGCCAGAGGCCTCTCCAGTGCAGTGAACTTTCTTGCACCGTGGCTTACATTTAGGAGCCAAAAATTAAGAGAAATTCCTTTCAACTCAAATTCATTATTAATTTAAATTCAATAGAAAATGTTTTACTGTTCTGTGTTCCCATATTTTTCGTGATGAAAGCACTACCTTAGTTGTGTGGCTGGCTCTAGCACTCGCGGTTCAATAGGCCCCAAAAGCAATATTGTGACAGCAGCAGTTTCAGTCAAAAAATAAAATGTTTTGACAATTGGGGTAACTGCTGTATTTGGGTCCAGGCTCAGCTGCTACCCAAGCAAACCTACCAAACCAAGGCATTTCTGAAACCTAGACACAGAGTTGTGTGCCTAGCATACACACTACAAAGTTTTCTTATCCACAATGTCCATTCAACTTGAAATACCTTCTAAAATCATGCATTTTACTACCACCCAGCAGTTCCACACTTCTCCAGATAAAAACAATTGCCCCACTTGTGTGGCTGGGCCTAGCACACGTGGCAGGAATTAATAAATCCAGGGACCAATCAAGACTCATGGTCCCTGGTTTGAGTTGTTCCTGGTGATTGCACAATGCCCAGCCTTCAAGCAAATTAATCTTTTACCATTTTCCCCTAGTGTCTAGTGGACATTCTGTCACCCTTTGGGGAATTATTGGGGGTAAGAATTTGGGCCCTTTCTGGGGGGTAGGGACATAGCCCAGTGGCTGGGCAAGCCTTTATTTTTTCCCATTGTTTTTCTTAGGATGCTTTCCGCCCCACAAGGGAAGATTGAGGATAAATTCACCCAATCTGCAGCCCGCCATGACCCTGTGGTCTTGAATCTGTGGTACTATCTCATTACACTCTATTCTTAGTTTATGTATTATATCTGAACATTGTTGAACATTTTGAAAATAACAAATTAGCAGGAAGGCCCTGGTACTCTTTCACTTATATACATTCTGTAAAGGTTTGCCTTACTTTAACCTAAATAAGTGAAACCTAGCACCAAAGGCGGCGTACTTAGAGTTTCAGAGATGGTTCACATCCGCATACCTCTTCTGAACAATATAACCAATGATCAGCAAAGTAACAGCATCTGCTATTCTTGTCTGTGTTGGCATACAGAGACACAAGTGCGACAGGTGAAGGAATGATGAAACTCCCTTCAGCCTTAAGGCATTTGATTATGGGTCTTTGTGGCCTGCTGTTTTGAGTCTCTTACGAAGTTCCTCTCTCAATCTCATTACACTCTTGCCCACATGCCTCATTGAGAATTGCATTCGCAAATGGTGCGAATCGCAATTTTTGGCCGTTTGCGAATGCAATTCTCAAATTTTGGATGCATCATGCTTTTCGCAATTTTAGGAATCGCAACCATGTTGCGATTTCTAAAATTGCGTTTGCATTTAAGAAATCGCAATTTGAGATTTCTTAAATGCAATGCATGATAATTTTTAAATTGCGAATTCTCAAATTGGAAGGGGTAAATTAGCATGAAGTTGAACTTCATGCTAATTTACCGAAAACTGTCAAACATGCACAAGTTACATATTTGAAAGTTTTAATTTACACACACACATTTCCTTGGGGTATGTGTGTGTGTAAATTGCATTTAAAGTTAAATTTCAGGGGTGCAGGGAGGGGTTCTTTGGACCCCCCCCTGCGCCCTTCAAATTGCATTCACATTTTGCGAATTCACAAATTGAAAATCGCAAAATGTGACTGCCTTCCCATTCATTCCTATGGGCCTTTTGGCCCATAGGAATGAATGGGAAGGTTTTCCTTAATTGCGATTTGCAAATTGTGAATCGCAATTAAGGAAAAATAAGGAATTGCAAAAAAAGTTGCGATTTTTTCATGCATTGCCGTTTGCGATTTCTAAATTGCGATTCCTTAATTTTCGCAATTTAGGAATCGCAAACGGCAACAATGATGCATGTGGCCGTCTGTTCTTAGTTTACATAATGTATCTGAACATTGTGGAACATTTTCAAAATAAACAATTAGCAGAAATGAACTACCAACATCTCACTTACTTGCCTATTGCATAAAACCAGTAAGCGAGAAGTGAAATTATTAGTTTCTTTGAAACCGTATTCATTTTTTTTTAAAAACAATCACTGGAAAAAATAATTCAAACCATATAAAAAACATATGAATATGGTGGCGGAGGAGCAAAGGCCCATGGCCATGCCCCACTCCCCCCACACACAAACAATGATTCAAAAATAGTCCTCGGTGTTATAGTAGGCTTTCTAAACACTTGGGAGTAGATAGTGGGTAGACACCCCTATTTACACTGGGGGGTGTGAGGAGGAACTGATTTGTCAAGGGCAGGAGAGTGCATAGGCCCTTGACCAAGGAGGTGACTCCGCCTGCAAGAAAACATCCCTAGTGGGGTGGATTTCTGCTTGGGGATTTCAGAGATCGACTAGAGAGAGACAGCGCTGGAACACTGCCTCTATCGTTTTGATAGGTGCTTGGGGAGAGGAGTTATGCATCCTGACATCAATCAAAAGTAAAAGCAGACTATGTCATTAGTGTAGTCCGCTTTCACTTAGTTTTGCTGTGATGTCAGTACGCTGTGCACACCAGTGTTACAACAGAATAATAAATAATGAAACTCAGAACTCAAGGGGCACTTTTTCCTCTTGTCTCTTATTTGATCACTGAAAACAAAGGGGCAGATTTACAAGCCCCTTGCACCTCTTTTACGCCGCTGTTGCATCACTTTTGTGACGCAGCGGCGGCGCAAAAGATGCGCCATGGTGCGGGGTATTTACAACGCGACGCATCTGGGAGATAAGGCATAAGGCTTGACGCAGCATTGAACAGATAGGGCACCCCCGAGCCTTGCTGGAGCTGCGTCGCGCTTGCGACGCAACTCCAGCAACGCGCCGCCTTTACGGCACAGATGCGTCACGCATCTGTGCCGTTTTTGCCCCATAGTGCGCCGCATTGTAAATGCGGCGCACCATAGGTGGCGGAGCTGCGGCGCACAATGACTGGTGCATCCCTGGGGATGCGACAGTTATTGTAAATCTGCCCCAAAATGCTTCTGGTGTTTTCTTTTAAAACATTGTCTTATCAAGAACAAGTTATTTTCGAGTATGGAGGACAATCTGCTGACACCCTCTGCACTATAAAGGTAGTGCAGAGTGAACCAACGGGTCGTCATCAACAATAAAGTGGTTAATAGTTTCAGGGCAAAGGCTTCATTGTAAAGGTATAGTAATAGTAAAGGATGGCATGTTATCTTGATGAATGACATGTTAGAAATGGAGAGGAAGATGTCAAAACAACATGTGTGTAGAAAGAAAAGGATACGGTTCTGATGTCATGGAGGACAGTCAAAATATGCTGGTCATGCTTTACGAGTGAACAATCTCTAGGGGCAGAGGGGGAGGGGAATAGGTAAGGCAGCCCCCCACTCACACAATATTAAACCAATTGGAGCCTCACCTACATGCAACTGCATCCATATCAAAGACCAACAAAATAGGGATTACTTATCATTAATTTACCCTGGACTGTGTCCAATAACATAAGTCCATAGGTCAGGGTGCGTACTTCTTCAATATAAAATATCGAACCACACAGGACCACATACAATTCACCCAGGAAAAGGTGTGAAAGATAGAGAGAGTACCTCACGGTAGAACAACCCGAGGGGGTGCCCGGTTAGCAATTGCCGGTATACCCACTTCTCATCATTGGCCTCTCTCTCTATATGAAAAGACAAATGTGCACTAGAAAGAATAATAGTGCGGACGTGAGAATAGTGGCGAAAAACACAAATAGTGACAAACGTATCAACACTGACACCCACTTGTAGTGTACAGAAACATATAAATAGACCCCTAACCAAACACAAAAAGTAGTGTGTAGCAGGGCTTTGCTTGCTTTGCCGTTTTATTCTAATGCAGCAAACCCTACTTATTTGAAAATGGTTACTTGTATACCATGGTGAATTAAGTCCTCAAGCCGACATGTTTCATCGCTCCAAGTTTCAGCGATTTCATCAGGACATATGAGGGGCTAACTATTCTCAGTCTTTTCAGACAAATGTGGACCTTGAGGGCGCTACGTCAGCGCGTACCAGCACTCAGATACTGGCTTTCTCCCCACTTGCCTGATTCCTGAATCTACGAGGGATTTGGCCCCCTGCCTGTGCTGCTGTTGTTGGGGCTGCGTGGAAGCTGGGAGCGCCGTGTTGGCCGTGCCGGAGAGCCGCTGACCCCTCCCTACCGCTGCGGGATGCGAGGCAATTCTACCAGCTGCAGCCTCTTCCCACAGCGGCCACGCCCCCTGGTCACTGGAAAGTATAACATTTCGCAGCACCCGCTGCGCGGGTGCTACTCAGATACTGGCTTTCTCCCCACTTGCCTGATTCCTGAATCTACGAGGGATTTGGCCCCCTGCCTGTGCTGCTGTTGTTGGGGCTGCGTGGAAGCTGGGAGCGCCGTGTTGGCCGTGCCGGAGAGCCGCTGACCCCTCCCTACCGCTGCGGGACTGCGAGGCAATTCTACCAGCTGCAGCCTCTTCCCGCAGCGGCCACGTACCCCCTTGACTGTTGAGGGCTACAAGAACAATCTGAGTTTCCCGCGACGCGGGATGCGCGCGGGACTCAGCACGGGGCTAAGCCCGGGCCAAGGGCGGGCCCGTTTCAGCCCGTTCCAGACCGAGTGAGGCCGGGCTGGGCCACCCCCCTTGGCCTTGCGATTGGGTCTACATGTTTCCTAATTAAGGTCCATTTGTTGTTTCTTGTTATTTCCATATTATCAGACTAAAAGAATATCCTCGCCTCCCCACCATGACCAGGGGATCTACAAGCAAGACAGCCATGAAAACTGCCATGCTTACTGGGCCTATCGATCAATTCATTACTAGAACTAATGAGACCATTAACCTTAGCATTTCTTTACTGGAGCGGAGGGTGTCACAGGACTTGGCAACCGCTAGGAGGTCCTCTTTGGGCCCCTTAGCATCAGCACAATCGCCACAACAGCTGACCACATCCATCCCAGTGCTACTCCAACCAAATGTTATAGCTGAGGTCCATTCCATCCCGAAAACGGTCGACCTGTCAGCTACAAACATTACTTCTGATTTTGACTCCACGGGGAACCTTGAGAATTCCCCAGACCTTCAGATATTTTTATCCCAAGATCAATGCCCCGAGTCTCAGCCAATTGGGGTAAAGGAGGGCGCAGTCCCAAAACAGGTCAAAGACCTAAAGATAGGCAATCCCATTAATCACCAATCTGCTATCATTAATAAGAAAGGGGCAACCACCATTCCATCCCAGGGTGCCCCGGATGATGATTTCAACCCGTTATCTATTAATTCACTGGGACCCACACCAAATTTAGTGCCTATGGCCAAAGAAGGGGGTGTTCTTCTACACCATGTTTTGAAACCCCTAGAACTGAGCATTATGGCGATAGAAAAACAACTTGCTATTCTTACTCAGAAGCCACCGACTTAGCTTAGTTTGGCCCAAGCAAAACCTGGGGTGGGTATTATGATCGCTTCTAGACCAGGAGTCCAAGGGGCTCAGTTGGATAGTGTAGTTAAGTCCTCTATATCATCAAAAACTCAGCCCAATCCAACTAAGCATAAAAAGCCAGAAACATCCTCTTCAACCCCCCTAGGGAGTGTGCGTATGACCGAAAATTCAGCCACCCTTTCCTCCCAGCCTACCCCCACTCAGTCCACCCAGTCCGCCCCCAGCAAGGGTCTGTCTCAACCATCAAATAAAAGGCCCATCACCCCACTTTTGCCCCAGCACCCACCTTTGACTCGACCCGAAGAGGGAAAGAGGGGTTTCAGGTCTAGGCGCCCCGTTCACTTATCCTCAGAAGTGTCTCCTTATACCATTATTCTTACAGGGGTCCCTGAGTTACCCATAAATAAGGAGGAGCAATCCTGGTCCCTCTGGAACAAGGTCTCACAGTGGTTTACTATGAACAGGTCCCTTCAATCCCCCCACAATAGTCGAATTTCAGCAGTACGTAGAGTGCCGTGGATTGGGGACGAACCCAAAAACATACAGGGAGACTGTATTATAGTGACCTGTGATGATCCAGATATGGTGGATTACAATTGCTCTTGGCCCGTTTTGGCCAAGAAGGGGGGGGTTGATGCCCATCGCCTCTCCTCCTTCTATCCCTATGAACGTAGCCACCAGAATTTGGCAGCACATAACTGGGTACATCCTCCTGAGCGCCAACACCCGATAGCACCTAATTGGGTGCAACCACCTGTGTGCCCACCCCCGATAGTTCCAAATTGGGCACAACCATCTGAGCGCCAGCACCCGATAGCTCCTAATTGGGTGCAACCACCAGAGCTGCAGCACCCGATAGTACCAAACTGGGTGCAACCCCCTGAGCACCAGCACCCGATAGTACCAAACTGGGGGCAACCCCCTGAGCGTCAGCCCCTGTTAGTTCCCAAGTGGGTGCAACCACCTGAGCGCCAACATCCGACAGTTCCAAATTGGGTGCAACCATCTGAGCGCACGTGGAACAATACAGGTTATTGGTACCCACAGAAGAACAGGAGTAGAGAGTGGGGTCAGCGGCCGTGGCGCCCTAACAGCGACCATCCTACTGCGGGGGGGTGGCGGAGTATCCCCGTTAGTAATAGATTTGATTGTCTAGAAATGGTCGATTGACCATCGGCCACCCCATTTAGGGATAACTCTACCCAGGGGGCCCAGGGGACAGATGTGATGACAGGTAGCACCTTGGCCATTCCCCAAGAAACCCGCTTGGCCTCAGACCTACTTAATGTCCCAAATTCTATTATAAATACAGTAGGTCCCCATACCTCATGCAGGATCCCGGACATTAAAGTAGCTATTTCAGTGGCTAACCAGAAGCCATTTGAAGTGCCTTCAGGCGACAAGCAGCTTGCCCCTGACATATTGCCCGCCCCTAAACAAGACAGGGTTACTAATATAGCAGTCGTATTGGCGGGGCTTAATTTTGTTACTTGGAATATAGCAGGTATTTCAAGTAAATTGAATACCCCCTTTTGGGAGGAATTTTTAGGGGCCGGTCATGACATTATCTGTCTTCAAGAAACATGGTGCCAAGAACCAATTTATGTAGAGGGCTATTCCTCCTATTGCCTTAACGCATCCAACTCTCCATCGGGTAGAGCCAAGGGCTGCCTATTGATGTTAATCTCTAACAAGTTGATTGATTTCAAAACCAAACGTTATTCTTTTATTGAACCTCATAGCCAGGTGTTGCGGTTGGAGGCCAATAAATCTAGAGACCTAATCCTTGTTAATTTTTATAACAACATCTTTGATGCCACTAGGGGAAACATTTTACTCCCCCTGGAAACCGAACTCAAAAGTGTACTGGCATCCTCCCGTAGAGTGGCAGTCATCTTGTGGGCCGGCGATTTCAACATTCAGCCATGCCCTTTAGCATCAGGTAACCCATGTGGTTTTAGGAGAGAGTTGGGCAATAACGGGGTGATAGACAAAGTGGATCCTCTTCACTTTCCTCACTGTAATTATGGTAGCCTTTTAAATAACATGATAGCTAAATTTGACCTAGACCTGCTTAGCTGCAACAGAAACAAGTTTAATCATACTTGCCCTACATTCACAGGCAGGCATGCTAATACTAATATCGATCACATTTTGCTGTCAAACATTAGTGAATTTACCACCCTAAGGGTGAGGGAAGAGTCCCTGATCGATCATAATAGTATCTTTTTAACCCTACTGGGTTGGGGATTTAAGTCATCCATTGGAGAATTTTGCTCTACCGATATAGTGCCCACGAGACCGAATGGCCCAAGAATCAAGTGGGCCGGAATTGACCCCGCTACAAAACTTAAGGAGGTCGTGGAAAAATGTAGGAATGAGATTTTCTATTGTTTAGGAGAAGTCACCAACTCGGCAACCATGCTGTCAAGTTACATTAGGATTAATACAGCCATAGAAGCTGTATTTACAAAGAAGCAATCTAAAACCAGAGTAGCTAGGCTGGGATGGTTTGATAAACCCTGCACCCTGTCCCTACGTGAACTTAAAAAGGCACTTTGTCTTAAACCACGCAATCATAATAATATCAAAATTTTGCGTGTTAAATATAAGGAGGCCCTCTCCAACAGGAAAATGGCCTTGCAAGAAGAAGCCTGGGATAATCTTAATTGAGCGGCGGAAACCCAAAATAGCAAACTCTATTGGGAGACCATAAATAGCCCCTTTTTAAACACTGAGGGAATTCCAGAATTAACATCCTATGTAGCATGTAACGCATGGATTGATCATTTCTCTAATATTTTTAACCCAGAAGGGAAGCCCTTAGAAATTCCGGCCCAAGAGGTTTCAGACTGGTTGCCCTTATCACTGGGAATTACTTTGGAGGAGGTTTACGAAGGCTTGTCTGATAGCAAAGGTGGTAAGGCCCCTGGCCCCGATGGGGTACCTATAGACCTTCTTAAAGCCGAAATGAATTTATGGGCACCCATCCTAGTGAGGGTTTTCAATGCTGCAGGCGAGGGATGTACACCTCCATCTTGGGGCCAGTCGGTCATCATTCCTATATTTAAGAAAGGAAGTAAATCAGAGGCTCGTAATTATCGCCCCATCTCCTTATTGGATGCCTCAGTAAAGGTGATGAGTCGAATTATGTTGCAGAGGTTGGAATTCTGGGCAAAGGAAAAGGACATTTTAACCAAGGTCCAATATGGTTTTAGAAAAGGTATGGGGACATTAGAACAGTGTGTAAATTTAGATCTTTTAATCAATAAATACACGGAAATTAAAGAGGGGAATTTGTTTTTATGTTTTGCGGACCTGAGTAGTGCGTTTGATTTGGTTGACCACCGTATACTATGGCAGGTCCTGTTAGAGGCAGGAGCACCAAAGGAGATTGTACATTTCTTGGCCAGGTTATATGAGAGACTGTCATGCAAGGTGCGCTACGGATCCCTAGGCGAATGTACCTCCTTTTTTAAAGTTTCAAGAGGCATACGCCAGGGTTGTGTTTTGGCCCCCCTTTTATTTTCCCTTTTTATTAACCAAATCGATTCTATTTTGTGCCAGACCCCTGCTGATGCACCTTTGATTGGAGGTAAACCGGTGCCAATTTTATTGTATGCGGATGACGCTGTGCTATTGTCCCGCACACAGATTGGTTTACAGCGCCTTATTGATAGATTTATGATGTTTATAGAAAGTAGGAAGCTACTAGTAAATAAATCTAAAACCTTTGTAATGTCCTGTGGGATGAAAGCTAAGAAAACCCATTTCAGTTTCTTTATTGATAAGGTCAAAATGGTACAAGTCAAAACCTTTTGTTATTTAGGAATCACTTTTGCTAATAGTGGGTCATGGCAATCTGAGTTCGAAAACATCAGCCTAAAAACGAAGAGATCCACCAATAGCATCTTTAGATTTTCATCTAAACTTGGGGTGAGGAGCATCAACGATATGATGAATATTTATAATGTAAAATGTGTGTCCTCAGCACTATATGGTGCCGGGGTCTGGGGTCATTGTGTTGGTCCAAATGTGCAGAGAGACGAAAATAAGTTCCTCAGAAAACTGTTATGTGTACCACCTTCAGCATCAGTGGAACTGATCCATGATGAAGTAGGAATTGAATTTATTTCGGATCTAGCAGCACTGCACCCCTTGCTGCTTTGGCGCTCAATCTGGACCAAGCCTGAAACCCAATTCACTCAAGAGATAATTCTTGATTGCCTCAGGTTGGATCACTCCTCACGCATTCCCTGGCTTAAGTACATATACCACTGGTTTTATCTACTTTTCCAGTTTGACATTTTTCTTGACCCAAGATCTGTGGTTTCAATCCCCAAAAAAGGTATTAAACTAAGGTTTTTAAGTCATAAGAAAGAAGATCGTGCAAAGGTGTCTGGAAAACTGCAAACCGTGATGACCTACCGGGACTACAATCTACCCACTGGTTTCCAACCTTACCTCTCTGGTGTCACTCGTAACTCTCATCGGTTTGTTTTAACACGCTTACGATTGGGAATCGTCCATCATCTTGTTGCATTTCCTACAATGAATTTTAGATCTGATATAGCATGCCCTTGTGACTATGTTTCTCGCCAGAGCTGCTGCCATTTTTTACTGTTTTGCAAATGTTATCGTTTTTTTAGGGTAACATACTTAAAACCCGTCTTTTTAAAACACAATGAATGCTTTACGGCTACTTAGTTCCTTAGAGGATATGGATATCTGCTTCTTTGTAGCGACATATATATTAAAATGTACAGCTGCCAGGAAAGCCATAGTTTTATGATATTTCGGACTGTGTCCTGTTTCTACCATGGCCTCCTGTCTGTATAAAACCATAATTTTATGATATTCCTGTCTGTATATTTGTTTATTTATTCCTGTGCAATATATCATGTATATAGTATACTGTATGAACTTTAAATGAATTTAGTCTTTTGGCTTACAGCTTTTGTCTAGTAGAAATTTAACTTTGGTTATATTATGCTCTTAGAATCCCCTCTTGTTGTGTCCTTGATGCCTTTTATCCATGCATGTTACTATGTATATAATGGTTCCCCCGTGATCGTTTCTTATTGCCGTGCCCTTGATGGCTTTTTAGCAATGTATGTTGTATACGTATGTGTTCTGCTTGTATGGTTTGTTTTACAAATCGAATAAAGCTTTTGAACTGAACTGAACTGATAAGTAATCCCTATTTTGTTGGTCTTTGATATGGATGCAGTTGCATGTAGGTGAGGCTCCAACATGCTTTACGAGTGACCTGTAAGGCGGCCTCATTATTTCCTTATTATGCCCTTAATGAAGACACTTGTATGAGTTACATATTTCTGTTCTTTTTAACCTTTTTTTTCTTCTATTTCTGGAATAGAACCTCTGTGTAATGTTAAAACTAGTACGATAGGGCTGCAGAGGGCCATAAGCCAACATAGACGCTCTTAAATTAACAACTGCATTAATCCTGCCAAAGTACAACAAATTAAATGCTGTATTCATGCTTCTGAAATTTTGTGTACTCAGCAGATGATGGTAATGACTGAAGGAGGGACGGTTTTCACATGAGAAAGATGAGCCTGATTGACACATATGACAGGAGAACAGTGGGACTTACATCCAAAATCCTATGTTTTGCCCGATGGGAAGGGTCCAACCATTGTGGGTGTGTCCAGAGTCCTAGAGAAGTGGAGTTAGCCCAGAGAAGAAAATCACTATACCGTCTCTGAAGATTGAAGACTATGGGCCTGATTTAGAACTTGGTGGACGGATTACTCCATCACAACGGTGATGGGTATCCCATCCGCCGAAATATAAATCCCATTATATCCTTTGGGATACGCCAAGATCTAAATCAGGCACTCTGTCTAATAGGTCAGAAATGACCCCTGCATGGTATACAGGTGCACTTCATCCTTGAGCTACACAGTCGCATGTGAACTGGTATTCTGGCTGTTTCTTGGCCCCGCTAGCACGCTAATCTAGTGTGTGCACTGAGTCCTAGCCCTGCCAAGGTTTAGCACCCGTTTGTGGCCAAGAAACATGCCTTGAACATTAGGGAAAGAACACAGACAGCATGAATTCTTTTTGCTCAAAATCACATGAAATAAGACATTTTACCAAAACTTGATGATCACTTAGGGCCAGATGTAGGTAATTCTATTTTACCGATTCATAAATACCGAATTTTACAGATTCTGTATTTATGAATCAGTAAAATAGAAGTACTGAGATGTAGGTAAATTTCTTTTTAAATTTACCGAATCAGTAAGAATCGGTATTTACCGAATCGGTAAATACCGATTCGGTAATGCCCATTGATTCCTATGGGCCTTGAAGCCCATAGGAATCAATGGGCAATACCGAATTGGTATTTACCGATTCGGTAAATACCGAATCCTGCAAGGGTGCAGGGGGTTTCAGTTTGACACCCTCTAGCACCCTAAATACAGGTATGGGTGCCATGTGGCACACAGACATGCCCTAAGGGCATGTTTGTGTGTCACATGGCATAGGCGTGCATGCACACATGTGCATGCACACCTGGATCCGGTATTTTGCCACCCAATTGGATTGGGTGGTAAAATACCGAATCTGTAAGGCCTGTGGCACTCTCAGGAGTGCCACCTACATTTGGAAATACCGAATCGGTAAAAATACCGATTCAGTATTTTACAGAATCGGTAAATGTACCGATTCGGTAAATTTACCGAATCTGTAAAATATATGCCCCTACATCTGAAAACCCAAATACCGGTCGGTAACGGCCGAATTCGGCCTATACGACCGGTATTTTGGCTCCTACATCTGGCCCTAAGTGAATTCACAGATGGGGCAGTTGCAACTTATGTTTGAGTTCGCTAGTTAATCATGAAGGAGTTCTGTGAGTTTGGTTGGACTACGTTTTTGGTATAGGAATGGTTTATTAGTATTGATAATGTGGTGTTATCAGTGAAGATGGGTTGTGGGGTCTTTCTATTTAGATAAAATAGACAAGCACTGAGTTGTTTCAGGTGATGATCGGTCTACATGCAATGGGTAGTTGGCACCTAAAGGTTTGTGCAGCTGATAGGGGGAAGTGAGACTATTACTGGCTGAAAGAGGCAATCTTGCAGGTGACTAATATAGGCAATGCTGTCTTTTTGAGGAGGTGGCTACAAAGAGAGAGAAAGTTTATGGTTCTCAGCTTATATGTGCAGAGGACTTAAAACACCATTACCAGAAACACCACAGGTCTGCCGGTGCTTAACTGGTTAGATCTCTTCTACGGTTTCAGGAACTCCTTGCATTAATAGACAAATGGCAGCAGATGCATCCAGATAAAGTTGAGTTCATGTTCAACTCAGTGGTGCATCAAGCATCATTGACATTAGACCGGGTTTTGCTCACCTCTCAGTTGGTGCATGTTGGAGATAGGGCTAGCATCTTCAAAAATACCCTACCTGATACTCCCCTGAGCACAATGTGGTTGTGTTGCATTACTGGTGATTTAAATATGATGCATCACTAGGCCCAGTATTCTGCAAAGATAAAGCGGAGCATTTTCAGCTTTACTTTGAAATTAATACAGGTTTGGTACATTGTAGAATCTGTTCAAAGAACACCTTATTTACCTTTGGTAATGCTGTTTCCCGTAGATATTCTATCTAACCACAGATTTCTCACCTTTAGAATATCAAGGGGTGCCAGACTGGATCCAAAGGATTCAAAAGAGCATTGCTACCGTACACCAGTAAGTGGTATCACGTGGATCCACACTGATTTTGCTTCGTCCCAGAAAGGACAAACTGAACTGCATATAAGCACCATCACTGTGTGTTGACATCAGTTTCTTTCTTGACTCTGTCAGCAACAAATGCCAAGCCCAACAATAATTACAATCAAATCATGATCAAAGATTCTTAAATTAGGACCTCTATAGAATGGAGAAGAGACCATTCCACATAATCAGGAGGTGGGAGGGCAGTGAGGAATCTGCTATTACATAGAGTATCCACCAGAAAGAGCCTTATCAAAGGGAAGTAACTTGCTCTTTTGATGGATACTTCTATCTGCAGGTTCCTCGACTTTAGAATAGATACCAAAGCAGTACTTCCCAAGGTGAAGATTCTGTGGAATGGCTCATATTGAAAAGTCCTGCAGGACTGAATGGGCAAAATGGCTGCCTTTCCCATCGGCCCAGGCTGTCAAAGAAGTAATGCTTTGTGAACGTGTCCAAATATGCCCACATTGCTGCTTGGTGGATGGCAAGAACAGACACCCTGTGTGCCAAAGGAGTGGTTACAGCCTTTGTCCAGCTGGAACGGACCCTCAGTTCTTCTGGAGGCTATTTCTTAGGCAATGCATAACAAAACTTAATGGAGAGGACTTTCAACTTTGACAAAGTCCTTTTCTGCACCACCATAAAAGAACTAATCATCCACCCAATTATCTTTATTGTAATCGATGTAAAAGCTCACAGCCCTCCTGAGGTTCAGTTGATAGAGTCTCTCTTTCGAGGGGTGAAGCATAGCAAAGAACGTCTGGATGGTCATGAATTGCCCAACATGAAAAGGAGTCAAGACTTTTGGCAAGAAGCCCACCCTATTCAAAAAGATGATGTAATTTTGGCAAGGAATACAGTATTTAGAGTCAGGAGACATAAGAGGGCAGCTGTGCATCATCTAGAATGGAGTATATATGAGGAAAATGATTAACAAATGAAGATCCCACTGTGGCATCACAAAGGACTTTGGGGGGATACATGTGTCAAGTCTTTTAGATTTAAACAAGGCTGATAGCCCGGCAAGCTCAAAAGGTTGAAAGGGCTGACAAACAACCTTTGATAATGCCAATTGCAAGTCCTTGGTGGGCTAAGATAAAACAAAAAACAAGATGTCTGACAGTTTGGCTTATAAGTGGTCCATATTGCGTGTGCCACACCAAGCCACAAGTGTTTGTGCATGAGGTGCCCCTTTCTGCACAAAAACAATTGTGCCAACAACACAGACACCCCTGCACGCTTGCATTGAGGCACAGCTGCAAAATGTGTGCCGGTGCTGGCTCAAAGGACAGGAAACTCCTGTCCTTTTTGGCATAGGGCAGCACAGCAAAATGGTTTGTAATGCTGCCCTACGCCGATTCCTAGTAAATATGGCCCAAAGTTCCTGCAGGGCTACATTGCACCATACAGCATAGGGCTGTGGTTGCCAGACGCAAGTTGCCCTGCTGTGCCGGCTGATGGTAGAAGTGATGGGCAGCTCCATTGAAGTGCGTGCTTTGCTTCATTTCAGTGGTGGTTTCCAGTGCTGAGAAACCCTGGGCGAAGCACTACCCTACGCTTGCGTAGTTTACGAAGTTTGCGCTACTTCATGAATTGCACGTAGCACAATGCAAACATGCGTAGCGGTCATTTTTTGCTTGCTCACAGTCCTCAACGTCAAGTTGGCAACCGCGAGTGAGCAAAATGACATACCGGTGAGACTTTTTTCAAGTTGCCGATCGCGAGCGTGGAAAATAAACCTCCCGTCGAGATTCTCAATGCGGATAGGGCAGGTTTCTCACTGCGAGTGGTCGCGTATGCTCGCAACCGCTCGCGATGAGAAACTACCAGTCCGCGTTGAGAAAGCTGCCGCTAGAGTAGAAATCTACTTGAGCGGCAGAAAACGACCGCTTGAACTGTGCAAGATGCTGTTTGCACTGATTTCACAGTGCGGACAAGCATCTGGCACTGTGCAATCAGTGCGAACATCATTTTGCACAGTGCACTACACAGTTCGCGTAGCTCGCGTAGTGCGAAGTGCACTTCGCGTAGCTAAGCGTAGTGCTACTCGTGAACTACGCCCATGGTTAGTGCTGAGCACTGCCCTTATTGCCATCATTGGCACTTGCGACAGTCTGCCACATGGTTGCACTGTCTGGCTAATGTAAGTATGAGCACAACAGCAGCTGTTTATTAATTCAATTTACATTTCCAATGACTAATATCTGCCTCCCAAAGCCATTCTTATAGCTTTGGGGACCCGGAATAGTATGAATTGTCACACTTGTAAGAGTGTTATGGGTAGTTGTTGTGTTGGCACTGTCATTGGTATTGCTGGCAGGGGCAATGGATGGTGCAAGCTGTAGTGTCCTACTAACGAGGACCCTGGCACTAATAAGGTCGAGCCTTAGGTAGTGTGCCTGCGCTGTCTGCAAGACCTGCTGTAATCACTACATGCAGTGAAACCCCTCCTGCTGCTTGCCATTGGTTCATTCCTCGGTTGCTCTTCTTTTGTAATTCCTTGTTAGTTGGTGCTCCCGACACATCATTTACATTTTATATCAAGGATCACCGACCAACTACAGTTTACTTACACTGTAAGGTGTTTACATTGTCCTGAAGAGACTACTTCTTTTATTTCCTGCTAGTCATGGTGCCTGTTTCACAGGCCACCATGCGCATAACTTTGCCCGCAGCATCTCGGGCAAGCACTACAAGAGACCCGAGGTAAGCTGCTGCATTAAGTATTTATTTCATCGTCAGCTTCAAAGTTATTTTCTGGGTACATTTGGTTTTCGGTATGCTCATCCCCTGTGGTGTTGCAAGCATTCTATTTGGCCTTCTGAGTGCCTGAGAGGTTCCTGACACTACCCTTCTAGGAGGCTTGATAGGTTGCAGAAGTAAATTAGCCTCCTTCTAGACCATAAATGTGAGTAGAGTCTACAGCAATTGACGTGTCCTTTTGAACTTTTGTAATTTATGCAGGCTTTGAGAGCACAGCAGTCATGGGCATATGTGTCCGAGGTCACGTGAGTCAGTAATGTAGTGCATGCATGTGTCGCCATTTGATTTCTTCCTTGTGTTTACTTTCACAATACGTGTTTGATTTGTCAGTGCAACTAAACAATGCCCCTACAGAACTACAGGGTTCGTGTTTCTTTTGGCGCAAGCAAATAAGTGCTTTGTGTGATTCTCTACAAATTATAAGAATACACACTTGGATACTGGACAGATTGATTACCAGTTGCATCGATTAGTGTGTCATCTTGATTACTACTGCTCTTTACGAGTTTGGACAGCGTATACTAGTTTTACTCTACTCAAAGTAACCGTCACAATACTATTACCAGGATACATTTCACAAAGTTTGAAAGTGTTCGTAGTATCCAAACTATGATCTTCTCAACCATTATAGAACCTTGAAGAAGTTGTCTTTACGCCGAAACACGAGTCGGCTGTCTTTTTCCTCAACACCTCCAACTTGTCAACATATCCAAGATCATTCTTTGCAATTTTACTTGTCTTTTGTTATTGATATATGAATTGATGTTACGAATTTATGATTAAACAATACTGACAACAAACTCAGCAGCAAAATGTATTAGTGGCTGTGCTCTGTAATCAAAATATCAATTATTGCTATATGTATGGAAACGAGTTTTCTCCATACGAGATAACACTGGATGAGTGGCACAGTGTAGTGCATTGAGCACGCCTATTTATCGTTTGTTAAAATTTGGACTTTCTTGGTAAATATTACGGAGGTGCTGGCTGTTGCTTTACCAATGCCATTCATTGTGGAATTGCTATATTCGGATATGGATTAGCTGCATCTTATGCGTATCACTTTACATCTCACAATGTCTATCCGAGCAGATTTTCCCGACCATTTCTCTCACCAAACATGCCTGCTCAGGACCATGAATTGTAAACAAGATATCAGACTGGACAACACAGTGCTGTAACCATCTAAATAGATTATTATCATATGAAATACCACAAAAAGAACTGCACAGTTGATCACAGCTGCGTGCATACAGAAAAACCGTGAAGTACAGGATTGTCTCAACCTAATATAAACTTCTTTTGACTTGTGCTTAAGTGGTTGTCCATTTACTTACTAACATACTATTGTGCAACCTCCTCTGATCTGTCTGTAAAACGTACCTTTTGTCCAGATGTTTTGACCTAAATTTCGACCTCCTGTCCTGAATTTTTGCGTGAATTTTGACCCTTTGTCCTGAATTTTTACACTCACCGACCTGTATTTGCACCCATGCCAGTTGGTCACCCTATGTTCTGCGCAGCAACTGAAGGGCAAGCATTACGTGGTGAGCACTTCATAGGCAAGCATTTTGTAGCACAGTAATTGACGGACAAGCATTCTGCTGCACAGTGTTCAATGCCCAGCCCATGCTCTGTTGGCACAGTACCCCAGGTGGTCATAGGCATCTGTTCAGACATTCCTATATATATTACCCACGATTCATAAATGGCACATCTATATTGAATGTTATTACCGGTGCCAAGTGTCATCACTTCACTGATCTCTGGGTACAGTAATGGGTGTAACTGTCCTATTCGATGCCCAGGGAATGTCAATGACTTAAACACATTATATCGCCTGGTACAGGTGTCCGTTAGGGTTAAATATTTTGGCACATTAATGTGCCAAGGTATATAACCCTCATTTCTCAAAATGAATTTATGTACGCAGAGAACGAGCTGTGTGCCAAAATGAGCTTCAACTCACACCACATGCTTTTGGCACAGAATCCATGCTCACACTTGTGCAAGGAACAGTGACCCATGCAGCTCCCAGTCGTCAGTCGCATAGACGAACATGCTAGAATCTGGGCACATGTCTTGTTCCCCTTTATGCAACTGAAAGAATAATTATGGGCTCTAAAAAATTCAATCACATCCCATGTGCACTGGTTCCGCTTAAACGGCTTCTATTGCAAGCCCAATCCATATTCAGATTAGAATCAGCCATCTTTAAAGCTCTGAAGCTAAATGCAATTTACTATTTAAGAAACACAAGTTAAACAGATTTAATAAGACCTCTTCATACAGCAAATAGGCTTCACTTACTAACCTGAGACGATAGAAAGATCACAACCCATTGTTTCTCAGCCTTTTCTCCTGAAACATTGAACAAGCCACTGCAGTCTGCGCCAATTCACTCAATGTCACTGAACTCTACACCACTGTACTCTACTCTGCATCACTGTACTCTACACTGCTGATCTCTGCACAGTAATATGCATTTCCCCACCTCATGTATGTTAATTGTACAGTGTATGAAAATCATTTAATGCAGTTCCATATTTGTTCCGTGTTAATTTAATCAATTGATCATTTAATCATTAAATAATGTAAGCTAAACTAAATTTAAATATCCGCACCATTTTATGCCACTCTACTCTGCACCACTCTGCGTCACTTGACTCTACTCTGCACCACTGCTCTCTGCATCACTCAACTCTATGCCACTCCAACCGGCACCATTCAATGCCACTGCACTCTATGTCACTGCACTCTACGCTACTCTACTCTGCGCCAGTGCACTCTACTATGCACCACTCTAGTCTATGCCACTGAGTTCTACTATGCTGCATTGTATGCCACTGAATTCAATGCCACTGCACTCTATGCCACTATACTCTGTAATGCTCTATGCCAATGTTCTCTACACCAGTTCACTCTACTCTATGCCACTCCAGTGTATGCCACTCTACACAACTCCACACTATGCCACTCCAATACACACCACTCTGTGCCACTCCAGTCTACAACACACTACTCCACTCTTTGCCATTCCCCTCTACGACACTCCACACCACTCTCCTCTATGGCACTAACTTTTATCCATGCTGAACAGCAGCTACAACATGGCTAAAACACATTGGCAAATCCAACATACATGAGACCTATTGGCTTTTCCAATTGTTTCATAATTTTTAAACTTGGTAACACAATCTACACACATATACTCCACACAATGCCACATAATTCCAATCAGAATAATTTCACTCAACGCCACACACTTCCACGCCACACAATTCATCTCTAAACATTTTCATTCCACACCACTTAATTCACCAACATACTACATAATTCAACTCAACAACCCAATTATACAACACACCACATACATCCAATCCACACCACAGAAATCCACATCATGCAACAAAAGTCAACAGCACACCCCATAAAAAAACTCCACTAGATACCCTACCGCAGCAAAAAAAACCATTCCATATAAATACACTTCATGAAACACAATCCCACTCCATATAATTCCAGTACTCAATACAACATAATTTCTTGCCACATAATTACACTGCACTTCAGGCCACATAATTCCACTCCAGACCTCACAATTCCACCCCACAATTACACAACTAACAATTCCAATCCAACCCACAAAATTCCACTCCACACATATCCACTCCAAACCAAAACACATGGGCAAAAGACATTGGGGCATATTACCAACAACTAGCGATATTTATCACTAAAAAAGCTTAGCGACATTTTTTCTATCACCGTGCATCGCCGGATTTTATCGCAGAGATAACGTGCTTTTAGCAACGTTTATCTCAAATGTAATAAAATATGCGGCGTTAGTGTCTTAGTGTCTTAATGCGTGAATATCGCTGGAAATCCAGCGATATTCAGGTATTAACGTCAATAGGGTCTTAACCTGAATACCCAACTCCCAATCTGGTCCCCTGAGTGGTGGCCACCCGAGTTGGGTGAACCTCCACCACCCAGGAAGTGAGCGAAGAATTTGGGCGTAAGGACTGATGATGAATTATCCATGGAAAAACAGGTCAAGATAGTATCCGGTACGTGCTTTGGCACAATGAGGATGCTTAGGAAAATCTTTCCCTGGATTCCTTTAGCAGCAAGGAAGACCCTAATCCAGTCACTCTTGGTGAGTCGACTGGACTACGGCAATGCACTTCTGGTGGGTGTCCGTGAGGACCTTCTGACACATTTACAGGTGGTACAGAACACCGCGGCCCGCCTTGCTTTAAGTAAGCTGCCTCGAACCCCATCGGCCCCTTTGCTGAATCAATTGCACTGGCTCCCGGTAAGGAAACGAGCCATCTTTAAGATGCTATGTGTAGCTTTCAAATCTCTTCAGGGGAAGGGACCTGTGTATCTCAGTAACAAACTCAGGTGGTATCAGCCGGTACGACAGCTAAGATCCAGCAATGCCAACCTTCTGTGTACTCAGATAATACACAGAGTAAGAAAGGGTGGCAGAGCTTTCTGCCATCTAGCTCCGAGATACTGGAATAAGCTGCCAGTAAATATCAGGGCCTGCAGCGACTTACCTACCTTTAAGAAACTGTTGAAAACTTGGTTGTTCTAGGTGTTCCTGCCGCTCTGTGCTTTCTCCCATAGCGCCGAGAAATCCCCTCGGGGATGATTCGCCCGCGCTTAAGAAATTCACAGATAATAATGTTGTTTGCCGCTGCCAAGGCTTGTTGGTGCCCCTGCTGGACATCGAACCCTGGGCTCTTAACATCTGACGTGGGACAGCTTATGAATGGCTCCTCGTCTCCAACAGCATCACCTGGTCTGTACAGCTGCAACTTCAAGGGCACCGTCAACTCTCTTGCATCTTCATCATTGGCCGGTATTAGTCTTCTGCGTCTCCTGGTCTTGACTCTGTCCACTCTGCTAGCAGGTACCTCTCATCTTGAATTCACTTTTGGATTCCACTGGACACTATCACCTTCTACGCCAGCAGTATCTTTTCTGAAATCCTCCATTGTTGTCTAAGGCAGTTTCCGACATCACTTTGCACCTTTGCACCCGGCTTCCCTGGTGTGGGTATCCTGGTTCCTGGGAAATCAACGGGTGGGGTCACTCCCCAACCTTCCATCTTCCACGGGGTTTCCTCAGGATCCACTGGGAAGGGCCATTCTCCTTTAAAATTGCAACCACTTACTTACTCATTGACTTCCATTGAGTACACAGTTGTGTTCCCACTCTGCACACATCCTTCATAAGGTTCCTAGATACTCACCTTGGGTGGTTTCTTGGGTCCTGACTCATCTACATCTTCTGGGTCCATTCTTGACTTAATTTGTGGTTTGCATTCCACTATTTTAGTATATGGTTTGGTCTCCATCTGTGTGTGTTGTGTTTATACCTCCGGGTTGGAGATAATACAAGGTGTTAGTGAGTGGTAATAATAAATACATCTTTTTTCTAACTACACTGTATGGTTCTTTTTCACTTAACTCATACCATAAGATTAAGTGCTGGTAAAAACAAGCTGCTTTAGACTCCTTTTGGACTACGCCTGAAGGCTGATCTCCACAGGCAGCACTTAGAGAGCTTTCTAAGGTAGTCTAAAACCACAAAAATCATGATTTGCGTTGTCTAGATTAGTGCAGTGTGCTTCAATTAAATATGTGTGCACCATATACTAAGCCAGCCTCCTACAATAACTTTGGCCCAGTCATTCAAGAATTTGCAACATTCAAAAGGTTATCAGATATGTCCATAAATTGGAATACATCTACAATTTGCTCACTAGCCCCTGGCATGCAGCCTTGCTCTTTGAAATTCCCATTGCCCTGGTGAATATCCTCAGTGAAATGTCTGGGTATACTAATTAGTCGAGAAAAGAATGCGGCAGTGAAGTCTAAAATAGAGGGTAGGGCGAAAGGATGGTGCACGCTACCCTAACTTCATATTCTTGCATAGGAAAATGTTCATCCTGCCACAACTAGTCTCTCTATTCCAGAATATCCTACTATTCCTCTGAGCCAACAGTTCTTCAAACAATTATACTTCTGTATGATTGAGCTTGTATGGGCTGGCAAAGATCCCAGACTTTAGTGGGAAGTGCTGACTTTCCTGAGCAGGGTGGTTTTGCAGCGGTCAGTTTTGAACTGTAGTGTCTCTGTGCGCAAGCTCAGTTGGCTTTCTACATGGCATTTGTGGGGACAGAGAAGGACACTGCCGCACCCTCAAGAGCTACTCTGGGCCAGTGCACAACATGCTGTCTCAAAGAAGTCACTTCTGTAGTGTGCACTTGACTTACCAATTTTCCAAAGAAGTGTTGATCCTCACCAGGCTGAAGAAATGGGAACTGGGCCCGATCTCATACCTGTCACTGCAGGCAGTTTTGTTCAGTTCTCATGCATTGAGAGGGATCTCAACTGTACAACTCCAGAGAGGCTGAGTTATCACAGGCTGGTGCAATACACGTCCCCTCACTCCTACAAGAATCAACAGCCAGTAAAACATGTTCCCTACTACTTACCTGATCTAATAACAACCACATTTTTACAAGACTGTGTAGTCCAGGTCATCCAAACACCCATATAATAGCCCTAAGCTCCAATGAGAGATTGGAGTCACCAGTTCAGATAAGGCATGGCTCTACTGTTGTGCACACACAGGTACCAATCATCTCCTCCAACAGCAAAATGAGACTTATACATTTCAAGCTCCTACATCGGATGTGCAGCACTCCCGTGATGTTGTTAAAGGCGGGCCAGACTGAAACCTCCAATCATCTGCGCTGCCTTACCCAGATTAGAAATTGCAAATTATTGCTCATACAGAGCGTGATGAGTCTGCAACTGATACATATACGAAATGAAATTGATGTATGGCAATATTGCAAAGAGGCCGGTTTTTACATGAATTAATGTCATAGCTATGAATGTAAAGTAGGTATTCACCATTTAAAGATGGCGGATGAGCATAGTGTTTTTACAGTCCTTTTTTGTATTCTAGTGTTAATGCGGAACCGGAAACACTCTGGTAATAAATACTAGGTAAAGTATGGCGGAATCTCCATTGATGTATTCAGTTTGAAAAAGGCACGAAGCCGAAACGCCTCTTGTTTTTTGTGGTTCGGTAAATAAAATACCGGACGTTTTCACCCTCAACAGAGTGCGGTCTCTTCACTTGTCCTATGAGTAGGGTTAAGAGCCGTTATATTCCGAGGTACCACCGCCATGCAAAATGGGATCCCTGATCAAATATCGATAACAAAAACACCGACCTACAAAAATATCGCCCCAATAATATCGTTTACAAAAATATCGTCACCGTATACTTAAACAAGATTTTACACAAATATCGATAAATTATTATCGACTGAAAAAATATTGTTTATAATTATATCGACTACTAAAATATCGACTACTAAATTATCGAAAATTCTTTAAATATTAAGAAACAGTACAAAAATATCGACACCACTATTATCGACTTACATACAGCCTATTTAATAATACTAAAAATATCGACGTTTTACTTTAACATTAAATACACAATTCTCTCAAATATATAACTTTTTAATTTTCATTTCCTTTTAAATAAATACTTATTAAACATATATAAATTTACTATATACTTTAAATATTTTTAAATTATTTATTAATACACTAATAAATATTGAGGTTCTGTCAATTCTGAACCCGTGGGTTCCATTTTGTGTATGGCAGCCATTTTGTGGTTGCCCTCACATAGGCCATGATTGTGGCTGAACTAGTCTTTTGAGGACATGTACACCTTAGCTCGAGTTCATGCTGACTCCTGTTTGACCTGAGTGAACTGACCCTGTTGCCTGAAGCTGACCTTGTTAAACCAGTTCCTGCTCTTTAGCTGATCAAGATTGAGGATCAAAGCACAGGACATTGTAGAGTTTGGTATGCAGTTGCACACACACACCCCTTATCCTGCTTCTTATCTGTTTTCTGTTCCTTCTTTTATGGTCTGTTTATGATATGGGTTGTGGTCCTTTTATTATGGGTTTGTCCCGGCTTGTGTAAGAAGGAATGTTAGGCATTTTGCATGCTTGCAAAAGCTAGGACTGCCCCTTACTTGTATGCTGAAGTTTGTAACCCTAAGCATATAAAAGGCTTCTGTTTTCAGTATTCCTCAGACTACCTCATTCAGTTGCTACGGCTTCTGTGTGACGTGGCCTCACTTATTAAATTTAATAAAGATGTCTTTTCATATTTTCAGCTTCTGTGCCAAGTTCTTTTTTATTAGTAAGTATTCCCTGAGAATGAAGATTTCAGTTCTTCAAATGGCGCGGCCAACGTGGGCTTCATCAGAGAAGTGACTTTCTGAAGGAGTGATCTTGTCAGGAGACTGAAATCTACTGAGGAGGAGAGGATGGGACTCTGCTACTTTGTGCACAAGGATTCTGGAGATTCTCTGTCTTCGCAGCCCGGTATATTTCTGATCTTCCTGATTTTTATCCTCCACATGATGTCACTCCTGACTGAGAACCTTTTTGGCATGAGTATTCTAAAAAAGACCGTTAGGTCATGTAGAACTTGACAGTTAGAATTTGGATAACCTTAGTTTGATTAGTAAGAATAAGAAGTACAAGTGGGCGCTCCCACGACTTTGTTTGGTTTCTTGGTTTTGATTTGGTTATTGCAATTACCAAAGCCGAGGGGTTGGTTTCTTGGTTTTGATTTGGTTATTGCAATTACCAAAGCCGAGGGTCTCGTATATTTGCGAGTATATTGTTTTTGATAACCCCTTGAAGTTTGAAGCTAGATTAGTGAGCTATAAGATGCCTGGTCTTAGCAAATTTAGGACTGTAACTTTGGAACTTTGGAATTTGTGTTGGCCAACTTTGGATTTGTATAGGTTTGTATATGCGAATTGCAATTTGTGTAGAACAGGTAATGAGGAGAATTTTCTCTATTTGGTTTAGTTGAACGGTGCACGTACGAAAAGTACATTAAGCACTACATTGATTATAATATTGTATATTTTGCAATATTTTGGCATGACTGTTTAAAAGCTCACATACGAAGAATGTGTGACTTTATTTGGAAGGTACCATAGTGTGATGTGAAGTAAATTAGCCGGCTTCCCTAGAGGGAATATCTAAATAGGTTTAGATTTACAAACATATTTCTTCCTTGGTGATTTTGTATCCCCAGCGAATTAAAATATGACATAATACATATAAGGAGCCTTTGTTCTGCCCAATTTTATAAATAAAGATATGCAGAGCAATTTTTTGGTGTTCTGCCAGCCACAGCTAGTGAATTAAGTGTGTTTTGGCTTCTTGGATATGCAGCAGTCTGTTTTTGCAGTCTTTTGGAACACTATTGAGAAGCGTTTCTTGTAAATATGACTTACAACTAGTATTTACAAATGGTTTGGTTTAAGTACAGTCTGTGGGCTGTCCTTTGTTTTTGTTCTGAGTATTGGTTTGTGGGTTAAATGTGTGTTTAAATGTCTATGTGGTTTTCCCATTAGTGCAATTTCTGTAAGTGAATAGCGTTGGCGCTATTTATGAAATGCATGGCTAAAGCGCGCCGTATTGTGTGTCCTGAGTGTTTCACCCCTTTCTGTTTATGTCTGAAATAAGGGATGCAGCTTGCTTTTATATGTGAAATTAGCCAAAATGATTGGGTTTATTGAAAATAATTATTAAATTATGAAAAATAATTATTAAAAATAAGTGCTACAAAATTCGTTTTTTACTATTCATGAAGCTTAATGATCATACTGTGACCTCCTAGCATTATAATTTAATTTGAGTTGTGTTGCACTGCATAATGAGGACATTAGCATATGACATCTCACTTAGCGCAGGCGTAAAAAACTCATTTTTCTAAGGATTTACATGAGATATGTCTAATGTCTAATATCTGTAATGTGTAAAGAACATTCTGAGGATGATTAATATGTAACATACTTATAGGATATTTATTTTTAAGTGCCCCAAATATCAAAGTCTATTTTGGGTATTTTTGCCATTTATAATAGCTTTAAAGTGCTTTTAGGCTTCAGTGAATGCATACATTTAGGTATAATACAAATTTACAGGCTGTCCTCATTAGGGGTTTGCTTTTAAATGGCCCAGTGAGATTCATTTAAGGTTGATGAAATAAGTACCATTGCAACAAGCATTTGTTCTAAAACTGGTATGTGTGTTATTAGGTTCTGTGAATTATTCACAGTAAATGTTGTTTAATAATCTGGGAATTGAGATAATTTTTAGCGCCTAAAAAGGAGACATTATTTTTCAAAATAGAGTGAATTATTGCAGGTTAGGAGGAATTAGGAAGGCCTTTTGCCTTTGTCAGCCTCAGAATGAGCAGAGGGTGGGGGCTAGTAGAACTGCAGAGGTTTGCTCAAGTGCCGCTGAGGTGTTATCTTTAGTTTCCCTGTAAACAATGGAAGGAGGCTGTCATTTTGACATTTGTGACCTTTTAATCTAAGGCCTTGTCTGAGTGAAATGCAGAATGACCTTGCTAAACAGGCCTCTAAAAGGAAGGATTTCTGGTTTCTCCACAAAATTAAAGAACTTAATTCCAAAGGAAGAATATGAAAAAGGTTTCTTTGAAAGTCCCAACACATGCTAAATGCTCTGCAGAAATGATATATTTGTATCTCTGCCTCTAAAAAAAATAATGTCTGCTAGTTGCTTTTATTTGACCGAAAATGAAGCATTGTATTAAGTCTTAGACAGAAAATAAGACGAAGCTTTTTATTGAAATTTTGAAGGCTACATGCCTAAGTGAGAATGAATTGTGGCGCAAAGATAACATGGAGTGTCAGTGAATGAATTTTACTTTTGGAAAGTTAAAATGGCTTAATGTTGCAAGCTGACTGACAAGATGGTAACAGTTAAGTAATGGAAATTTCTTTTTGTGTCTGTTCATGTGTATTATGTTTTGTCTTCTGATTAAAAGTTATAATTGATGTCTGTTTGTCATGAGAAATGTCTCTCTTTTGTGTGTTGTGTATTTTTTTTTGCTTCTGCCAACAGATCATTCATGGATTGTTCTTGGTGATTTTAAGGCTGACAAGACACGTGAGTTTGGTTGGTTGAAATGAAATGTGTTTTTGCGTAACTCCTTTGGAAAGAAATGTCCATGCGTTTTTCATGTTTGTGTATTTGGTTCTATCATGAATTGTTCTTGCTGGTTCTGGGTGTCTGAAAGTTGTATTTGACAGCAGATATCCACTAATTGGTGATCTACTGTCAAAAAGGAGGGTAAGGATTTTAAACCTGACGCGGTGTTATGCGTCACCGCTCATTTATATATGCTATTGTTTTGTCTATGCTTTTTGTGCTTGATATACAGCAAGTATATCTGATGGCTTGACATGTCCGTTTTGTGCGTTTCTTTTTACATGTTTTTTGTTTTATGTTGCTGCTTATGATACTATTACAAGTTTACCTGTGTTGTGAAGGGATATACATGACGATGTGTATCCTGCAAACAGTTGGGTAGATTTGCTTTGACACTAAATTTCACAGAAAGACAGACAACACTTCATCAGTGTATGTCAAATTTGGCTTTAATGGTATTTGAAGGAAAATAAAAAAGAGATATACAGAATCAAAGTGTGTCACATGCTGTTAGTCACGTACTGCCCCTCCCCTTAAGGAACAGGCAGCCCTAAATTTATGTATCCTGAATTGGACGTAAGGATAAATTATAGATCTGTGACTTTTGTGCATGGTGACCTAATTTTTATATTACTTTAGTCAGTTTTGTTCTGCTTCCTAAGTAGTGTATGGCTTTGTACCATAAAGGAAACAAGGTTTCATTTTTCCCTGAAGAAAGGAACTGGAACATTAGCTGAGATTACCGTATATGGTTTAGCGGCCAGCGGTAGAGCTAACATTCACTCAAGTAATTTCTTGTTCTTCCTATAGATTTTTCTTTCATCACTTCTCCCCTGATCGATGTTGCTTCGTCCCTAGTAATTGGGGATGTTAGCTGTGTCCTAGTCCCATTTTCCCTTTTCCATATTCCTTTCACCAGTTAGCCTTCTTTTATTGTTAATATTGTATTAGGTGCACACTTCCAGATTGCAGTAATGTACTAGGAACCCATATATTATGTATAATTCCCTTTTGTATGACTAAACTGTTTTTTTAAGAATTTTCTTTAGGCCTAACTCGATGTTTTCCAGTCTAACCGTCATGGTAGTGATGGACTGGTTAACTGACTCAATGCTATTATAAGACAAGTTTCCACATTTTGATTATTAGCCGGTGTATTGCGTAGTGCACTTGGTGCACAGTTATTAAAAGGGAGGTATCTACATGTCCCTGATAATCTATATTATGCAATTTTTCTTTTGAGATGTTCTAGATAAGGAATTTAGGAATACCTAGACTTAATCATGTCGCTATCTACCCTTAGATGGTGGAGGATATGCTCTCACACTGAAACCCAATTGAAGAGCCTAGAGGCACTGTTTTGCCTACTGCCTTTGTCTTTGTATTGCCTTTGAGAAATGACAGTGTATTCTAGATCAGAATTGTCCCATGGCATATGGCCACTCCTTTAAAGATTGCAGGCCACCTGCTTGCAGTCCCCCTGTTATACAATGAACTGTTTAAAGCATCGCACTTGCTCCATCAGACGGCATTGGACATCACAGAACAATATTTTCAGTGCAAAGAGCGAAAGAGAAGGATTCATGTTGTTTGAGGCTTCAGTTTTCCACCCACCTGTCATGTGCTGGCAACCTCTGACATTGTGCAGTCCCTTGAGCCCCTTGGCCTGAGTTTTGGCCACACACCCCCTTTTCCTTTGCTCCAACGGAAGTGCAGTGCACCGGAGGATTCGAGTTTGGCAAAAGGCACTACATTCTGGTGCCCATGAAAGAGCAGCCTGAGCGTTCTCTGACACTGAGTAATGAGTGTTGGAGCCTGAGAATGTAGACCCGGATCTGCATAAGATGATCTGTGCCCTTGATCAATGAAGAGCACACTATCTGTAGTGCCTGCCGCAGAGGAGAGATATTGGTGCACTGCCTTGAGACATTGAGACTTTCAAATGAGCTGTGAGTGTTTGCCAGGAGGGCACTCCAACGGATACTGAAAAACACTATTTTTCATGGGAGGCATGAATTAAGAGGCCCATGCAACAACTGGAGCAGATATGATGGACAATAGAAGCCTGCCAGAGAGGCTTTTGAACGGACTCTGAGCATAGTTGGTTTCACAAGTGGTTTCCGTGTGATTGCATAAAATGGGTTTGAGGAGACTGATCATTATTGTTTTACTGGCATTGTTTTAAAGTAGTATTCTGTTTAGTAAAAGCAGAATAAAATCCATTCTTTGTAGAAGAGTATCCCTTTTTCACCTCAGAGCATTGATGAGGATCACCACTGTTTCACCTGAACATATAATAAGTTACTGAAGTGCATAGGAGCCGTAAAAATGTTACTAGATAATTTTAGGATTTGCTTTCTGCTTAGGGTTGTGAAAAATTATAATTTTATTTGTAATAGTGGTCATTACTTTCTCCTGTTGTCTATATGTTCTTAATAACGTGTTTTCTAGTATTTTTAAGCATGACGTTGTCTTTTGTGGGTAAATTGTTTTTGCTACCCAATTGACATCTGTACCCACCTCCCAACCTATGTCTCTTCCTACTACTACTTCTTTGCATTCTTTTCATACTTTACCTGAACATGAATTGGTTAGGAGGTCAGAGTTTATTAATAATTCCTTTGTACAGCTTCTGCATCAACACCAGTTAGTAGTGAACATCACTAATTGTTGGGTGTGTGGTCTTATGCCACATACTACAGATAGAGGTATTCCCTATTTGGTTCTGCCATTTAGTTACAACGGGTCTGTATGGGCATATCAGACGATGTTTTATGCCAACAAAGTCTATCCCTTGTGTTCCATGAAAGATAACTCGAGTAATAGTGCCTTAGTGAAGGGAATAACGGATAATATTGATATTGATTCAGACACAGACTGAGTGATTGCCTATGTAAGGGCAAAAGGAGGGTCTGAGGTTCTGTCAATTCTGAACCCATGGGTTCCATTTTGTGTTTGGCAGCCATTTTGTGGTTGCCCTCACATAGGCCATGATTGTGGCTGAAACTAGTCTTTTAAGGACATGTCGACCTTAGCTTGAGTTTGTGCTGACTCCTGTTTGACCTGAGTAAACTGACCCTGTTGCCTGAAGCTGACCTTGTTAAACCAGTTCCTGCCCTTTAGCTGATCAAGATTGAGGATCAAAGCACAGGACATTGTAGAGTTTGGTATGCACACACACACCCCTTATCTGTTTTCTGTTCCTTCTTTTATGGTCTGTTTATGATATGGGTTGTGGTCCTTTTAGTATGGGTTTGTCCGTCTTGTGTAAGAAGGAATGTTAGGTATTTTGCATGCTTGCAAAAGCTAGGACTGCCCCTTACTTGTATGCTGAAGTTTGTAACCCTGAGAGCATATAAAAGGCCTCTGTTCTCTGTACTCTTCAGACTACCTCATTCAGTTGCTACGGCTTCTGTGTGAAGTGGCCTCACTTATTAAATTTAATAAAGATGTCTTTTCATATTTTCAGCTTCTGTGCCAAGTTCTTTTTTATTAGTAAGTATTCCCTGAGAATGAAGATTTCAGTTCTTCACTTTCTCAGGAAGGCTCTTCAGACTGGTGATGGGGCATCAGGATATGGAGGGCATTCCTCAGCTCCCTTTGTGTGTCACTGCCTAGGGTGAATTCACAAAGCCCAACTGTCATCCAACCCTGACGTGTACTCTAGGGATTGCAGAGGTATAGAATGGTAAGACAATGCCAACGTCCTGAACGCAATCGACCAAGGGGTTGGGCCCCTAACCAGCTAGATTGGGCCACTAATAATTCTAAACACAAATAGGATCTAGCTGTACTTTTAACACACTTCTATTTGGAATCGAGAACAATAAAATAAGTTAATCTTGGCCTGTGAATATAATCAGATATCTTTCATTATCAATTCGACACATATGATAGATTTTGAACATGTCATGAAAAGGGACCACTAAAACATTTTACAAATAGGTGATTTGCCCCACAGCCCTGGACAAGGCTGCTCTGAACTGACCCATGACACAAATTAAAAAAACCATTATACATAAAAACGCAAACGTGTATGTGCTTCAGAGAAACATATTAGTGCATTAAAGAATGCCAGTCAAAACACTTTGACATTGAACATAGGTAACCATCAGTCATTCTCTCTAATATGAACCTCTATTTACTAATGTCTCTTGGGGGTTCCAAAGCTGATTGGTTATAGTGGGATCAGTAAAAGTTCATTGAGATTGTCCACTGGCCAGATGATGCAATTTAAAGGCATTCCCCAAAGGTATCAGCCGTCGCATTTCAAATGTCTTGTGGTTTTTGGGGTTCTCCTCAAGACGCTGACTAGCTGGGATAGCAATATATATATGGTATATTATGTGATGAACTTCTGAATTTCTTTTAATAAAAACACCAATGGCACCACAACATCACTTGAGCAAGTGCCTGGTGGCTCCTGAACTTGCGTGCTGTTGTGAAATTAATTCAATTGGCCTTCAGGCGCACAGCTTCAAGATTCATTTGACTGCTTCTCAGCTTCTGCGGAAACTGAAGTATTTTGACAATGAAGCTTACTGGAAACAATATTTTATTTCAGCATTAACCTGACATGTTGCACACTTGTTGACAATGAATTTTGCTAAAAAGAAATTGAACTTGAACAAGAGGATTTCGATGTTGCCTAAAGTGTTAGAAACAAACGTTTATCTCAAGTAAATGTGATGTGCAAGGTGATCCAGTACTTTAAAACATCCTGTAGCATAATTAGCATAAGTCAATCTTTTCTCTCTGCTCTTTGTAAAGAGTCCTGAATTGGAATCCTTCCTGCCAGGCTGGAAGCACTAGAGGTGAAACATTGTGGCTGTGTGTGCCTGGAGTGCCTCGGATTAATAAACTGGGACCTCCCTGGTCGCCTTAACTCGAATGTGCAACATTGTTGCAAAATGCGAGCGGAACCAGAGCGGCTACATTTAACTTCTCAATGCATGCTGGCAAAACCTTCTGGTTGTTTAATCAGAGGCACTCCAGACACATACAGCCACAATGTTGCAACTCCAGGACTTCGAGCGTGGAAGGAGGGATTCCCCTTGAAGTGCTCTTCCTGATTATATGCAAAGCACTTCAGGGGTCCCTTCCCTGCAGGCTTTCCTGAAGGGAACCAACTTTTCAACAGGGGTTTGGCAATTCTTACCTTGGGAACTAGTTTGGGGCCCTTTAGAGAACGCCTTATTTGTAGCTGTGCCCCCCCCGCCCCCTTCTTCTGTTAGGGACCCTGCCAACTCTTGACGGAGTCTCCCACTTCATTTGGACCCTGGTGCTGAGCTACAGGTCCGCCTAATTAGCAAGATCCTGGGATCAGTAAGTTTACTATCAGTCAAGTGTTGGCAAGGCTCTGGAAAACAAACACTACAAATGTGCTCACATGCAATAAAATTGTTCAGCCCCTGATAGTCGGTTAGCTCACTGCCCTTCATCCAATCATTCAGTGCTCTGCAGAAAATATCAATACACTCTACCCATGTCTGAGGACTAAGTTTCTCAGTTTCCCTGAACATCTGTCTGTAGTTCTCTGGGGTTAGACCATATCTCCTAACCAGGGCCTCCTTCAGGGTACCTTGTCTTGACCTCTTTGCCTAGGGTCAGAAAGGTGTCCCTCTCCTCCTGCTTTCACAAAGCTGCCCCCCAATCTCTCTCAGGGACGCTGTACATTTGTAAAACTCGGTGGAAATAGCAGTTTAAAACTGCATACATGCAAGTGCGGGCTTGAGACAGGTTTCTAGGACTACTCATGCTCATATGGATCACACAATTGGTGCTGCAGGTACATTAGTAGTGTTTGATTTATACGTCCTGGACACACATACAGTGCACTGTACAAGGGACTTAGTAGCACATCAAATATGCCAATTATGGAGAAACCAAATATCATCACATTTTGACACAGAGCACATGTACTTTACCACGGGTCAGCAGTGGTACAGCTCCCAGAGTCCTAAAACCAGCAAAAACAAAGTAAAGCACACAGCAGAAGCAAAACGACTGGGGAAACCATGCCAAAATGCTAGGTCTAACACATGTCCCCCCAGGAGAAAGTGAAGAGAACTACCCAACCTCTTGCGAGTTCTCTTCACTAAGGCTGAAGAACCAGAAAAGATCATGAGAGCTGGTATATTCTGTTCCAGGATGGTGTTCCACTATAAAGTCCATTCCCTGTAGGGAGATTGACCACCTCAACAGTTTAGGATTCTCACCCCTAATCTGCATTAACCATCTGTGGGCCTGTGGTCTTTCTGAACACGAAAGTAAGTCCCAAACAAGTAGGGTCTCTCAGAACACTTGAGACGTAAGTAGCTTCGTCAGCATCCAGACCAGTTGCACTTCCCTTTCTTTTGCACCCTACCTCTGTTCCATGGGAAGTAACCTCCTACTAATGAAGGCTACAGGTTGATCTAGACCCTCTTTGTTTAGCTGTGAACGCATGGCCACCACACCATGCTCAGAGGCATCAGCCAACGCATCCAGAACGCCTCCGCCCGACTCATCCTGAACATCCCCCGGCACAGCCACATCTCCGGCCACCTGAGGGACCTGCACTGGCTCCCCGTCAACAAGAGGATCACGTTCAGGCTCCTCACCCACGCACACAAGTCTTCCACGACCTGGGCCCCAAGTACCTCAACGACCGACTGACCTTCTACACGCCCACCCGCCAGCTACGATCTACTAGCCTCGCCCTCGCCACCGTACCACGCATCCGAAGAGCCACCGCCGGAGGCAGATCCTTCTCCTACTTGGCGGCCAAGACATGGAACTCCCTCCCCATCCACCTTCGACTGACCCAGGACCGTCTCGCCTTCAGGAAACAACTCAAGACCTGGCTGTTCGAGCAGTAGCGGACCCCCTCCCCCCCCCAAACGCCTTGAGACCCCCCGGGTGAGTAGCACGCTATACAAATGCTAAGATTGATTGATTGATAGCAAAAAGTCCTTGGAGAAATCAGGAGCCTGGAGCACGGGCACCGTGCACATGGCTTCCTTCAGGGTGTCAAAAGTGGTCTGGCACACCTGTGCCCAGATCACCTGATGTGGCTGTTTCCTGAAAGTCCACTCTGTCACGGGGGGAACAATGGTGACATAGCCCTTGAATAACCTCCTGAACTAACTGGTGAGGCCTAAGAAGGGTCTTGCCTCTGTCTGGATCATGGGGGGTAGCCAAGCCAGACTAGAATCAATCTTTTGTTGCAGGGGCTACACCTTGCCACCCCCTACTTGGTGACCCAAGTAAACCACAGAACCCTGCCTTATTTGGCAAATACTGGCCTTGATAGTGAGGCCTCAAAGGCCTTCAACGCTTCTGGAGGTGGTACAAATGGCCCTCCCAGATGAAGACTGTAATGTTGTCATGGTAGGTGGCCCTTTTCCAGGGCGCTCCTTGGTGCATAACTTATGTACGTTATTTGCAATTATGCATAATCTCGACCCAGAAGTGCAGGCGGTGGCTGCCCTGTTAGACGCCACTAACGCTTTTGACTCTTTGGCATGGGAATATTTGTTCCCACTGCTTAGATGGCTAGGTCTGAGCCATACCTACATCCGGTATATACAATTGCTTTACACCCTCCCCACAGCACGAGTACGACTAAACAGGCTTATTTCAGAGTCAATTGCAATCACTCGAGGCACTAGGCAAGGATGCCCACTCTCGCCACTGCTATTTGCCATTGCCATGGAGCCACTGGCTGAAGGGTTAATAATTTCATTATATGCGGATGATGTTATGCTATATGTATGTCATCAACACCTCCTTCGACACCGCCACCTACCCGGAGAGCTGGAAGCATGCCGAGCTCAGCGCCCTACTGAAGAAACCAACAGCGGACCCCACCGACCTCAAAAACTTCCGCCCCATCTTGCTCCTTCCTTTTCCTGCCAAAGTCATCGAGAAGATCGTCAACAGACAGCTTGCCGCCTTCCTCGAGACGAACGGATCCCTCGCAGTCCGGTTTCAGAGCCAACCACAGCACCGAGACCGCCCTCATCGCAGCAACCGACGACATCCGAGCCCTGCTCGACAACGGGGAAACAGCGGCACTCATCCTCCTGGACCTCTCCGCAGTGTTCGACACTGTCTGCCACCGCACCTAATACAGCGCCTCAGCAACATCGGCGTCCAAGAGAAGGCACTGGAGTGGATCGTCTCGTTCCTCGCCGGAAGAACACAGAGAGTCCGCCTCCCCCCGTTTCGATCCAAGGCCACCGAAGTCATCTGCGGCGTCCCGCAAGGATCATCACTCAGCCCAACCCTCTTCAACGTCTACATGCGACCTCTTGCCACCATCGCACGCCAACACAACCTCAACATCATCTCCTACGCCGACGACACCCAGCTGATCCTCTCCCTCACCAGAGATCCCGACACCGCCAGAACCAGCCTACACGAAGGGATGAAAGACGTCGCCGAATGGATGAAAAACAGCCGCCTGAAACTGAACTCAGAAAAGACGGAAGTCCTCATCCTGGGACCATCGCCCTCGCCTGGGACGACTCCTGGTGGCCCCCAGCCCTGGGCACCGCTCCCAAGCCAACAGACCACGCACGCAACCTGGGCTTCATCCTGGACTCCTCCCTCTCGATGACCAGACAAGTCAATCCCGTCTCCTCATCATGCTTTCACACACTACGCATGCTTCGCAAGATCTTCCGATGGATCCCAAACGAAACCAGGAAGACGGTCACCCAGGCCCTCGTCACCAGCCGATTAGACTACGGAAACACCCTCTACGCCGGAACCACAGCCAAGCTACAGAAAAGACTCCAACGCATCCAGAACGCCTCCGCCCGACTCATCCTGGACATCCCCCGACGCAGCCACATCTCCGGCCACCTGAGAGACCTGCACTGGCTCCCCGTCAACAAGAGGATCACGTTCAGGCTCCTCACCCACGCACACAAGTCTCTCCATGACCTGGGCCCCAAGTACCTCAACGACCGCCTGACCTTCTACACTCCCACCCGCCAGCTACGGTCTACTAGCCTCGCCCTCGCCACCGTACCACGCATCCAAAGAACAACGGCCGGAGGCAGATCCTTCTCCTACCTGGCGGCCAAGACATGGAACTCCCTCCCCATCCACCTTCGGCTGACCCAGGACCACCTCGCCTTCAGGAGACAACTCAAGACCTGGCTGTTCGAGCAGTAGCGGACCCCTTTGTAGTGTGTTTATCTAGAGACCTGTATCGATACTCCAATTTCTGACCCTTGTCCGGTTTTAAATCACTAATATCCTTACAACGGCACAGAAACCAGTTTCATAAATTAGTCATAGCGCATGCTGTCACATTAAGCAAGCACTATTCCTCCAGCCCCCTAGAAAGCACACCGAGTTCTCTAAACAAACCAAGCCTCCAGCAAACCTGGGAAATCCCCGCCTGCCATGTTTTGATTTAGTCCAAGAACTCCTGTAAAGCACTGCAAGAACGCTCAGTTCTTAGTGACATCGTTATTGACGTCTTATGTCCATCCTTACGTCAAACCCAGCACCTCTCAGGTATAAATATACAGACACTGCCCTAAGTAAGGACACGGTGGTGATGAGCTTGGAGCAGCGACTACTTGCCGGAGAGCCCAGCTGATGCGAGAGCCCACGGACGCTGCCCCTCCCCTTTTGACGCGCTGAGGAAAAACGCTGCCTTTCCTCTTGCCGAGGCATCCAGCCTCCAGCGTTTCCAGCTTGCCCTCGCGGGTAACTGGGATATCGAGTCCTGAGAAAGAGATACCAGCCCTCCTGCCTTCTAAATCCCAGGTACTGAACTGACTAACCCCTTACAGAGAATTCTTGAGTCAGACTCTTGGCAAAACAAACTTAACTTAAACTGCTACTTACTTACTCCCTCCCATGTATTAGGCTTAGGTCAGGTACACCGGGGTAGGCGTAGTTAGAAGCACCATTTGAGTACGATTAGTCAATGTATATATGTATGTATATCTTTTATCCATTTTAAAGTAACATATGGCTAAGAAACCATATCAATGCTTTTACAGTATTATTTTATAATCCTGCTTTTACTGTATGCACTTTACTTAACTATAAGTATTACAATTGTAGCGATTCATTTCTCTTGTATGAGAAAAGAGACTGATCAATAAATAACACCTTTTATTGAAAACGCCCGTCTCTTCTTTTCTCTGCAATCTGGTGAAACTAAGTATGAACGTATTGACTGAGTAAAATAGCTGTCTTTTGTTTTCACACGACTCTAGAGATATACTCTTGATCAGGGAGAGCAAAGTTGTCATGTTCTATGGTTGTCAGAAACTAAATCCCTTCTTGTCTATCCAGGGAGGTTAAACTCCTCCTCGCCTATTCGAGAAAGTTTCTAGTGAACTCTGAGCTAGCTGGCACACAAAACTTAAGTCTAATATCGTCAGTAGAAGACCTAGTTAACCTCTGTCCTACGTCTATACTATTGAAGATATTATTCCAATGCGCAGAGCCTATTGGGAATATAGGAACTACACTACATGGCGCCCAACGTTTGGTAAGGCGATAAATCTAACGCAAGGCATTAGAGTAACTCAGTCGTGCTTTTTCACCCAGACCCTTTCTCCCATAAATACTCCAAAGACGTCTGGAGTGGGTCAAAGGTTAAAAATCCGCCAAACTTAGTAGGAGGAGACTCCTATGTATGGTTTTTTGGTTTATTCAACGTTGAAGGATACAGTGTTCCAAAATATTGTGCACCTAATCTTTGTTTCCTTGGAAACCTGATCTGCAACAAAAACCTTCCTGTAAGTAAAATGTCAGACGGTGAAGGAGATAGGGAGACAGCTAGATTAGCAGCTCAACTCCTAGCGGAAGACACAAGTCTCCTACAGCAGGACCCGGATGCAATAATCATCCCGGTCAGCATAAGAAGAACTATAACACTTAAACTTATAGAAAATGGACTAACACCAAGAGGTGGTACAGTCATATTCGTAATTGAGGCACACGAATATCGGCAGACAGAGGTATTCTATTCATGGATAAACTTTCCAGCAGCAAACGCTGTCACGAAAGAGTTCCACTATTATAAAATAGAGGAACCTCCGGATGACTACACTCCTTTCGAGGAGATGGAAATCCCATTAAAATACCAAGAGCACCTGCTCTGGTTTAAAGGCGCCCTAAAACATAATAATCATATCACCAGGCTCGGTCCACTAGGTAGACAAGGAGCAACATGGCCAGTTCTAGCTGGCTACACACCACATCCAGACATTGAAAAAATGTCAATACCAAAACTTTTAGCACAGCTAAAACAACTGATTAAAATACACAGACAATTAGTCCAATATGTAATGCGGACTTCAACAGTCCAATCAGCTATTAAAATTTCACAGCTGACCCCTCATCAGGGGAACACAAATAAAATCACACCACAGAACATACAATCATGTCTGGGTAAAGTACCCATAAAACGGGAACAAATTCCATTCTGGTTAGCACAGAAAATCACTCAAATAGAGGCAGTATTTCCGGATACTACCCCTACTGAGAAACACAGATTTCTGACTATCTGCCTTCCAATGGGGATCGCACCACATGTGGAGGACTGTGACACTTGGGGCACAGTCTTTGCTTCCATTTACACAAAAACACATGGTGTTCCGTCCATGGCGGTAATACCAGATGTGCTAAAACAGATTCAAAATGAATACGGTCCAGAACCTGCTTTAACTCTGGGTATGAAATTACTGAAAGACTTCAAGCAGGTCTCAGCTTTATTGTTATCCAACATAAAAGGAGAAGCAGCATCTGTGGCGATCCGCCAGAAGTTGAAAGAAACAGATATAGCAGAACAACCATTTGAACTTGCCAGAATCATAGAAAAATCCTATGAAGAACTAGGAAGAGATAGTTTGGGTGGGAAACCAGTGAAGCCCCAACTAACTGAAAATCCTGAAAAGGTATTTATTAAGAATAATCTAACAGCTCCAAAAAAGAACTGGGATGGAAATAAACAGTCCACTCCCAAAGAAAAAAGATTCCAGTCCAGAGGAAGGTCTCCTCGGCGGAGAGAGAGATCTCCGGACCAAGGACACAAGTCTCCCCAGAGGGAGCCCTCTGAGAAAAAATATAACCTTAGAAATAGGGATAATTTGAAGAAACCTGATAGATATCAAGATATTGATACACGTCCCTCTCGATCTTTTCAGACTTCCTCGCAGAAATCGGAAAGAAGAGGACGGTCAGAACAAAGGGAAGAGCACTTCAAGTCCAAAGACAAGGAGCCTGCTCATCAAAGTAAAAAGTTACAATTTCCAAAGAAGAAGGTAGCCAGTATTAAAGTGATCAAACATGCCGAGGATCCTGAGGACACAGCTGAAAAACGGAGAGTGGGCTCAGACAATGCTAGACAGCGCAGCAGAAGTGAGCATAGCTCGCAAGATCCTGATGAATTATCTGGAGACAGTGGACACAAATGAATACATTCAGGTGGAAACTGCAGACACCAGAGTTAGCAAACCTCATAAAATATACAAAATAACATTACGTATAGAGGGAGCTAAGACTAGGAAAATAAGGGGTCTATTTTGGGATAATCTCTCCAAAGGCTATGACATCCTTTTAGCTGAAAAAGACTGGACACCGGAGTTTGTCAGGGAGTGCCCTCATGGCGAAGAAATGATTATGCCTGCCTTCTCAAATCACATTCCAATTCATAAAAAATATACACTTGCAAGAAAGTGGGCAGTAGCCCAAGCTCCTGCATTATATAAAAACCATGTAGGATGGGATGAGGACTCACCTCCTCACAAAATCCAGTTAAAATCTCAACCAACTGCACAAAGGCAGTACCCAATTAAGCAAGAAGCTAAAAAACAGGTCAGGGAGATCTTAGATCAACTTGAATACCAGGGGGTGATTGAAACATGCACCTCACAAATGAACAATCCTTTGTTTCCTGTCTCCAAACGAGATGATTCATATCGTCTAGTTTTGGACTACAGACACCTTAACTCATGTTGCAAAACTTTTGCAGTACAAAACTCACACAGTGCAGCACTAATGAATAGCATAGTGCGCAAAAAATACAAAACAACATTAGACATCTCTAATGGATTCTTTTGTCAAAATATAGCACCTGAAAGCAGATATTTGACCGCTTTCTCAAGAAATGGCTCGCAGAAAAATTTCTGTCGTTTGCCACAGGGGTTCAAGAACAGCCCAGGATTATTCTCAGCGAGAGTAACAGAGTTACTACAAATGTATGATGATGAGGCATTATCTTATGTCGATGATATCTATCTAACAGATGATGACTTGGATACTCACTTGAAAAGAGTAAACACCATAATACTTGGGTTCGCAGCAGAGGGTTACAAATTCAACTTCAAGAAGTCAAGAATTGCCCATCTGACTGTCCTGTTTTTAGGATATGAATTATCAAGTGAAGGCAAAAGCCTGGCTGACAATTTCCTAGAGAAATGTGCCGTAATCCAAGCACCAAGAACGCTGAAAAACTTACAATCAATTCTAGGTTTCCTGAATTTCGGAAGAACTTACATTCTAAATTATGCAGAGAGAGTTAAACCTCTCTATGACCTAATAAGACCAGCTTTTAAAACAATCAATTGGACTCAAAAACACACAGAAATTTTGAGATCATTGCAAACAGACATGTTAGCTAAAACAAAATTGCAAACACGTGATAACACACGCAACCTTGTAATTCGGGTCATCCCAGGAAGATGCGGATTCACATACCTGACCTCTAATGAGGGAGAAACGGTACCAATAGCATACAAATCACATTTGTACACAAAAGCTGAAATAAAATTTAGCCCAACGGAAAAAATTCTAACCGCGGTACAGACTGCTGTAGCGAAAGAAAGATCCCTAGCACAAGGTAAACGAATAATCATCTTTACACCAATACCAGCCCTAGAGGCGGTAACAAAGGCAAGCATTCCGAATGCTAAAGCATTACAACCGAGATGGATACAGTGGGTTAATTCTCTTGCTGCAACAGACGTGGTATACGTATTTGGTCCTAATTTAAAAACACAAGAATTTCTCCAATATGAATTTGAATGTCCCCTGCCGACCAAAATCCTGCCTCTAGAACACTACGGCTGTATAATATATACAGACGGATCAGCACAGCCCGCAGTTGGGGGTAAACAAGCTTACAGTGCTGCGTGCGCGATCGTTAAAGGTCACTGGCACGGAGGAAAATTTAGACCACTGGTCACTAAAACACAATCTCTAGGAGATTGTACAGCTCAGAGAGCAGAACTACTAGCATTTAAGATGGCGCTTGAAAATACCGATTGTGAATTCCCCACACTCATAGTGTGCGATTCATAATATTGCGTGCAGTCTTATAATGAATACTTGCAGATCTGGGTTGAGAACGGTTTCAAAGACGCAAAAGGTGGCACAATCAAGCACAAAACGCTTTGGGAACAAGAAGTTCTTTTACAAAAGGAACTACAAAAGACTCACGTGATACATACACTGAGTCATCAACGTGATGGCGTTCACGTTGCAGGGAATTCATTGGCTGATGAAGCAGCGAAGGCGGCTGTCCAAACAGCTTCCATAGCCGCTATCACCCGGTCAAAAACAAAAATAGACAGCGAAATATTACAAGCTGTCAGCGCTACAGTAAAAAATGCGATAGAAACACTCCCGAAAGGCTTTCCAGTAAAGTACTCATACATAACTGATGCGAATAACGTTCCATTTGCTCGAATCCCTGGAGTGGGGAATAGGGCAATTCCAAACATGGAATATAGGTTAGGACTCATTATAGCGGCACACGAAGGGCTCGCTTCTGTACATGCTGGTGTTTCAGCCACAGTATCGCTATTAAAACAGAGATACTGGTGGCCACACATGAGAAGACAAACTAGGAACTATGTTCTAGAATGCAAAATATGCCAAAGGATGAAGGTATCACCCGTGAAACGACCAGCACAGACGCCCCTTCTAATCTCAGATAAACCATTAGCATGTGTTTACCTGGACCACTGCGGTCCCTTACAAAGGGATGGCAACTATAAATATATCATGGTCGCAGTGGATTCATGTACGAGATTTATTTGGATGTGGCCCCAGCGCTTGGCTGACGCCAGAACTGTTATAAAAGATTTGCAAGTCTTTATCGGCACATACGCAATTGGCATGCTACATTCTGACCAGGGTCCTGCTTTTAGCTCTCGAGCTTATAAGGAGGCCATGACCAGCATGGGCATTGCATTGCGGTACTCTTGTCCCTTTCATCCTGAGGGAAACGGAATTGTGGAAAGAAAAAACAGTGACATAAAGCAATCTATAACGGCAAAGGTATTAGGTTCGGGAGCTGGGTGGGTCAAACATTTAATAGGTGTCCAACGTAGTCTTAATAATCTGCCAAGAAATTCTCTGAGAGGTCTCAGTCCGTACGAACTATTGTTTGGGACTAGAATGTTAATCCAGGACCTCGATAGTCAAACTTCAGTGGTTAAAGAAAAATGCTTTGACATCAAAGATCGTTTGGCTATTTTACAGGACTTAAATGAAACAAGAAAAGACCTGAGCAACATAAAGTTTAAACAACAGCCAACAACCACTGAAGAAAAACCACCTGTCCCAGCAAGGCCTGTCCGGATTCCAAAGATTGGGGATCTGGTCAGAGAGAAGATCGCGGTAAAGAAGGAATTTGGGCCTTCTTACAGAAAAGCAGTACCTGTCTTGGCTATCAACGGAACAAGATCAGTTGTACTACCGCCCCTTGCTGGTAAAAAGGAGAACCGAGTTGTATCCATTGACCTGGTTAAACCACAATCATGTGGCCGATAATAAGTAGTAGGCCAAGTGGACTCCCAAGAAATAGCAGAACACCAAAGTTTGCTACAAACACAGAGGTTCAAACTGAGAGACTAATCACATTTGATAAACCTACAGTGAATCAACAAGGACTATGCAACAAAGCCATGGAACTTAAACCTCTTGAAACCCAAATCCAAATCTTACATCAAGAAACACCAGTCTACAATGATGTAACCACAGACTATGCTAATGAAACAAAGAGAATTCCAAAAACAAAAAGGAATCCAGAAGCAATTGAAACAATTGACAGAACAGTATCAGGCTACTTCATCAACTTCGATGATTTTTCTGAGGATCCGAATGAACCTGAGGAACAGCCAACATCAACAACAACTTTTAAAGACAAAGCAAAAGAACTCTTTCATCAACTACAAGAAACCTATCTGATTTCTCCATGGATTGAATTTTGGGTGGCACAAGGTGTATTTGTCCTCATACTTTGGCTCATCCTGGTACTATACTTGGGTGATTTCATTGAGGGAAAATATGTTACAATGGACACAGCAAGTCAGAATATCAACTTGGTCCTAAAACCACACAAGTCTTCACACATCGAGAATAGAGAACTTTCTTCAGTAAACTTCACAGCCAATCCTATATCCGGTGGGGTAGCATGGGACAAAACTGATTACGAAATCTATGGCCCTGTCGAGCTCCTGAAGTATCCTCACCAATTCAAGATTTCATTAAGTGACTTTGTAAAATCAAGCACATTCGCTGATGATTGGGACTTTGAAAGTATTAATGATATGATGTCAGACCTAGTGATGTCAGCTAAATTTACAGAACATGATTATTTACAGGGTTCATCTAATTATGACCAGATGTACTGTTACAACCACTATGGTAACCATTATCTGCATAAATCTGCTCAACCTAGAAATGTTTTTAATTATAACCAATGGGAACATTGTGCAACTCCACCAAAAGGCAGTTCGAAAACATTTTATGAAAAATGTCCATATTTCTCAGGGTTTAACACAAGTAATGCAGAAACGTTTTATTTCAAACTGTTAAATAAGACAGGAATGAAAACCATGCTTACAAATACAAAATTAATCTATTCAGAGACATTTTTTGACAAAATGAATACATTCGGTTTTGATTTCTGGAACAATAACATTGAAACGAAAACAATCTGGGGTACAAGAGATTGGCAGGTCAAAGGTATAGAATCATTGTTTAGAGCCTGCATGATCCCAGAACAAATTATATTCTTGAATGACACAATTCAACAGACAACCTGTTTTGGCCTAGCCAAAATTAAAGACTTGAACAAACCGTCTATTCCAAAGCCAACACCTGACAGTAATAGCACTACAGATGTTGAGATAGACTTATCCCATATTTTAAACCAAAACAGAACACATCCTCATTGGAAAAAATGGTTGATCTGGCCCACAGACACAAATAACTGTCAAGATAGATTCCTGAACAAAAAACAGGGGTTCACAATAACCAGGCCAGACCCTAGATACTCCCAGCGACAACATCCAGGGATTGTAACTACATACAGTGTAGGAAAACTCTGCCTCGAATGGCTACGAACATCCACACTGGCAGAAATTAAGCAACACTTGACTTTACTTAAAGAAGGTGCTGACTTGCGTGATTTCATTATGGGACCGCGCAAACAGCTGCAAAAACGTTTCATAGCGGCCTCTATATATGCAGCTTACAACGAAGCTTGGAAAGTAACTCAAATTGAAACAGCAGAGAAAATACGGGAAATTGACCATGTTAATTTGGAAAAATCACTTTCTGTTGTGGACAATGGGTTAATGACTCTGTCTTCCAGAATATATTCACTGGACAGTATTGTATCATCTGCAATCGATATAATAGAGCAAGACTTACTGATGTTACAACACGGTCAGTCCCAATTGCGTTCTATTGTACAGCTTAGCTGGACGCTACAAAATCTGCGTTCAGGCTACGTGCCTTGGCGTTTAATCAACACAACGTCATTATTCGGTATCCTTAACCTTACTGATACACAAATCAGCTTGGCACAAAAGGGTGCAGAGTATACAATTCTGAGCATTGAAAAACTTGAGAGATTACCATTGACAATGTCAGAATGACCTGTCATTGAATGGATAATACATGGAATCATAACTATTCCGATAACGACTTTCCAATTTCGATACTGCCAGAAATATATACAGGCAGGCCAGTATGAAAGGTTGGGTAAAGGATACATTAAGTCAACATGGAACTTATCTTATACACACACATGTTATAGTAATACAGGACAGAGTGTATTTCTTAGTGGTAATAATTGTGAAAAATCACTAAGAGGTATACTTCTGTGTCAGGGTATAAGTTTACATGGGGCCTGTGAGGGGACTTCAAATAACCTTTCATGTCACCAGCTCGGCACACCTGCAACAAAAATAGAACCATTCTTTAGAAGACTTTCTAACGGGAGTTACATTCTAATTGTAGATCACAGATGTTGTGGCTTACTGCCAGGAAAACCTTATCTAGTAAGCGTGAGCTCCATGGTCACTTGCTGTGAGCGAGTATTGTTTCCGAATGTCACTCCAGACAGGGAGGGAAAAATTTGGCCCAGTTTGAATATCTCTTCTATTCGAATTGATACTTTAAGCAGAATGAAGACTGTGCTCCTACAGACGCCAGTTCACTTGACGTCATCAAAAGAAACGTATGATCTCCAAGTTGCAAGGACAACAGGAGAGATACATGCATTGTTATCAACAAATTGCCCCCTACACTTCGCAGAAATACTAAGCGAAATCTTAAATATTTCTCATACAAATGGTATCGCGAGTGTATTTAAGTCCGTTTTTTCGGGACTGTTGACTCCATTCAAAGCAGTCCTGGGAATATTTCCCAATTTCGTCCATTCTGTCTTTGGCGGACTTCCACTCCTGTTGGGACTCGTAGAAGGCATCTTATTTTTGCTACTCCTGATTCGTTATGGCAAGCAATGTCGCAGACAAGAGTCCAGCAACACTGGAAGAAACGATCCTAGCTATACGCTATTGGGACCGCATAACTAAAGTCCTTGGATTAGCCCGGCTAAGAGATCTGAATATGACCTGGTTTCTTTCGTTCAGACCCATATGGCAGAATTGTGTCTTACCTGTATTGAGATGCATGCTATGCGGCGAGGAATGCGTGTTGGACACATGTCTTACACTACAATCAGAAGTACCATTGGATGCAGATACTTTGTTGGGTCCAGTAAAGGCTCATGCATTGTGCTGTCCCCAGCGGCTACCTATCCTGATGACAGCATTCATGGAGACTTCACCACTACGATTGAAGGGTAGTGAAGTACAGGATGAAAGCAGCATCAACCAGGTACGGCCTTCTGTAAGCAATACTGATCGAAACATCACTGAAAGCGAACATGCGCACGACTGCATGGTAGCGACATTTTCCAACTTGGTCGAACTTTCACCTGAGGCAGTAAACGGCTTTTTTGAAAATCTGTCTGAAATGATGTTTTCACCAGAACAGAGAGAGTGACTTTAAACAAACGTGCACACAGCGTTCCCTGAACTCTGAATTTGGCCTTCGGCTTTAAAAACAAAGCTACTGACAATTTTTTCCTTCTTCCCCTGAAAACGAAAACCTTTTTCCCAAATCCAAAATATTTACTTTTTGGCACTTATCTTCTGCTTAAAGTAGAACTATTCCTAGAGAACAGAGCTTCTATTTTAGGAACTCTATAGACAATACATTACCTCAGCCTCTAGCGTATTTACAAGTAATTGTGTTTATATGTGATGGAGTGGTCTCGCACTTTTTCCTTCTGTATTAAGAGCCATTTCATGTGTTATTTTCGCAAATCATTCATGCTGAGATAAATTGTGCATCCGTTTTTTTGAATGATTACACTGCTTGAATGCATACAGTACCTATTCTCATTTTCGTGTATTTCGAATATGCCTATTTTCAAATGCAAAAAATGTATTTTGGGGTGGTTCGGTATACACATGCACTATTAGTTATGTTTACTATTGATTAGGTTAGTAAATATGGACATGAATTCGTGGAGTGGGTGTAGTGTGTTTATCTAGAGACCTGTATCGATACTCCAATTTCTGACCCTTGTCCGGTTATAAATCACTAATATCCTTACAACGGCACAGAAACCAGTTTCATAAATTAGTCATAGAGCATGCTGACACATTAAGCAAGCACTATTCCTCCAGCCCCCTAGAAAGCACACCGAGTTCTCTAAACAAACCAAGCCTCCAGCAAACCTGGGAAATCCCCGCCTGCCATGTTTTGATTTAGTCCAAGAAGTCCTGTAAAGCACTGCAAGAACGCTCAGTTCTTAGTGACATCTTTATTGACGTCTTATGTCCATCCTTACGTCAAACCCAGCACCTCTCAGGTATAAATATACCGACACTGCCCTAAGTAAGGACACGGTAGTGATGAGCTTGGAGCAGCGACTACTTGCCGGGGAGCCCAGCTGATGCGAGAGCCCACGGACGCTGCCCCTCCCTTTTGACGCGCTGAGGAAAAACGCTGCCTTTCCTCTTGCCGAGATATCCAGCCTCCAGCGTTTCCAGCTTGCCCTCGCGGGTAACTGGGATACCTAGTCCTGAGAAAGAGATACCAGCCCTCCTGCCTTCTAAATCCCAGGTACTGAACTGACTAACCCCTTACAGAGAATTCTTGAGTCAGACTCTTGGCAAAACAAACTTAACTTAAACTGCTACTTACTTACTCCCTCCCATGTATTAGGCTTAGGTCAGGTACACCGGGGTAGGCGTAGTTAGAAGCACCAGTTGAGTCAATGTATATATGTATGTATATCTTTTATCCATTTTAAAGTAACATATGGCTAAGAAACCATATCAATGCTTTTACAGTATTATTTTATAATCCTGCTTTTACTGTATGCACTTTACTTAACTATAAGTATTACAATTGTAGCGATTCATTTCTCTTGTATGAGAAAAGAGACTGATCAATAAATAACACCTTTTATTGAAAACGCCCGTCTCTTCTTTTCTCTACAATCTGGTGAAACTAAGTATGCACGTATTGACTGAGTAAAATAGCTGTCTTTTGTTTTCACACGACTCTAGAGATATACTCTTGATCAGGGAGAGCAAAGTTGTCATGTTCTATGGTTGTCAGAAACTAAATCCCTTCTTGTCTATCCAGGGAGGTTAAACTCTTCCTCGCCTATTCGAGAAAGTTTCTAGTGAACTCTGAGCTAGCTGGCACACAAAACGTAAGTCTAATATCGTCAGTAGAAGACCTAGTTAACCTCTGTCCTACGTCTATACTATTGAAGATATCATTCCAATGCGCAGAGCCTATTGGGAATATAGGAACTACACTACACCCTCCCCCTAGCGCCTTGAGACCCTTCCGGGTGAGTAGCGTGCTATACAAATGCTATGATTGATTGATTGATTGATTATGTGACTCGCGTACAAACCTAGCAATGATAATATGAGAGATGATCCACTTTGGAGGCCTGTCTGGGATAAACATTAATTGGGAAAACTCTGTGTTATTCCCTCACACTGACCATACTGCCCCATTCCGCCCTGACTATCCCTTAAAATGGGCCACCAGCCCAGTCTGCCACCTGGGTATATGGATTAGCCGAGACGTACAGTAGTTGTGGTCGGCAAACTTGGGGCGGGTAATTGATTGGCTTGAAAATAGAATTACGGTGTGGTCCAAACTATCACTATCGATGGCCGGATGCATTGCAGTAGCCAAAATGGTAACTTTACCAACGTTTCTATACCTCTTTCAAAACATCCCCTTGCCGCTAACAGGCACATTCCTGAGGCGCCTTTACTCTAACTTGATTATGCTAGTGCGGGCAGGCAGACAGGGTGCAGGGTGGGCTGGGAGCACCAGACATGATGCTCTATGCGCACAAGCACAATTCCTGCACTTCTGGATTCACCCCACCACATTCCAACCCCACGTGGTATTAGAGAAAGATTGCGCCGCCCCATTGCCCCTAACTACCGCCCTGTATGCCCCCTACAAGATGCCCAGTGCTGAAATAAACACAGTCGAGTGTGCAAGATGGGCGTGGGAGAGAATAAGGAAAAAGACAGGGCTTTCACAATTATATGCCCCATCAATCCCACTTTATGTTATCCCTGTGATGCCATCACTCAATGATGCGGGGGCAAATCAGTGAGCTAAATATTTACACCTTAATTTTTTATCTGACTTGTACCCGAAGGACACGTTCCTCAGGTTGCACTCCTCAGATAACGCAAACCCCATTTATGTGCTTGATACCCTACTTGACTACCAAATCAGAGCCACGTACTGCACTAGGTATGCCAATTTCCCAACACAACCACAAACATTACCTATATTAGAACACATGATCAACACACCCTCAAACTGTAAATTGATAACTCACCTATATTCAGGGTTACAACAGAGCACACCAAAGGTAGCACTCTGTGCTAGGGAAAAATAGGACGCAGATATAGGTCCAGCACTCACGGCCACAGACTGGACATTCTGATGTAGGCAGTTGGAGGGACTATTGCCGAACTGTAGACTCACGTTGATACATTTTATAGTTTAAATCCTTTTTATGGGTTGATATATTTTAAGGTCCTACACTGTCTGTATCGCATACCGCTGCAACTATATAAACTGGGACTGACACCAATAACTGCCTCAGATGTGGCGCACCCAGCTCGGAGTTCCTCCATCTGGCATGGAACTGTCCCAAGATTGCAGCGCACTGGAATGCAATCTTTTCAACAATTCAGGCCATGGATGAGATACGCATTGAATGCACACCATTGATTGAGCTCTTGGGCTACGTAGGGAATGCTACGCTTGGCAGCCGCAAACTCGTGGCAGGCTCCTCCTTTTAGCCAAACGTAGAGTGCCCATGATGTGGGGAAGACGGCTGGCACCGTAAGAGAAAGATTGGCTTCAGTATGCAGCCTATTGTTCTGATCAATTATCGCACTTTTGGAGTATGATGCTGCAACAAGTTCGCCCTAACGATATCAGGGAACCACTGTTAAGCTATTTGATATCCAAAGACAACACTGGTTCAAGAGTACCTCTGACTCACCCTCCAGGCTAGGTTAAATGGATTGACACAGATACTTGCCCACTACAATAAACAAGTTGAACAGCTGTATGGTCAAAAGTGTTTTTTTTTTTTTACTGTAATACAAGGACCCGATGTCCACTGCTAGACTTATACTATTTATACTTGTGTTGTCAATGGCAGAAACATTAATATGCAATGGTCCCACATAGATTGAAGGCTGATGTCAGCTGGCCCTAGTAACAACTGTTGATGATCCGCAAAAATGCAACGCTTTTTTCTTCTTTTTTTTCTATTAAACTGCACACATTCTTTAAAGTTGTTATACCAGGCCTGACTGAATAAGTACAGATGTACTGTTTCAAAATTCTGGAAATGTAGCTATACAGGCTAAATGTTTGTAAAGTTACGCAAATGGCAATAAAACACTTTTTTTTAAAAGGTTGGTGCAATGAAATTCTCCAATCCAGCCGGGACCTGGCTGACCAACCTCTGGAAGGTGGTACAAAAGGGGGTGGATCACTAAAATAGATCTGGCTCTCAGCACTGACCCAGCCTCCCTCAGGGGGACCTTAACAACATGACGAGTTCACCTTGTCATGAGCACAGCTCCAGCGTGCCTCATGACGAGTTCACCTTGTCATTAGCACTGAACAGGTTAACACTAGCAACAATCAGCAACTCCCCAGTGAGCACTCTTACGCTTTGGTCCTCCTTCCGTCCCATACAGGAAGATGAGATAATCAAGCTGATAGCTGCCGCTAAACCCTCATCTCACTCCCTAGACCAGCTACCCTCGAACCTGATGAAAGACATGAAGAGTACCCTAGCCCCAAGCTGGTGCAAGATAATCAACAGTTCACTGAGCACGGGACTAATTTCTGACTGCCTCAAAGTAGGCCAAGTCACTCCGTTACTAAAAAAACCAGGTCTGGACATTGAGGGCATGAACAACTTCAGACCGGTGTCAAACCTGCCGCTCCTATCCAAAATTCACGAAAGATGTGTTCTCCCTCAGTTAATCCTACACCTATAGAACATCAAGCTACTAGACCTGCACCAATCAGGATTCAGAAAGGGATGCAGCACCGAAATCGCAATCTTAAATGTCCTAGACGATCTTCACATGTCTCTCGACTCCGACCAATGCAGCCTTCTCATCCTACTTGAACTATCGGCCGCGTTCGATACAGTTGACCACACCCTGCTCCTCAAAGCCCTCCAAGAGCGAGCAGGCATTGAAAGGACGGTACTAAAATGGTTCACCTCATTCTTTCTCAACCGCTCACAATTAATAAAAATCAACAACTTCGAGTCTGACTCCCGAACCATCCGCAGGGGAATCCCACTAGGGTCAGTTCTCTCTCCTCAACTCTTCAACGTATACATGGAACCCCTAACCACACTGCTAAGGAAGTCTAACATTCCCTTCCACCTCTACGCGGACGATACAAAACTCTACCTGGAAGCCACCTCGATCAAAGACATCCACAGACTGAACGTCACGCTCAAAGAGGTCCAACAGTGGCTCTCAATGAACCACCTCAAACTCAAACAAGAGAAAATAGAAGTTCTCCTCATCTCAAACAGAGACAAAACTAACCCTGGGCGTAGTAGGCGTAGTGGGGCTACGCGAAGCTACGTGAAGTGGGCGAGAAACTATGCCAACCCATGCACTTCGCGTAGCCCCACTACGCGCCACCCGCCTCCCTCCCGCCCTCCCTAAATACTTACATTACCTTTTCAAAATGAATAAAAATCACTTACCTTGTACGCTGCGTCCCCCGGGGCTCCCTCTTGTAATCGTGCCGCCGTCTCGGATACTAATGCACATGCGCGGGCGCAAGTGCATTTCTTGTGAGAAATGCGCATGCGCGGGCGGCCGCGCATGCGTATTAGTATCCGAGACGGCGGCGCGATTACAAGAGGGAGCCCCGGGGACGCAGCGGACAAAGTAAGTGGTTTTTATTCATTTTTGAAAGTTAATTTAAGTATTTAGGGAGGGCGGGAGGGAGGCGGGTGGCGGGCAACTTCGCTACGCCCACTGAGTGGGCGTAGTGTTGCCTGCTTCGCCTACTTTGCAAAGGGCGAAGTAGGCAACACTACGCCCACTTCGTGGGCGTAGCGGAGTCCTTCGCCCAGGGTTAACAAAAACCCTCAAATCGAGGAATGGCTCAAAGCCTTAGACGCCCTTAATGGGGCTCCCACGCCAACGGACTCTGTGAAATCCCTAGGAATTACCCTTGACCCCAAGCTGGACATGAAAAAACACATCTCAAAAGTCGCAAAATCCTTGTTCCTAAACCTGAAGCTACTGTACAGAATAAAACCCTTCCTTCCTCCAAAAGATCTCAAACAGGCCACACAGGCATTGGTGCTTTCCAGAATTGATTATGGAATCGCAACTTTGACCGGTTCAGCAAAATCTCACTTAGGTCCCCTGACCACGACCCTCAATGCTGCAGCAAGAATGGTCACAGGAACGAAAAAATGTGAGCACATCTCGCCGGCACTTAGGGAACTGAAGTGGCTTCCTATTAACCAACGAGCCAGCTTTCCCACAGCTTGTCTCACGCATAATGCCTTGCACACAGGCAAACCTGAATATCTGGCCGCCAAACTCAAAAGGGCCGGTCAGTCCAGGAACCTCACAAGCTCCAACACGCTTCTACTCATCCCACTAAGAGCGCGGAAACTCAAAACCAGAACTAAATTCTTCGCGGGTAATGCGCCCAAAATTTGGAATTCCATCCCACCCCACATCAGACTGATCTCCTCCTTCCCGAAATTCAAGATACTTCTCAAAGCCCTCTTCCTAGAGCGCTCTCGACTGTAAAGGGGAACCCAGTAAGGACCGGAGGAAGGTTTACTACCGAAACCCCACCAACGGGAGTCATGTTCCGCAACTGTTATCATTTGGCTCTGAGTTGTTATAATAAAGATGTTTCTGTTTTTGTTTTCTTCTCTGCTCTGGTTTCCGTTCAGAACTTGTTTGCTCACAATGTGTACATGCTGTGAAGTGCTCTGATACCTTCGGGTCCAGCTAGCGCTATACAAAACTTCAATAAATAAATAACTCACACCCAGTCAACAGATCTGGGTTTAATCCATCACGGTTCTTTAGCCAACTCTGCCACCCCAGTTCAGACATGGCCATATGCAAATCAGCCTGACCCTGTGCCTCATGGGAACAGTCCAGCCTGAACTGCCAAGCCATGCCTTCCCTGGACCGGAAACAAGTTTCCTAGGACCGATTTCTGGCACAACAGCCGTCTTCAGCCAGGCTTGCTTGAATCCAGTGGCAAAGTGAGCAAGGGACTCACGTCTGAGCATACCCTGCCAACTTATGGCGAACAAAGCGGTACTAAAGGGGGTGGTGATGGACCGATTTCTGGCATTACAGCCATCTTCAGCCAGGCTTGCTTGAATCCAGTGGCAAAGTGAGCAAGGGACTCACGTCTGAGCATACCCTGCAAACTTATGGCGAACAAAGCGGTACAAAAGGGGGTAGTGATGGACGGAGCATCTGAACCAATCAAACACTCACACCCAGTCAACAGATCTGGGTTTAATCCATCACCGTTCTTTAGCCCACTCTGCCACCCCAGTTTAGACATGGCCATATGCAAATCAGTCTGACCCTGTGCCTCATGGGAACAGTCCAGCTCGAACTGCCAAGCCATGCCTTCCCTGGACCAGAAATAAGCTTCCTAGGACCGGTTTCTGGCATTACAGTCGTCTTCAGCCAGACGGTCAGCCATGAATCCCAGGACTCGGCTCCTGCCTGAACGTTGCTTTATTAGTACCTTTATCACCGGATGTGGTGGCCACGCCCACCGATCGGAACACCATGCGTGACCCGAAGCAGGCCTTCACTGCAAGTTTAGTTGATGCAGAGGATGCCTTCTAGAGACTTCTAAGTGACTATCAGTCAGTACCGTGAGTGATTACTTAGGACTTCTCAGTTCTCAACAATAAGTTCTACTGTCAATTAGTTTGACTTCAAACCTGTCTCACGTTTGCCGGCCTTAGAGGGCCTAGTTAACACATATGCCACAAAGGCAGTGATATGTTACAGTTAGCTATGTTTTGGTAATTGTTTGCAGTAAGAATTTAGCTGTCGCCTTATACTGTATTGATGGCAGGTCTACCGATGTTATTGTCCTAGAGGGAGCTTGATGCGTTTTATATACCTCTGTAGGTACTTTATGGACTATATGCTGGAACGTGCTTAAATCAACGCTGCAGATACAGCCTTTTTGTCAGTTCTCACCTTAGTTGCCTTAAGACTAGCGCTTTAACTCCAGCGTCTTTAGACCGGATCTCCTGCCACCAGTTTCATAATGTGTAGATTCTGTCCTTGATTCAGGCTGCTTTAACCGACCTAATCTTGCTTTGCCTGGTAGCTACTGTTGTTACTATGTTGTGTACCATCCCTGTTCTGCCTAGTGACGGTACTGCCATCGTACTTCCTACGTACGTATGTTGGGGGGTAGGGGAGGGAGGGGGGTTGGGGCAAGGGAGGATGAGACGGGGAGATAAAGGGGTAGGGAGGGGGAGGGGTTAAAAAGGGAGTTGACAAGTACAGTACTTGTTTTTTTTCTGTTAGGTTTCAAATTCTTTTCAGGATGCAGTTTCCCACACACATGCACTATCACACGTCTCACGCACTACTCTGCGACCCTGGTACAGATTATCTTCCAGTTCCTCCTTGACGGTACATTCCGTACCACTATTCTGATGTCCCAACTAGCGACAACCATCTGCCGATGACTGACACTAAGTCAATATCAGAAAACCTCAACATAGTCTCCTTGAATGTTAAGGGCCTTAACCACCCGGTGAAAAGACGGAAAGTCTTTGACTACCTCGCTAAATCAAAAAGAGATATCATCTTATTACAAGAAACCAAACTCTCAGAAGAAGACACACTGTTCATTAACCTCAATTGGGTCTCACACACACTCCGCTCCCCCGCTGACCACAAGAAAGGTGTGGTGATTACACTGATTGCAAAAAAATCTAACCTCTCTGTTACTTCACACACATATGACACGGAGGGCAGGTTACTCATCACACATCTGTTAAGAGAGGATGACCCTATTCACGTGGTGAACATATACGGCCCCAACACGGACACCCCGGAGTTCTGGGAGTCGATCTCCCGAGCCATAGAGAATATCCCACAAGACGACTTGTTAGTGGTGGGGGGAGATTTTAACCTCCCTTTGGACCCTGTTCTCGACCGACAGTCTAAATCCACTCTTCCCGCTCACATGAGGCACTCACCCGTCTTTGTAACCGATTTCTATTAAAAGACTCCTGGCGCCTACAAAACCCCAATGGCAGGGACTATACTTTCTACTCAGCTCCACATAACTCATACTCCAGAATTGATTTTATCCTTATCTCGAGCTCCTTCACCCACCTCACCGAGGAAACAGACATCGCCCCAAAATTAGTCTCCGACCATTCACGTATTAGCACCAAGCTTGATGACTCCCAATCGATTCTATCCCCAAAGCGATGGCGGTTTAATGAAGAAACCCTGTCAGATCCTGTGCACAAGCAACAAATATTAGACGCCATAGCGGAATATATCTCAGTGAATGACTCTCCCGACACAGCTCCATCCACTGTCTGGGATGCACTTAAAGCAACAATACGGGGAGTTCTCATTAACATAAGAGTCAGAACCATTAAGAAACTGAACCAGGATCTGGAAAAGCTCGAGCAAGATATCAAAACCTTAGAAAACGCTCACAAGTCTAATCCTGATAACACCGAAACCTTTGAACTTTTGGTAAAGAAAAAATACGAATATCACAAGGTTACCAGCCAATGGGCCGGGGTCTGGATCAATAGATTTAAAGCTCTAAAGCTATGTGATGGGCACAGGGCTGGTAAGCTTCTTGCATCTTACCTCAAACACAAACATAAATTGCTCACTATAGCCTCAACCAAAGACCCCACAAACAAAATTTACACGACAGGCGAAGATTGTAGACACCTTTAAATCATTTTATGAGGACCTCTAAAGAAACGACACGACCCTTGATACAGAGGCCTGTATTAAACACCGGGAATCCCTGAATCTCCCTAAACTCTCGGAGGAGGATAGCGCCCGCATAGGCTCCCCCATTTCAGAAACAGAAATCTTGTCTTCCATTAAACTCTTAAAAGTAACAAGGCCCCAGGCCCGGATAAGTTCTCTGCAGCCTTCTACAAGGCCTGTGACAAACAACTTGCCCCCCACCCTCCAGAAACTCTTTAATTTGATTGCCATCAGTGGCAGTGTCACACCATCAATGAGTAAGGCTACCATAATTGTTATACCCAAAGACGGCAAAGACCCCCTTTTAACCAAAAATCTAGATTTCAAAATCTATGCGAAAATCCTGGCTGCTAGACTCTACACCTTGCTTCCTAAACTGATCAGTACCTCGCAGGTAGGGTTCTTAAAACACCGACTATCGAGCGACAATACCAGACTTTTGTGTCACATCCTAGAGAAGGCCAAGACTTCCCCCACGCCAATGGTTGCCATACCTTTAGACGCTGAGAAAGCTTTCGACAAAGTATCATGGGCCTTCCTACAACAGTGAATGCACTCCTTTAATTTAGGTCCCTCGTATATCAACATGGTAATGGCCCTTTATTCATCACCTTCTGCTAGAATCGCCATTAACGGCACCCTCTCAGACTCATTTCGTTTGCATCAGGGTACTAGACAAGGATGCCCTCTCTCCCCTGCGCTGTTCCTCCTCGCCCTAGAACCCCTCCTGTCAGACATAAAACGCAACAAGGAGATAGCGGGTGTGAGTTTTGGGGATACTCAGGTGAAGCTAGCGGCTTATGCCAATGACATTTTAATTGCGACAGAGGACCCAGAGAAAGCTATAAAAGCCCTCATGGCGACAATTGACAAATATTCAGCCCTTTCCGGATACAAATGAAACCGGGACAAATCGGAGGTTAAACCCTTAATGTGCATACCACCAGGGAGGTCCTGGGTGATTCAGGCCTTACATGGCAAAATAGCTTTATCAAATATCTAGGAATCGAATTTGCTGACTCCCTTCTCGAGACGCTTAAACACAATGAGTCTGTCACCCTAGACAAGATCAAACGGCTCCTCGATGGTTGGTCTCCTCGATTTATCACCTGGTGGGGACGCGTTGAAACCATCAACATGATGATTTCCCCCCTGGTCAATTACCTCATCACCATGCTGCCCCTCACCCTATCAGGGGAATTCCTTCACAAATTAGACACACTAATCTCCACTTTTCTATGGAAGGGGAAAAGAGCTAGATCAGCCTAAAAAAATTACGACTTAACAAAACCTTGGGAGGGGTTAACCTAGCGAATTTCAAACTCTATCAGACTGCCTTTCTAGCCATGCAGGGCTCACACTGGCTGGCGCCGCAACCAGGATACACCCCGGTTTGGCTTTCAGTAGAAAAGGCCCTCCTCCAGAACCTTGATCCCACATCTTTCCTTACCATTGCTCTAAAAACCTCCATCTGCTCCAGATCCATCTTCAAGAATACAATAGTAGCCCTCCTGAACGTAAGCAAACACCTACAGCACCAGTTTAAACGGTCAAAATGGGAGTCCCTATGGCACAATCCTGCACTGACATACAAAGGGAAGCCGCTACACAACGCAACCTGGGTTGCAAAGGGGATATTCTTTCCACACCAACTTTTTAGAGGCTCCAGCCCATTCTCCTTTGCTGAACTACAGGATAAATGTGGCTTAAAGGCTATAGAATTTTACAACTTCTTGAACGTCAAGGTGGCACTCTCCAAAGCAAGACTTACCAACCAATCGCCCTCTCTCCCTCCCTGGCTTCTTACCTACCCTCAATAGGCTAGGCCACCAAGTCTCTAAACTTTATAAACTCATATCCCCGCAGCAGTCCAACCTTACTGAACCTTTACGACAATTTTGGGGATCACATTCCTCTGCACCAATCTCAGATGTTGAGTGGGCCAGAACATGCGAATCTACTACACGACACAAAATTATCCCTACTCTCTCCCAAACTAAGCTCTGGCTCCTCCAAAAAGCCGTTTGGACCCCTGCGCAACTCTTCCTACCTAACATTAGAGACGATGACACATGGTGGAATTGCTCAGACGAGAGGGGCAACCTTGAACACTTAGTATTTAAATGTACATGCGTCACATCCTACTGGGACAGAATCTTTGAATTCATCAATAAGGTGTTCTCCGTCTCCCTTGCAAGAGAATTTTCCACCCTAGTAGTGGGATTTGCAAAAGCCAATAAACTCAATGACAACGACAAAGCCCTGATTGACCTCCTAGTCACTGCTGCTGTTAAGGTGATCCTGAACAACTGGAAAGACACCCATAAGGCGTCCTTCCACACTGGCTGAACTGGGTCTCCAATTTTAGGGGTGCTGTCAACATCTCACTCCTGAACACCCCATGGCGTCCCCCTCGTAGAAAAATGTGGGCCTCGCTAGACAACTACTTTAGCCTACACAAACCCCCATGATCACCCGGAACACACCCTGGTTTCTGGGACCGAACACTTCCCAGTGAACCTACACTGCCAACCAGCACTGCCCCAGCAACTACAGCTTACACCTGTTGAACTCAGAGTGCGCCTATCATGTGAACACCATCACTCCTCTCTCGATGTGGATATTGTATGTGATGATTACTCTTCATGACATGCCGCTTTCAAGCGGCTACATCTGACCTGCATCACTATGTCTGTTTACTTTACATTATTATTATGTTTGGATGTGATCTTCGCACTTAGATATTACTGCACCACGAATATGTATTTTTCTTTCTTTTTACTGATTAATTTCAGTTTTTCATTTGTTACCATTCTGTATGTATTGCTTCTTTTATGTTGAAACTCACAATAAAAACTTGTGAAATGAAAAAAAAAAAGACTAACGTGTTCGAGACACAACATTCAGAGTCTTTTGTCCAGGTTCGATAGGTCCACGGATTTTGTACCCCCTCAATGATTAATATATGCTACAGCTGATATATTGTCCATTTTCAAAATCACAGATCTGCCCTGGAGGGAGTGCTTGAAGCTCATTAGGGTATATAAGCCTGCTGTTAGTTCCAGATAGTTGATGTGGTGTGAGCTTTCTGCACAGGACCATACACCTCCTGTGCTCTGGTTTTGGAGGCAGGCACCCCAGCTGTGAAGGCTCACATCTGATTCTGGGATGAATTCTTGGGAACTCCTGAAAATGTCTGTGTCATTTCAGGCATCTAGATTCTCCAACCACCAGTTAAGTTCTGATCTGGCTTCGTTACATAAGGATATTTGGTCTCCATACCATAGCCCTGCTCGAAGCGCTTTCGCCTTTACCCTTTGAAGGGCCCGGTAATGTAAGGACCTGGGAAGATAGCTTGTATAGAGGAGGAAAGGAGACCCAGAAGTCGACTAGTTCTCCTAGCGTTAGGAGCTTTTGTTTCAATACAAACCATATTTCTTTCCGTATTTTTGTTATCTTCTTTTTGGGTAGAAAGAGGAAAGAATGTATTGTGTCTACAGTGAATCCCAAGAATTTCAATGATCTGAGGAGGGTCAAGATTGATTTTTCTTTGTTTATTATGAACCCTACACCGTCGAAGAGTTTTACTACTACCTTCAGATCCTGTAGAATCAGAGAGTGGTATTGCCACAATGAGAATGGTGTCTAGACAGATGATCAGTAGTATCCCTCTTAATCTCAAGAAGGATGCTATAGCTCTCATTACCTTGGAGAAGCACCAAGGAGCAGAAGATAAGCCAAAGTGGAGAGCCTGGAATTGAAATAGATGATTGTTCCATACAAATTAGAGGTAAAGTTGGTATTCTATAGGCATGGGAATTGTGAAGGAGGCGTCTTTTTTTAAGTCTAACTTCACTAGCCAATCTTTTTCTTGTCTTTGTTCTCTACAAAGAAACGTGTATTTACAAATTTCATTTGATCCAATGGTACTTTTATAATCGCTCCCTTGTCTAGCACGCAGATTACTTCTTCCTCCACTATTCAGTCAGTTCAGTCAAAAGCCTTGGCATTACAATTAGCAGTGACCTCACCATGAAGGCCCAGATTAATTCGGTGGTCCCTGCTTGTTTCTTCCACTTGCGAAGAATTCGGAAAATTAGTAGATATCTATCCACACAGGCACTGATCCAAGTTACCCTGGCCTTTGTAATGTCGCGTATCGACTACGCCAACTCTCTGTACACTGGAATCCCTGCATACCAATCACACCGGTTACAAATGGTACAGAATCAAGCTGTTAGGCTTGTTTACGGCCAGCCAAAATCCCACCACGCGAAACCCCTGCTTAGGAGTCTTCATTGGCTCCCCGTGACCCAGCGCTGTCTCTTCAAACTTGGCTGCCTGATCCACAGAGCCTTGTCGTCCCATGGACCAGTCTTCATCGCCACTAAAATACAGTGATATGCCCCCTCTTGTGAGCTACGCTCTTCCAGCTTGAATCTACTGGGCCCCTGCTCATTCAAGCGAAAAAAACATGCTGGTCTAAGATTCTCGACTTTGGTGCCCCAATTCTGGAACACCCTCCCCCCTGAATTGCGCCTAGTCCCCTCCTACTCTCGGTTTAGGAACTCCCTCAAGACGTGGCTCTTTGCCCAGGCCTACAATTAATCAATTCTCACTGTGTCTGTCTAAGCATCCCCGCCTAAGTGCCAAGAAACCATTGGTGAACGTGCGCTCAAGAAATAATTTTATCATATCATATCACTATTTTGTGTTGTTCTTTTGTCAGTGATAGGGTTCTTCTGGGTGATGTTCGTGTTGGTGTATGCGAAAAATCTATTTTGAAGCCTTGAATGGTTTCTAAAACCCATAGTCTAGAATCTCAGTCGACCTCCCACCTTTCATGGGGAAAAAGAAGAATGAGGGGTGAAGGTACTCACTCTGAAGGTTTCTGTAGCTTTGTCCGCGTGATCTAAATCCTCTCGAGCTGGAGGCTCTTCCTCTCTGAGGGTAGAATGGTGTAGGATCGTTCGCTTGGTAAGATCTACTGAAACCTCTCTGTCTATAGTAGGGCCTTTGGTTGGAGCGGCCAGTCGAAAGGCCACTTCTCCCGGCCCGTCCAAAAATATTAGGGAGAGAAAACTCATCTCATGCTGTTCTGTGCCATGTCCAGGGCAGTAAAAGCTGCAACGTATTTGCCCATGTTTTTTATCATATCTTCCCTGAATAAGAGACCTCTAGGGTTTGCCGAAGGTTCTTTGTCAGCCATGTCACTCAACTTCAGGTTGATTTTGGTAAGGACTACTCTTCTTCATTCTGCATTCATACCTGCGTTTGCGTTTCCTTGCAGGATGAGGGGACTCTGGCTCCACGTTCTGATTAGATCTATGTCTGGGGGTGTTCCATTGACTTGGCTCTCTTCCGCCATGTCAATAATTCTTGCCAGTGGGGCTACTAGGCTATCCTGGCAGGCCTTGAGTGGCCTTTCCATCCCTTTCCTGGGGTCACTTCCAAGTTTGAAAAGGAATTTGATCAATTCAGGGTCAAGGTTAGATATTAGGCATACCTTCTCTTGAATGGAAGGTCTAGGGCATTCTGTTCTTAGGACATTGCGACTTTCTCTTATAAATGTGGCCACGTGGTCTTGGGGCTACCATTCAGAGCTCCTCTGGTTTTGATTTCGTATGGTGAAAACATTTATTCGTCCAGAGAGTTGGTTATAATTTCTTTTAAGGATGTACGGAGTTCTTCTTCTGAAAACTGAGCGTCAAATTCTAAATCATCTTGGTCCAAGTCAAGAATGTATTCATCCATTAGATCTGCACTTTGGGTCCCTTGATCTTCCATTTCAGTGTTTAGTGTATCATAAGGAGCACTTTGATAGTGTGTCCCACTTTGGACACCTTGATAAGTTGTGCCGCTTAGGACACATGATATTTTTGGGGTGGGTGGAACTCCCTTATAGTTTGAGGTGCTTAGACCTCCTTTGTAGGTTGAGGTGCGTAGAAGTCTCATATTACTTGAGGTGCTTGGTCCCCCAAATGTGCTCATTGGGCTTAGTGTTTCCAAATTGTTAGATTTCTTTAGTCTTTTGCCCCCTTTTTATATTATAATCTTCGTTTGGGGCCGTCAAGCTCCCCATGATGGCTTGCTCTTCCTCAGATAGGCCCCTTTTATTTGAAATAACCTCATTCAGTGTTTCGCGCACGCAGGACCGCCTCTCCTGTTGAATATTTTTTTTTATTTCCTCGTTATTTATATTTGAGAGGGTACTTGTGAGTCAGGAACTGATCGCAGAGGCGATTCAAACCGTCAGGCCCGACGTCGTGATCACTCGAGCGATCAGCTGCCGAAGTATGCGTTGTCTAGGCAACTTCTTGGGTGCCTGATGGGTTACTAAGGTAATCGTACTGATGGCCTAGTGATTGTAGAGGCGTTGTCTAAGACGCGACGTGTTCGCGTCTCGTTGCTTGGCAACTGGCCTAGGTCAGATGTTGACAAAACTGTTGCCAAGTATCGTTCCTCCCTGTTTCTTAACGTCGCGCTCCTGAGGTGTGTCAGGGAGAATCTTATTTGGGAGAGGGAGGAGAAATAGGAGCCGCACTGAAGTGCGGGCTCCGAGATGCCGCTTGCGGACTACTCAGGAGGTCTGTTTGGGGTAGGCGGCAGTGAGTCCCGTAGACAATAATTGCGCCGCAGTCCATACTACACACAGCACGCTTTGGAATTTGGCAGGGGGCAGCCTGTGTGCAAAGCAAGCACAAATGAATGTGACATGATCTTTGAGAGCAGGGGGGGCAATGGGGGTTGGTTGGAGATCGGTCAAAGTAGGAACTGTGGTAGAATGACCCGGGTAGCAGCAGTCATGCGAGTTGTAGGGAAAACAAATATACGTCAAGCTCGGTATTTTAGTATACAGCATGCACAAATAAGCAAAGAATATTAAAGCCTACTTATCTGCCTGGAGCTGCATTTAAAAAAGGCAGACTATTCTACGTGCTTGACTCTTGTATATCAGGAAGACTCTGTTCTAGAACTGTTTGTTTTGTTACATTTTGCTTCTAAGTGGCTGCATGGAGTTAGCATTAAAGTAAATATGTATAATGTTAGCCTCCGGTCTTGTAATGAAATTAAAAAACAACTTATGTGGATGGTAATTGCTCTTGACAATTACCATCCACATAACTTGGAAATTGAGGTGGGCGTTACCCTGGTGCCCTGCAGTGGCAGCTGCTGCTGCTAATATTGTCATTATTTGGTATCATGTCCATCGGGGGAGCATAAAATGTTACTTTGTCTTCCATTCCCTTGCCGTATTCAAAGACCCACATGATCCACGGTGCCAGGGGCTTAATCACTAACAAGAAGAGCAATAGTGAAAGTGGGCAGCCATGCCTCGTGCCACATTAGATCAGTAATGGCAAAGGCACGGCACTGTTAACTCTCACCCTTGCAAAGGAGCATCAGTATAGCACCATCCAAGAAAGAGGGGTCAAAATTAATTTTGGACAAAAATTGCCACAAGAGGTATAGAATGTTGAGTTTCCCGAACCGGCTCAAAGCTGTTGTGGTCTATTTGCAGGAATTTGCTCCAGTCTGGAGGGCAGTATTTTAGCTAAGATTTTTATTTTGCTATTAAGGAAATTACAGACATCAGTCAATATGATTCACACCTTTTTGGGGATTGACTTGGTTTTAGCCTCTGAGAACTGCTAAAAAGAGACCTTTCTAAGCTGCTTGATTAAAATGTGCAAGGAAATGCGAGGCAAGCAAAGAGGACGCTTCTATAAAAAAAATATTAAATGCTAGAAACCCATTGGCCCCTTCCTTTTCAGACAATGGCTCATTTAAAATATCTCAGCCCATTGTTGAAACTTTTGGGAAGGGTAAGTAATGGCAATGGGTGTTCTCATTCCCTTGCGGGCGGGGGCATACTTTCTCGACCTCACAGTATTAAGGTGCAAAGCTCTCGATGAAACTAATGGTGTAATACACTGTCTCCCCACTGTCATTCTTAAACCCCAAAAATACTCTGGTGGATGCCTCCTTACTCACGCGTAAGTGTAGAAGCTCTCCGGACTTTTCACCCATTTCATAGTCCCTGCTCTGCAATGCTATCCACAGCCCACAGGCCACCTATGTGACTACTTGTTAAAGCCAAAGCAGTTTTGGGTTTCGCCCAGTAAGAATAAGACAAACTCATCGTCAGTTAGCCGCCAGGCTTTAATAGAACTAGGCGTTTTGCTGTTGGATTGGCGACATGCTTTCCTGGTGAGCGAGGACTGACCTCAACGGATTGGTTTCCTGTGGGCATGCATGTTTCCTCAGCACAACTGCCAAATCACAAGCATTCTCGCTTGGGCTGGGCCCACTCTTCGAGCACCAGGTGAAATGCCTCACTTCACTCCAGAACATCCTGCCACTCATTTGCTTCACACTATCAGCTACAGGCTTGTTTGCGAGGCAGGGTCCAGCAAAGCCACAGTTCGTCAGGTAAGCGTTCCCTTTCTTGGTGTTTAAAACGTTTGCTGGTGAACCACCTTGGGCATTTATTATCATGCTCGTGAAGGTTCGTCACTAGTCTTCAGTGCTAAATTGTTGGATGGCGAAGGACATGCTTGCTGGCCATGACTCCTGTTTACGCATACATAATCAAGCTAGCTACCTCATTTTATGACCCAAACTCTGGACAATTAGGAGATACTCGGAGCTCCAACAAACCACAAAGGGCTGAATGATTGAAATGTTAAAGCACGTAAGTAAGGTGTAATAATCTGTAGCCTCATGAATACAGGTAACGCTTGTTTCTCTTGCATGAGATATTTCATTGATTCATATGTTTTAACTGGGATTAGCTAAGCAGATTCACAATTGGTAGAAGCATAAACAGACTGAAATGAGGCTTCCCCTATCCAAAACAGGTTGAGCAGCACCAGAAATTCCACTAACATCATGGATCTGGATTTGTGGAGGCAGCTATGTGGGTGTAAGTCCAAATTCCTGCCCTTCAAATGTTCTTGAGGGGCTCTCTAGACAAAAGTGCAGCTGTGGCAGCAAAGCCTTTGATGGAATATAGACCTTTTCTGTGCTAGAAAAGTTCTCCAGCCCTGGTATGAAAGAAGACGCAAACTTTGCAAACAAAGAGAAACAAGAAATAGTCCAAATATATTGACATATTTTCTGTTAAGCCTCCGATTGCCGAAACAATCGGGCAAAATTCCTGGTCGTCGGGAACCCAAGAGATCAGTAAATTTATGAACTGTAATACTACACATACAGTATACTGCCTTATCTGTCCCTGCCAGCTGAGGTACGTGGGTAGTACATTACATCCCACGAAAATGCGCATATTAGAACATATGCGAGCAATAGCGAATAGGGATAGCTCTTACCGAGTGGAAAGGCACTTTGAATCACAACATAACGGCAATAGGAATTTACTTACATTTTTTTGCCTAGACCATGTACCACGAGAAATATAGTGTGGCGATCGAGAACTAAAACTCCGACGACTTGAGTCTAGATATATTATTGATATGCAGACACAAATCCCGAAAGGGTTCAATATTAGTGAGAAATTTGGAATTCACCTGTAACCCCTATCTAGTCTGAATAAACAAAAAGGAATTGAGTATTTTGTACAGAAGATGAAGAGAATGCACCTATTGTCAGGGGGTAACTACGTCTATTCACTACCAAAATTGTATCCAGACTAAACAGAGCTCTAGAAGCTAAATAAATCTTTATGTGGCCTGCACAGCGAAATGCAGGAAGGAAGCAATTCCTTTTTGTTATTTAACCCTCACACACCCTATTGGTGTCATGCTTCCAGGACCTATATGGTCAATCGTTCGGGCTGAAACATTTTGGCAGATTATTCGGGTCATAGGAACATAACCTCCAAAAAGATACGCTTTTTATCTTGTTTTAATATCCACTACGTCGCCGCGAATAAAAGGGATACCTGGGGAACGGAGTAGGATTTTTATCTTTAAGTCCCTCTGACCTACATCTCCTAAGAGCTTCCTGAAATATGGTTGAGCCCTTCCTGACCTTTAGGAGTTAGGGTGAACCCGATGATGAAGCATGACACCAATAGGGTGTGTGAGGGTTAAATAACAAAAAGGAATTGCTTCCTTCCCGCATTTCGCGGTGTAGGCCACGTAAGGATTTATTTAGCTTCTAGAGCTGTTTAGTCAGGATACAATTTTGGTAGTGAACTTCTAGCTGGAAGGAGGTATCCACGCCCTCTCCTCTCTTACCCCTTGCCTGCCAGTGCAGGGATCTCCACTGTCATATGTGGTTTACGGTAACTACATCTATGCAGTGCATGCCCATCCAGGACGGTAAACAAGGCAATGGAATTTAGGTCCACACAGGGCGTGAATGTTAAAGATTGGGAGGGAAACTTCAATATGAATAAAAATGAATTGTTTTGAATTTAATTGGAGTGTACCAGTCTGATAATTGATAAACAAGGATTTGTGATTAGAAGTGTATTGCAGTGATCAATTATTGCTAAGATCTGTGCAATACTATCAAACCATGCACTGCATAGGATTTTAATGACTAGTAATGTTAAACAATGGCGCCCAAATTTACTGGCGATCTATGGTGACATGTGAGTCTGTTTTTTGTTACTTTATGGAAATGTAATTGAAACTGAAGTATAAACAAATCGCGTGAATGGCGTTTCGCCGAGGATTGACAACGGCAGTTTGCCGAAACGCATCTGCGCATACCTGCAATCCAATAAACTATTGGACATCGTACCCCCGTGAGTGCTGGTCTTTCTTTGAGGAGCTGTGAGATTATACACAGGAGCAACCCCTTGGACCGACCAACCGCCCGCGAGTGCAGAATGTATGGTGCAAGTGGAGCGAGAAATATATATATATATCGCATTAGGGTGGGAGGTGCGTGGGTGTATACACATACATACACAAAGATATATATACGTATACACAGACATATTTTCAAAATAATAATTACTTATCTGCATGGTAGTGTCATGCGTCATAAAGTACCTAAAGGGGCCACTGTGGTAAAGACTGCATGGTAAAGTGTTGGGTGGTAATGGACGCGTGGTAAAGGTCTTGGGTGGAAATGGATGCATGGTGTAGGTCAAATACCATTTAGGACTGAATGTTTTAAAGAACAAGTTATTTACCTTCAGTAACGCCTTATCTGGTAGAGACATGATCTAGTAGCAGATTCCTTATCTTTGAATTCTTCAGGCATCAGACTGGATCCGGACGATTTTTCTTTGAGCAATACTCCTGCACCCCATTAAGTGGTGTCGGTCGACCCCTCGTGAGATCCTCAGACTCGTCTGCGCAATTGTGATGTCTGCGTCAACTATATAGGCACCACCTCCCAGTGCTGACGTCAGCTACTTTTCATGACTTTCCACACCAGAAGCTCGGAGGCATGAAGTGCACTGACATTGGTATGATTTATACAACTAGGGCCCTGAAAGGAATCAGCCCTGACCCTAGAAAACTGTGAAGTGGATGGAGGATGGGTAGGTCGGTCCATAAGGAATCTAAAGCTATATTGTGTCTCTACTAGATAAGGCGTTACCAAAGGTAAGTAACTTGTCCATTTGCTATAGACATTTATTTGCAGATTCCTTACCTTACAATAGACACCCAAACAATACCATCCCCGGAGGAGGGACTGCGAACAAGTTTAGACTAGGAAATCCTGCAGGACAGAGTGCGCAAAAAGGCCATCCCTCTGGATTTGATGGTCCAGGTAGTAGTGCTTGGTAAACGTTGGCAGGGACGCCCATGTTCCTGCCTGACAAATGTTGAGGACTGGAACTCCACGTTGCAACGTCATGGCAGCAGCCTTAGCTTTGGTGGAGTGAACCCATAAGCCTTCAGGAGGCTGTGTTTTGGCCAGAGCGTAGCAAAATTTGATGCAGTGGATGACACATCGCATGATAATCCTCTTCTGCACCGCACAACCTTTCTTCGTGCCAACATACCCCACAAAGAGTTGATAGTCTACCCAGAACTCTTTAGTGGGGTCAAGGTAGAATGACAAATCTTTTTGGGTTCAGACAGTGGAGTCACTTTAGAGGGGTGCGGAGACGCGTAGAAAGTGGGCAAGGTGACAGACTGCCCCACATGAAATGGTGTAACCACTGTCGGGAAGAAAGAGTCCCTAGAGCAAATCACCATTTGTCAGGAAATATTGTCAGGTAAGGAGGCCTGGATGACAAAGCCTGCATTCTCCTGGCAGAGGTGATTGCCACTAAAAAAGCTGTTTTGATGGTTAGCAGCTAGAGAGGGCAATTGTACAGAGGTTCGAATAGAGCACACAGCTGGGAGGTAAGAACCAAATTAAGGGTTCCACTGAGTCATGATGAAAGGAGAAGGTGGGAACACATGTACAAGGCCTTTGAGGAATCTATTTACAATAGTAGATTTAAACAATGAGGGTAGTCCTGGCAGCCTCGGTGAGGCAGACAGGGCCGAAAGGTACCCTTTGAGAGTGCCCAGTGTAGAGCCCTGCTGGGCAAGGGCCAAAATAAAAAGCAAAACTTGAGAAAGGGAAGCAGAAAGAGGATTCATAGACCTTTCTGTACAATATTTTACAAATTTGTTCCACCAGCAGGTGTACACAGTCTTAGTGTAGGGCTGACTGGCTGCCAAAATAACATTACAAACTTCAGGAGGAAGGTTGAGTGCCATCACCTACCGCCACTCAATCTCCATGCAAGAAGGCATAGAGTTGGCAGGTTGGAGTGGAAGATCCTCCCCTGTTGCTGCAACAGAAGATCCTCCCGAAGGAGCAGCCTGATCGGAGGATCGATGTTCAATTGGAGAAGCTCCAAATACAAGACTCTCCTTGTCCAGTCCGGAGCTACAAGAATGACTTGGACCCAGTCACTCCTAATCTCAAGCACTCTCGTCCTGGGCCTCTCCCGGCATCTCTGAGGGAGGGGCGCGCTCACGGCCGCGCCGTCGATCACTCCCTCCTGTCCTCGCCGGAGGCGCTCAAGGCTACCAAGGCTCACCTGACAAGTCTAGCCCCCAAAGCTGCTCCAGTGCTGGGGTCCACAGACCCTCGGTGGCAAAATGCTGGTGCTAATGGTGGGCGTCGGCAGGAGCGGTAAAGCAACACGTCTGCTCACGCCGCCATCTTGGCCACGACCCCTCTTTTTTTTTTTTACGTGGAGAAGAACGAAGGCTTAATGAAGGGGTCACGGAATGCATTCTTTCTGAACATCTTCCTTGTGATCTGAACAGAATTGTAGAACAAAACAATTATGATAGAGTATCTGAAATAAGAAGGAGGGTAAACACCCTGTTGGCATGTAGCTGAAAGATAGTATGCAGTGAAAAAAACATAATATGTGCAAGAGAATAACGATTCTACGATAAGCGAAGCTAGTAATTTAAATAATGCATTGAATAAAGGTTATGTTATTAAATGTGCATTTTATTCTTCCAATAATCTATCAAACCATGGGAAAGGAAGGGTGGGATAACGTTAGCGTCCGTGTATTTAATTAAATCCAGATTCTCTTGTCCTGTTATTAGGAGAATCGCAATTTCATTACAAGACCGGAGGCTACCATTATGCATGTTTTATTGTTTTGGAACACCACATCTGACGTGTACAATCGGTTTACAGTATTGTTTTGCAAAGGTGTTAGAATTGGACCAGTGAGCTGTTTAAGGATGTCATCTATCTTACTACCTTTCCAGAAGGAGTTACTGGCTATAGCTCCTTTAACTGAGTGTGCTTGAATTGTCTTGAGGTCAATACCAGCCAGTTGCATTGCATTTTTAACCCATCTAGCTGTTGAGGCTGATGTTATAGGTTTAAAAGGTTTCACAAAATAGATAAGTAACTGATTCACCCCATTCTCACAATGTTTATTCATTCTAGAATCATATTCTTAATGCAATCTTCAACACAAAGTTTTTTTTACATGCATCGAACATTGGGTAGAAAACAGTATCTGACATAGTTGTAGTTCTTCTGCTAATTGCTAATTTCAAATTTCACACCAAAAGCATCACAAACTCTATTACTTGCGTCTAATGCTTTAACATCTGATACTCTACGGCAGGAGATTAGGCAGAGAAGAGAGGCTAGTTTTATGGATAGATGCTTCCTTACTAGGTATCAGTTATAGGGCCAACTAGTGAACAAATCCAGCATTAGTTTAACCTTTTAGCCCCGCCGCGATGCGGGCGAAATAAAAGGTGGGCGTGGTTCGGACTGCCCCCGGCCGTCCTCCGTACACACGCACACCGTAACGTCAGACGGCCCCCGGCCGTCCGATGCATCCAAGGGGTTAACATCCCATAGAGTCTTGTATTTAGGTTTAGGGTGTCTCCTTAGCATTATACTTTAGAGACCTCTGCATACTATGACATTTTTACCTATGGTTTTGTCATTTACTAAGGCGTGGCCTGCTGAAATAGCTAATCTATAGCAGTTAATTGAACTGTAACACATTTATTTATTTTATTTTATTTTTTTGAATTTATATATTAGCGCACAGCTACCCACAAGGGTTTCCCGGCGCTATATGGAACGGCAGAGGTTAGAGAGACCTATTGGCTGACCAGTAGAGTTTTCAGAGATCTATGGAATGAGAGAAGGTTAGGTTGCAAAGACCCCTCTCAAATTCTTCTACTAAGAAATCTACTATGTGTACGATAGGAGCCTCCACGGAATCCAGGTTCCTCTCCATGCACCAGCATACCCATGTTCTCCAGATGTTGTTATATCTATAGTGAGTGCCAGGAGCCCATGATTTTCGAAAGACCTGTGATTTAGTTGGATCTCCTGACACCTTCCAGGCAAGAAGGTTCAAAGTCCTTGTCTGGACTAAGGGATGTTCTTTCCGGTCTATGGGGTCCATTATGATGTTGGGCGGATTGCCTCCGCCAGGCTGGCGGTAGCCACCGCCGGCCTGGCGGAGGCAATCCGCCCGACATCCATTGCCCAATTCCCCCCGCCACATTAGGATTGGGGGGGGACCGCTGTGGTGAAAAACACCGCCCGCCTGTTTTCCGCCCCGGTCGCCTTGCGGCCGGGGCGGAATGTGTTTCATATGGTGGCGGTGTCTGTTAGACACCGCCAGCCATATTACAATGAGCATATTGTCAAGCCTTTCGCAGGCGGTCTTTGGTTTGGGGGCCTCCTGCGGGCCCCCCTGGTGATGGCCGAGGTGATTGGTGCAATGGGGGGGTACCTGTGGTACCTCCCCGCATTTGCATACACCAAGCAGCAGGCACCGCGGGGTGCCTGCCGCTTCGTGTATGCAAATGCGGGCATTTGATTGTAAGATTGTGGCGGGCGGTGCAGTGAGTACCGCCCGCCACAATGTTAAAATGAGGATTGCGCCCGCCACTGTGGCGGGCGCATCCTAATGCACATTTCGGGACCCCCGCCCTCGAGGCGGGCGGTCCCGTTTCCCGATAGGGTGGCGGATCTTAATGGCCCCCTATGTCTTTTAAAAAGCTGTATTCAGCTGGTAGAAGTAAGGTAATGTTGCATGCTAATTCCAAGGTTGTCAGGAAATGAGCCTCGGAGGTCCAGAAGGGTGTTACTAGTACAAAGGTGCATTGTTCCTGTCTCACTTTCTGGAGGACTTTCTGGATCATGGTGAAAGGCATACGTTCGGATCCCTTTCCAGGGTTGGAGAAAAGCATTGTCTGCTAGAACACCCTTGTCTGGCATCCAACTGAAATAAATCTTCAGTTGGAAGGTCAGTCTGCTTGAGAACAGGTCTATCTCTAGCGGGCCGCAGAGATTTTGGAGAGCTCTGAAGGCTTTCGTTGAGTTTCCAGTTGCTGTGGTCTAAGAGGAATCTCGAATTCCAGTCTGCTGTGATGTTGATTTTTCCTGGTAGATATTCTGCTTTCAAGACTAACGTGTTTGAGACACAACATTCAGAGTCTTTTGTCCAGGTTTGATAGGTCCTCGGATTTTGTACCCCCTCAATGATTTATATATGTTACAGCTGATATATTGTCCCATTTCAAAATCACAGATCTGCCCTGGAGGGAGTGCTTGAAGCTCATCAGAGTATATAAGCCTGTTGTTAGTTCCAGATAGTTGATGTGGTGTCAGCTTTCTGCACAGGACCATACACCTCCCATGCTCTGGTTTTGGAGGCAGGCACCCCAGCTGTGAAGGTTCACATCTGATTCTGGGATGAATTCTTGGGAACTCCTGAAAATGTCTGTGTCATTCCAGGCATCTAGATTCTCTAACCACCAGTTAAATTCTGATCTGGCTTCGCTACATCAGGATATTTGGTCTCCATACCATAGCCCTGCTCGAAGAGCTTTCGCCTTTACCCTTTGAAGGGCCCGGTAATGTAATGGACCTGGGAAGATAGCTTGTATAGAGGAGGAAAGGAGACCTAGAAGTCGACTAGTTCTCCTAGCGTTAAGAGCTTTTGTTTCAGTACAAACCATATTTCTTTCAGTATTTTTGTTATCTTCTTTTTGGGTAGAAAGAGGAAAGAATGTATTGTGTCTACAGTGAATTCCAAGAATTTCAATGATCTGGGGAGGGTCAGGATTGATTTTTCTTTGTTTATTATGAACCCTACGCCGTCAAAGAGATTTACTACTACCTTCAGATCCTGTAGAATCAGAGAGTGGTGTTGCCACAAAGAGAATGGTGTCTAGACAGATGATCAGTCTTATCCCTCTTAATTTCAAGAAGGATGCTATAGCTCTCATTACATTGGAGAAACACCAAGGAGCAGAAGATAAGCCAAAGGGGAGAGCCTGGAATTGAAATAGATGATTGTTCCATACAAATTAGAGGTAAGGTTGATATTCTATAGGCATGCGAATTGTGAAGTAGGCGTCTATCAAGTCTAACTTCACTAGCCAATCTTTTTCTTGTCTTTTTTCTCTACAAGGAAACGTGTACTTACAAATTTCATTTGATCCCATGGTACTTTTATAATCGCTCCCTTGTCTAGCACGCAGATTACTTCTTCCTCCACTATTCAGTCAGTTCAGTCAAAAGCCTTGGCATTACAATTAGCAGTGACCTCACCATGAAGGCCCAGATTAATTTGGTGGTCTCCGCTTGTTTCTTCCACTTTTTGTAGATTTCTATCAACAGAGGCACTGATCCAAGTTACCCTGGCCCTTGTAATGTCACGTATTGACTACGCCAACTCTCTATACACTGGAATCCCTGCAAACCAATCACGCCGGTTACAAATGGTATAGAATCAAGCTGCTAGACTTGTTCACGGCCAGCCAAAATCCCACCACACTAAACCTCTGCTTAGGAGTCTCCATTGGCTCCCCGTGACCCAGCGCTGTCTCTTCAAACTTGGCTGCCTGATCCACAGAGCCTTGTCGTCCCATGGACCTGTCTTCATCGCCACTAAAATACAGTGATATGCACCCTCTCGTGAGCTACGCTCTTCCAGCTTGAATCTACTGGCCCCCTGCTCATTCAAACGAAAAAAACACGGTGGTCTAAGATTCTCGACTTTGGCGTCCCAATTTTGGAATACCCTCCCCACTGAATTGTACCTGGTCCCCTCCTATTCTCGGTTTAGGAAATCCCTCAAGACGTGGCTCTTTGCCCAGGTATACAATTAATTAATTATAATGGGGCAACCCAGTGACCCTCAGAACCTGGGTAGACAATGGCAAGCAAGGATTGGTTCTGTCGGGGAATCAACAATTTCTTAGATATGGAGTCTATTCTCAAATAACTTTTCTCACTCAGTTAGAAGAAATAGAATTAGAAAATCACACACCACACATTTTTTCCAAACGAGAAAAGGATTCTTATTCATCAATCTCGTTACAGCAATTCATTTCAACACTTAAAAGAACGGTTGTCCATGCAATAGATTTCAAAAAACAAAAGTACACAAGTGAGTTGAACGTGAACAAGTGATTGGGGTGTATCATACAGTGAAACAAATTTTACAACACAAGATTATTAAAAGAAGTCACGGTCCAAGACTGATGTCAATGTCCACAAACAGTACAATTATTTATATTTTTCTGCTGTGTTTTTAACAAGGACCAGTTGAAGAGGTAACGTCGACGTTTCGACCCTGGGGAGCGGTGCTGTCTTATTAGCAACCAGTTCGGGTCTTCATCAGGACGATAAAGGAGAAGGGACAACCTGAGATTTCGTCATTTAGAGAGGGTATAGGCGTCCTATTTCTGCCTCTACACTCGTGGTTCTTAATGTTCTAGCGTTGATTCTCAAATATTTGTCACCGTCCGGTGTACAAATAGGGGAAGGTGCTGTAGATCGATATACAGATTGACAAGGTTTTCAGGGCGTTGTATCTTGGTGTTTAAAACGCTACCTTCAGGTTAGAGATTCAAGCCTGTAGTGCCGCAGCCGCGATCACTTCTGGAACAGTAACAGCAAACGTCTGTATTCCACGCGAGTTAATCCATGTATCCAGGTATACAATTAATCAATTCTCACTGTGTCTGTCTAAGCATCCCCGCCTAAGCGCCAAGAAACCGTTGGTTAACATGCGCTCAAGAAATAATTTTATCATATCATATCACTATTTTGTGTTGTTCTTTTGTCAGTGATAGGGTTCTTGTGGGTGATGTTTGTGTTGGTGTATGTGAAAAATCTATTTTGAAGCCTTGAATGGTTTCTAAAACCCATGGGTGTTGTGTAATAGTCTAGAATCTCCGTCGACCTCCCACCTTTCCTGGGGGAAAAGAAGACTGAGCGGTGTAGGTACTCACTCTGAAAGTTTCTGGAGCTTTGTCTGAGTGATCTAAATCCTCTCGAGCTGGATGCTCTTCCTCTCTGAGGGTAGAATGGTGGAGGATTGTTCGCTTGGTACGATCTACTGAAACCTCTCTGTCTGTAGTAGGGCCTTTGGTTGAAGCGGCCAGTCGAAAGGCCACTTCTCCCGGCCCGTCCAAAAATATTAGGGAGTGAAAACTTATCTCATGCTGTTCTGTGCCATGTCCAGGGCAGTAAAAGTTGCAACGTATTTGCCTACGTTTTTTATCATATCTTCCCTGAATAAGAGACCTCTAGGGTTTGCCGAAGGTTTTTTGTCAGCCATGTCGCCCAACTTCAGGTTGATTTTGGTAAGAACTACACTTCTTCATTCTGCATTCAAACATGCGTTTGCATTTCCTTATAGGATGAGGGGACTCTGGCTCCACTCTCTGATTAGATCTATGTCTGGGGGTGTTCCGTTGACTTGGCTCTTTTCCGCCATGTCAATAATTCTTGCCAGTGGGCCTAGTAGGCGATTCTGGCAGCCCTTGAGTGGCCTTTCCATCCCTTTCCTGGGGTCACTTCCAAGTTTGAAAAGGAATTTGATCAATTCAGGGTCAAGGTTATATGTTAGGCATACCTTCTCTTGGATGGAAGGTCTAGGGCATTCTGTTCTTAGGACATTGCGACTTTCTCTTTCAAATGGGTTCCTAATCCATTTCTTTATAAATGTGGCCACGTGGTCTTGGGGCCACCATTCAGAGCTCCTCTGGTGTTTGATTTTGTATGGTGAAAACATTTATTCGCCCAGAGAGTTGGTTATAATTTCTTTTCTCTGGACAGGGCACCAGGGTACCGGCTACCTCAATTTCCAAGTTATGTGGAGGTTAATTGTCAAGAGCAATTACCATCCACATAAGTTGTTTTTTAATTTCATTACAAGACCGGAGGCAAACATTATACATATTTACTTTAATGCTAACTCCAAGCAGCCACTTAGAAGCAAAATGTCACAAAACAAACAGTTCTAGAACATAATCTTCCTGATATATAAGAGTTAAGCACGTAGAATAGTCTGCCTTTTTTAAATGCAGCTCCAGGCAGATAAGTAGATTTTAATATTCTTTGCTTACTTGTGCATGCTGTATACTAAAATACCGAGCTTGACATATATTTGTTTTCCCTCCAACTCGCATGACTGCTGCTACCCGGGTCATTCTACCGCAGTTCCCTCCAACTAGGAACCTATTTTACTTTGACCGATCTCCAACCAACCCCCATTGCCCGCCTGCTCTCTAAGATCATGTCACATTCATTTGTGCTTGCTTTGCACACGGGCTGCCCCCTGCCAAATTCCAAAGCGTGTTGTGAACCTATTTTACTTTGACCGATCTCCAACCAACCCCCATTGCCCGCCTGCTCTCTAAGATCATGTCACATTCATTTGTGCTTGCTTTGCACACGGGCTGCCCCCTGCCAAATTCCAAAGCGTGTTGTGAACCTATTTTACTTTGACCGATCTCCAACCAACCCCCATTGCCCGCCTGCTCTCTAAGATCATGTCACATTCATTTGTGCTTGCTTTGCACACGGGCTGCCCCCTGCCAAATTCCAAAGCGTGTTGTGTGTAGTATTGACTGCGGCGCAATTATTGTCTGCGGGACTCACTGCTGCCTACCCCAAACGGACCTCCTGGGCAGTCCGCAAGCGGCATCTTGGAGCCCGCACTTCAGTACGGCTCCTATTTCTCCTCCCTCTCCCAAATAAGATTCTCCCTGACACACCTCAGGAGCACTTCGGTAAGAAACAGGGAGGAACGATACTTGGCAACAGTTTTGTCAACGTCTGACCTAGGCCAGTTGCCAAGCAACGAGACGCGAACACGTCGCGTCTTAGACAACGCCTCTACAATCACTAGGCCATCAGTACGATTACCTTAGAAACCCATCAGGCTCCCAAGACGTTGCCTAGACAACGCATACTTCGGCAGCTGATCGCTCGAGTGATTACGACGTCGGGCCTGACGGTTTGGATCGCCTCCACGATCAGTTGCTGACTCACAAGTACCCCCTCAAATATACTTGGTTTTAAGCCCTCCTCAACAATTGAAGGCTACATATTTTCAAGCTCCTCCCAGAAATCTGGAGAAAAAATATTTATTTACTGAAATACTCCACTCTTACTCATATCCTGAGTTATTCAATTGATAATAAGGATAGCATACAGGATCCTGATTTAAACCATTACAATGTCTGACTTAGAATCAGATGACATGGATGCAACTACTCCCTGCATAAATAACGAGGAAATCAAAATAAATATTCAACAGGAGAGGCGGTCCTGCATGCGCGAAACACTGAATGAGGTCATTTAAAAAAAAAGGGGCCTATCTGAGGAAGAGCAAGCCATCATGGGGAGCTTGATAGCCCAAACGAAGATTATAATATAAAAAGGTGGCAAAAGACTAAAGAAATCTATCAATTTGGGAACACTAAGCCCAATGAGCACATTTGGGGGTCCAAGTACCTCAAGTAATATGAGACGTCTACGCACCTCAACCTACAAAGGAGGTCTAAGCACCTCAAACTATAAGGGAGGTCCACCCACCCCAAAAATATCAGGTGTCCTAAGCAGCACAATTTATCAAGGTGTCAAAAGCGGGACGCACTATCAAAGTGCTCCTTATGATACACTTAATACTGAAATGGAAGATCAAGGGACCCAAAGTGCAGATCAAATGGACTAATACATTCTTGACTTGGACCAAGATGATTTAGAATTTGACGCTCAGTTTTCAGAAGAAGACAGTGGTTACACCATTCCATGTGGGGCAGTCTGTCACCTTGCCCACTTTCTACGCGTCTCTGCACCCATCTAAAGTGACTCCACTGTCTGAACCCAAAAAGATTTGTCATTCTACCTTGACCCCACTAAAGAGTTCTGGGTAGACTATTAACTCTTTGTGGGGTATGTTGGCACGAAGAAAGGTTGTGCGGTGCAGAAGAGGATTATCTTGCGATGTGTCATCCACTGCATCAAATTTTGCTACGTTCTGGCCAAAGCGCAGCCTCCTGAAGGCTTATGGGTTCACTCCACCAAAGCTAAGGCTGCTGCCACGACGTTGCAATGTGGAGTTCCAGTCCTCAACATTTGTCAGGCAGGAACATGGGCGTCCCTGCCAACGTTTACCAAGCACTACTGCCTGGACCGTCAAATCCACAGGGATGGCCTTTTTGTGCACTCTATCCCGCAGCATTTCCTGGTCTAAATTTGTTCGCAGTCCCTCCTCCAAGGATGGTATTGCTTGGGTGTCTATTTAAAGGTAAGGAATCTGCAAATAAATGTCTCGAGCAAATGGACAAGTTACCTACCTTTGGTAACGCCTTATCTAGTAGAGACACAATATAGCTTTAGATTGCTTATGGACCTACCCATCCTCCATCCACTTTACAGTTTTCTAGGGTCAGGGCTGATTCCTTTCAGGGCCCTAGTTGTATAAATCATACCAATGTCAGTGCACTTCATGGCTCCGAGCTTCTGGTGTGGAAAGTCATGACAAGTAGCTGACTCCTAATCTCGAGCACTCTGGACAGGAGTGGTATAGGTGGAAAGGCATATAAGCGCCCGAGATCCACTCGAGACAAAAAGCGTCTGCGAGTGAGAGCTGCCTTGGAAACTCCAGCAAAAAAAAAAACTGCTGACATTGCACATTCTCGGTGGAGGCGAGCTGATCTAACCAAGGCCTTCCCCACTGCTGAAAGACCTTGTGCCACCTCCGGATGGTGAAAATATTCATTATCTGCTGAGTTTGTCTGCCCTGGCGTTCAGAGAACCTGCCAAGTGTTGAAACACCAGGGATAGGCCCTGCTGTACAAGCCATGTCTAGAGATGCAAGGCCTCGTGACAAAAGGTCAACAACCCCACCCCGTCCTGTCTGTTGCAGTACCACATGGTGCTGGTGTTGTCTGTGAACACTTGAACCAGCTTTCCCTTGACTCAAGGAAGAAAGCCTTTCAATGCCAAAAGGTATAGCTCAGAGCTCCAGTAAGTTGATGTGGAGTCCAGATTCTACCAGAGACCTCTGATCTGCACCTCTCAAAGATGGACGCCCCATTCCAGGAGTGACACATTTGTCACTACCGAGATCTGCCTTTGATTCAGTCGCAGTTGATTAGCCACCTCTGCAGGTCCTGTGCACCTCCCTCCCAGATCTAGACCATGTGGGAGAGATTACCCTGATGCTGCGCCCACTGGAATTTCAGGTCCCACTGAAGAGCCCACATATGCCATCTGGCATGTGTCACTAGCAGGATACAGGAGGCCACGAGGCACAGCAGCCTCAGAGTCATTCTCACAGAAATCTAGGATAGAGGCCGAATTATCGGTATCATAGCATGAATATCCTGAACTCACTGCTCGGGATGATAGGCCCGAAACTGCTCTGTGTCCAGAACAGCACAGATGAAAGAGCGTCTGAGAGGGAGTCAGGTGTGACTTCGGCACGTTGATAGTGAACCATAGTCTGGAGGTGGGAGACGAAAGCCTGGGGCGAGCCTGCCTTCAACAGCCAGTCGTCAAGAGAAGGAGAAGATTGGCACCCCTGATCTGCACAGATGAGCTGCGACCATCAGCTTGGTGAACACCCGAAGGGCCCTGGTAAGGTCAAAGGGGAGCGCTGTGAACTAAAAATGCTTGTGGCCTACCATAAACCGCAGTTCGCACCGATGAGCAGGCAGGTCGGGAATGTGAAAATAGGTATCCTACAAGTCCAACGCTACCATCTAGTCTCCTCGGTCCAGGGCAGACAGACAAGACCTGAACCAGAGTGAGCGTCTTCAACTTTGCCTTTTTGAGGAAGCAGTTGAGGGCTCGCAAATCTAGGATAGGATGAAGACCAATGCCCTTTTTCGGGACCAGAAAGTAGTAGGAATAACAACCCCAGCCTACTTATGGCACCAGAACCCTCTCTATAGCTCCCATGGGAAGAGTTATGACTTCTTCCTGAAGCAAAGTCAGGTGATCCTCTGGCAGCTAGTCCTAAGTTGGAGGCATGGAGGGGGAGGTGGTCTCTAAGAGGATGGAGTAGCCTTTTGGACTATCTAAAGAACCCACCTGTCCGAAGTGATATTCTGCTAGTGGTAGAAGTGATGGCTGATCCTATCACCAACTGGCTGCCTATGGTCTGGGAATGCTGGACTAGTAAGGTTTGGAGACTGTGGTTGCGGGGGGATGAAGGGGGGGTTTGGCCTGACCTCCGTCCGCTTTACCCACGTGTTCGAAACGAACTGCGCAGAGTTTGCTGAACTTGCGCAGTCTTATGGCTGGGGTATGGCTGGCATGGTTGAAAGCCCCTTCCATAGCCATGAAAGGGGCAAAAGGCAGACAGAGGAAGCTGGCCACTGAGAGGCCCATGGACTTGGCCGTAGCCCGTGAGTCCTTCGAGCGCTCCAGCGCCATCTCTACTTTGCCTTAGAAGAGACAGGTGGGTGCCATTAATGGGCATGTCCATGAGAGAGGCCTGGACATCCCCTGAAAAGCCAGAAGTTTTCAACCAGGCGTGGCGTCAAATAGCCACTGTCGAAACTGCTCTGCCCAGTGAGTCGGTCGTGTCGAGACCACAACGGATGAGAACTTCGCTGCATTTTCTCGTCTGATATTGCTTGGGAGAGGATGGCCGGGCCTTCTCCGGGACCTGTAGCAGCACTTGCGCAACCGTTTCCCACAGGGTAGTGGGAGTTCATCGACGGCAAAGCAAGGCTAGGGGAAGAAAATATTTTCTTACCCCAACTGTCCAGCCTCTTGCATTCCCTGTCCGGGGGTGCTGAAGGGACTGTGCTGTGGGATGTAGAGGTTTGGACTACCAAGCTCTCAGGGTTGGGTAGTTAGTGAGGAAATATGGGTCACCTAGTGCAGGGCGATGGCAGCGGGTGATTGTCCTAAGAGTCCCTGTTCTGGGCTTGGACCAAGTTCCCAGTAGGACATCAGTTAAGTCCTTGTTGAAGGGCAGCAGGGGTTCTGAGGAGTAGACACCTGGCTACAGGACCTCTGTCAAGATATTTGTCTCGTCTGTGACGGAAGGGAGCTGAAAGTCCAGGACCTCAGCTGCCTTTGCACCACCATTGCGTATGATGCTCCCTCCTCCGTAGACAAGATAGAGGGAGAAAGCAGGCCTGGAGAGGTATCCCATCCACTGCCCTCACCCAATTCCTCATATCAGTTCTTTTCTTGGTAAGGCTGGTCTTGTAAAGAGTCCAGCGACCCCACCTAATCTTCCTCAATTCGTAGCTCTTCAGAATAAGGCTGAGGAACAGACCTAGGACCCATTGGTTCAATTGGTGGCGGTATCTGCATCGTTGGTAGGCGCAGATCTGTCTTTGGGTCTTCGGGGATGTGAATAGGGCTGGTACCGCCAGAGGTGTAGTAGTTTCTGTGTCTGGACCGCCATTGGGAAAGGTTGCAATGGCACAACCGGCATCGGTCCAGATCCATCATTGGATCCGGGGAGGGCATCAGGACCAGAGCCCCCGGTGCACAACCCGATTAATCCACCTCTGAGCCTCTGGGGCCCGACGGTGTGCCGGTAGATCAGACCCCTCAAATATGAGGCACATTGTATCATAAAATGTGTTAAGCTGGGCAGGCGTCGCTCCGGCTCCCAGAAAGGCAGGGGAAGTACGCGGGGGAAGCACAGAGATGACCCAGGCACAGGTTCAGGGGAATGAGGCCTAGAACGCCGAGACTCCTCCGTTGCATCGGGCGATTAACAAGAAGCCAAAGCACGCTTACACTTATGTTTTTGTGCTTCTTACATGACCGACTCGATGGCTGCGAGTGGGAAGACGCAGACTTTGGACTCCCGGTGTGGTTCTGGAACTTACTCTTGACCGGGACCGTGATCGAGCTCTCCGAGGAGAACAACATGGTGCCGTGCGCTGGGCCGCAAGAAGTTTTAGGAACCGCTCGCTCAAAGGTTTCTGAGCCATGGCCTTGCAGTCGGAGCACCAGAGACAAACCAGGTGTGACTCTGTCACCGACATGGCGCGGTGACAGGCACTTCACGGTTTGAACCCAGAGGCCTAAATTGATATTAAGAACGATATATTTACCATGGATCCATTTGGCATAATTGACTCCATTCTCTGTGCTGATTCCATCTTGTGCAACAGACTCCATTTTCTGTGCTCGCACGTAGCTGCAATGTGGGGAGGGCATGTTTTCGCTCTTCACTTTTTTGCTCCTCACCGATCAGAGTGAACTGGAACATGTTGTGTGGGATGCGTGCTTGGTACCTTTCAGGGAATGTGTGGAATATACAGCTCTGTATCAGAGTCAAAATACAGGAGCCTGGCCAGCTTCCGTCTTGAGCTTAACACAAACCAGTACGGTCAGCTTGTTTTTTCCAACATTATTATTATTATTATTATTATTATACAGACATTTATTGAGCGCACGGCTACCCCCAACGGGGGTGTCCCGGCGCTGTGGACCACGACAAAGAGAACCTGAAGAAGTTAGCCAGGGTGCGAGGTTTCTAGAACCTTCGCCTCACGTTGAGTAAAGGTATTAAAGCTGGAAGTCTTCGGAAGGGAGGGTAGGAGCTCATTAGCAGAGTAGACGTACTGCTGTGAAACACACGGAACTTGGGTCCCGATTGAACTCCTTCCTGGGCTCCTCCAGCTTGAATTGGCAAGGATGTTGCATGATCAATCGGTGAGGTGTTCCTTACTTTATGTACATCATTTCTAAGTTTCTTTGCTACATGTGTATATGCTACATTTTATTCTGGTCTTGCACTTGAGTTACTTGATATTTGGGAGTCTGCATTAACTGATATATTTTGCCTTCCTTTCTAAAATATTAAATTAATAAACGAGTGTGTGTCACTTTAAATGCACCTAAATTTGTCTTCTTGCCTCACCTTAAGAGAGTGCTGTTTTTTTTTTATCGCCTCGTCTTTTGGGCGTGCTGTTTATTGTGAGTTGCTTAAAGGTGCAGTAGTGGATTTGCCTAATCTTGGGATTGCAGGGTCCAGGTGTGTGCTATTGTGTCAAATTACAAGCACTAAAAGGCCTTATTGGACATGGTGGAAAACCTAGACACCAAAAAAGGGGTCGAAAAAATGTCGAGAAAGCCTGTCAAAAAGACACCGTGGGTAGCTATCTTCACAGATGTGCGCTAGCTGGCACAGAAAGAAAAGAACTGATGTCAGCATTCCGAGTTGGTGGCTATATAGGTGACATGGATGTCACAATGGCACAGACAACGCCAAATATGTCACGTGGGGCCTACCGATGCCACCTACCGGCGCGCAGGGGTATTGCCAGAAGAAAAATCTTCCAGATCCAATCTGAGGCCTGGGAAACTCAAAGGTAAGAAATATGCGGCTATATGGCTCTATCAGATATTGGATTTTTCCTCACCAGTTATTGGTGAAGAATGAAAGTGTTTGGCCAAGTGGAGATAGTGTTCCTTCTTTGTGCACTTAAATGGATGCTTGGAAATTAATTCTATTGCATGACTACACCGGATTATATCTAGCACTCACCAATTATAGGAGCTTTATCAGTCTAAAGATTGGTTTCTATAGGATAGCAAATTCTGCCAGAGCTGAAGGACACCGCATTACTTTGCCATGCGATTGTAGCTACCTTGATTGCCTGTAAGGTTAACATGCTTTCCAAATATCAGTTTACCATCAAATTGCATGTGAGGATTATAGTTTGACCCGCAAGAAAGAAGAAAAAGCACTAAGCTAGTCACACTTTTGCAGACATGTACCCATTTGTCAGAACCCAATGTTGGAAGCATTGAGATAGATATCCAAAAGAACTAATGACTATCATCCACTTTCCTTAGGAATAGCTTTGCCCTTCAGCCTTGAAGCTCCAAGGATGCAACCATGCAGACACAAAAGAAGTAGAACCTGCTTATCTACTGCAGCTGTAAGTGAAGCAGGATCCAGGGTAGAAGCCTAACCAGAAGACTGAATGGAAAAACAGCTTTATCAGGAGCAGAAAAGAATTTCCTGTTATAAGTTTGACATGTGTGAGACAAACTTTCAGCTCGAGCCTCTGGTTGGATGTGGAGTGCCGACTCTCCACCACACAAGCCAAAATTTGGGTCATAAAATGAATCAGCCAGGCTACAGAATGAATGTACGTACACACTCCTATGTTAACCTTGATTACCAAGCACTTCCAGCATGAAAGGGAACAATTCAAGCATGTGTACATATGAAAGATCCAATGCTAGAGACTCAATATAAACGTGGCGACACAGGGATCTCACTCATCTTTTGGTATCATGTGGTAACGTGAAGTAATCGCATTTTCAACACTAAACTAAAGAAACAATATTTAGTTTGTCCTTTGAAAACCACTTCTGTTATAATCTAAAGCATATTATTAAATTACTTTGTAGGATCATTTATCAATACGGTAGAGTTTTCTAGATGTTCTCAGATTTTATTATTGTAAAAGACTGACCATCAAAATAATATCTCTGCCTTTATCAGCTACTTAAATAGTTAAAGTTTGATTGTTTTGCTGGTACTCCAAGGTTTGCCATTCATTTCCTGTCAATTTGTGTCGTTTCCTCTACATCGTTGCATCTCTGAACAAGTTAATGTTTAAAAAAAAAAGGTTTGCTGTTGCCTCTAGTTTGGATTGGGTTTTAAATGCTTTATATTCGAATTATTGTGATAAGTTTGTATTCCTCCAATACTGAAAAGAAATATTTGCAACGTAATGACTTGTATAAATATATTTTACTGTAAATTCTCTAGACACAGTTGGATTAAACAATGATCTTCCAGCTATAACTAACTTCCAAGACAGTCAATGGTACACTTTAGACAACTTAACATTTAGTTTGGTTGAAAAAGGCTCGCTTTTCCAAGTGGTCTTGTTCTTTTTCACTGGTTTCTGCTTATGGACTTTCTCCTGAAGCAGGCCTTTGTGATGTTATTGCTATCCTGCAAGTTTATATTGTTGGACCTAGTGATGCTGGATTTGTATGATCTCCCTGGTGTTGCCTCTTGTGACTGCAGTTCGTTTCTTTTGTGATGGTTTTGCTATGTTACTTTGTACAAGCTGTGCTCTTGTTTTGATTTCACTCTATTACAGCATAGAATTTGACCCAATAATAAACTATTTCCAACTTACAATGAAGACTCTCTTGTTGGAATTTTCAGATTTTGAACAGAAATCATCTTTATAAGATGTTGTTCGATTTGCATCATCTAAATTCTTGTCTAGGTTCTCGTTCTTGAACTGCTACTGTAATTCAGATTTTACGTTTATTTCAGTTTCTAAATCCCTTGCAAGCCAGTTCTTCAATCATCAAAAGTATTAAATCTATTGAAAACTTGTTTAACATTTCTGAATGAAATCTTTCCTTTCTTTTGAGAGGGTCAGTTTTACACCTTGGGGGTATTCTAAGACTTCCAATATTCGCCATTATGCCTACATGAAGTTTTTCATAATTGTATTTATCAGTAAATATTCGAAATGCCCCATGTTTTCTTAGAGAAACTCTCGACGCACTCTTAGATCAAACTTAATACAGTTTCATCTTCATCCCTTGAGAAATCTAAAGTATCTTCTTGATTTTTGGTAAATGTGCCATTTCATGAAAATACATCTGTAATATTTATTTGTATGCTCCAAGTTTGTGGTATCACAACAAAGGAACTATTCAATTTTTAGGTATGTGTGGTGCTCTTCTTATATTGTACATGTAGGCTAGCTACAATGCATTACAGTGTTAAAGGAATATTTAGAATTCTCCCAGAATAAACTATCAAGGAAAGGATAACAAGTATGTGGAAACAACTATGAAAATATGAGAAAGGCTCTAAAAAAATGGTCATGACTTAATTCAAATGGATTCAATGAATTGCGAAGTACTGGTAGGTATACTAGACAGTATACAAGTCTGCAGTGTTCATAAGCTTACATATGTTGATTCTCGGTACACAGGTAAACAAAGGAAATTGCATTACATATAAGATGTTCTAAATGTATTACTTTCACCAAATAAAGATGTTTATTAATTTGTTTCTACTCTTGTTAACAGAGTCAACTGATTAAGCACCGAATATCTCTGAAAAGAAATCTGCATAGTGCACAAAATGTATAACAAACACAAAGCTTCTAAAAATTAGAAAATAATTGTTGCCTTAATGACGGGAAATTATCTAAAAGATACGGAAAACATTAATTACCATGATGCTTTCAGCAGAAGAGTGGTAGATTTCACTTGGGTCCGGTACAAAAGAATCACAGCTAACATTGGTCATTACATTGGTCAATACATTTTCTTAGGGGGCAGAGCAAGGCACTGGATAAATTACAGTATATTAAGATTAATGTGTGACAAAACAAGAGCCTTGCCATGTTTAACTAAGACAAGCATTGGCATAGCCAATAGGTCTCGCCCTTGGGACCTTTTAAGTGTTTAAGCATTGAACACATACATACACAGGAGGAAGGACACTGTCATGCAATAGGGGTGGGGAGGGAGAGAGCAGGAGGCAGCGAAAAATGAGAGATAGAGGAACAAAGAGGAGGGGAAAAGAAAGGTCCTGTAAGAATAGTGGGTGGACCCGTCAGTGCCATTGCCGGAGGGGAAGATTTAGTCATTTGACCAGAATCGCAGGATGGTGAACCAACGCCGAGACTTGAACCTGGTTCCAAAGGTAGGAACTCTGAAGCTCTAGTCATTACAACACATCCTCTCCCCTCTTTCATGGTTAGTACTTGGTTCTGTTTTAGGCGGCGCTAACAGGAGAAATGGGCTGGTGCAAGCTACCCCCTGACAGGAGCTACAGGACTTTTTTTTTTTTACAAATTAACCACTGCTGTGGAGAGTAACTTATCATGGATGGATGAATGAACTGAATATGGCGCTTGGACATATCAATCATTCAATCAAGATATTTATATAGCGCGCTACTCACCCGGAGGGTCTCAAGGGGCTTTTTTTGGGGGGGTCCGCTACTGCTCGAACAGCCAGGTCTTGAGTTGCTTCCTGAAGGAGAGGTGGTCTTGGGTCAGACGGAGGTGGATGGGGAGAGAGTTCGAAGTCTTGGCTGCCAGGTAGGAGAAGGATCTTCCTCCCATGGTGGCTCTTCGAATGCGTGGAACGGCGGCGAGGGCGTAGCTGGTTGATCGTAGCTGGCGGGTGGGAGTGTAGAAGGTCAGGCGGTTGTTGAGGTACCTGGGGCCCAGCCGTGGAGGGCCTTGTGTGCGTGGGTGAGGAGTCGGAACGTGAATCTCTTGCTGACGGGGAGCCAGTGCAGGTCTCTCAGGTGTCCGGAGATGTGGCTGTGTCGGGGGATGTCCAGGATGAGTCGTGCGGAGGCGTTCTGGATGCGTTGGAGTCTTTTCTGTAGTTTGGCTGTGGTCCCGGTGTAGAGGGTGTTTCCATAGTCCAGTCGGCTGTTGACGAGTGCCTGGGTGACCGTCTTCCTGGTTTCGGTGGGGATCCATCGGAAGATCTTTCGGAGCATGCGTAGGATGTTGAAGCATGATGATGAGACGGCATTGACTTGTCTGGTCATCGAGAGGGAGGATTCCAGGATGAAGCCCAGGTTGCGTGCGTGGTCCGTTGGTTTGGGTGCGCTGCCCAGGGCAGGGGGCCACCAGGAGTCTTCCCAGGCAGAGGGTGATGATCCAAGGATGAGGATTTCCGTCTTGTCTGAGTTCAGTTTCAGGCGGCTGTTCATCATCCACTCGGCTACGTCTTTCATCCCTTTGTGTAGGTTGGTTCTGGCGGTGGCTGGGTCATTGGTGAGGGAGAGGATCAGCTGGGTGTCGTCGGCGTAGGAGATGATGTTGAGGTTGTGTTGGCGTGCGATGGCTGCGAGGGAGCTCTTGTAGACGTAGAAGCTTCATTATGGCATCTGCTATTTATACCTGGCTGGTGATTGCCGACTTCCGGGTTTTTGCGACACCGGCTCTTTAAGGCCGCTCCTGTGTGAGATGCTACTGTAAGCCACCCCGAAGGGGGGCGAGCATCACGGCGAAAGGTACTCTTTATTGCTGTTACACAGCCTCATGGGGCAGTTTGGTGCCTGTTAAAGCTTGGTGACAGCTTTCCCACTGTGGGGTCCTTGAATCCTTAGCATCGGGGTGGTAATAGAACGTTGATTTGTTAACATACGATATGAAGAGCATTTATGAAACGTTTCTTTACAGCAGTAGGTCTCCCAGCACTCTATAGCAGATGTTTAATGCTACATGGTGCAACAGTACTCATTTTATAGTGCTCGGGGAGTGAAAGGCAGGGTAATAACCTGTCACCATAGAGTGCGGGGAGGGGGCATGGGATCTATTAACCCAGTCACGCACTATAACATCAGGCGTCGTCACTACCAGGGGCTGCGTCTCTAAAGGGGAAGCTGGGGTCTTGCTGAGGTTCCGTGGTTTTTGGGACCGTACTCCATTTTGTTTTGTGTTGTTCGAGACGCCATTTTGTGTTGCACTCACGTAGGCCGTAGTGGTAAACGAATGAACGAAGTTGCATGGGCCTCATTGTCCATGTAAAGTTTAACGTGGGCCTTTTCGACTTGCGAGTGAACTCCAAGATGCTGACCCCTTCTACGAAACTAGTTTTCGTCAGCTGATAGTAATCTGGAAATCCAATCATTGTTCAGCATATCGTTAGCCGTTAGTTTCTTGCACATATCTTATCCTACACTACATTTGAATTGCTCTTTCCTTTATATCTTTTCATTACATGGGTAGTGCTTTCAATTATGGATTTGTCCGGCTTTTGGTAATCTAATTTGGGACAGTCCTAATAATTAACTTGTGGGGTTGGTACAATGTAAAGTGAGCTTTTGGAATGTGATAACGTATAGAAATGTGTTTATATTGGTCAGAATTTGCCGCAATGGGTGTGCATTTGTAATGGGTTGAAACTGTGCATAAAAGTGGTGTCTTCCTCTACACAAATTGAGCAGGTTCTCGAGTTGTACACCGTGTTGTATTGCTTGGTTCACTGTTACTAGCTGCAGCTAATAAATTTGATCTCTGACGCCACCTAGAAGTATTCCGTGTCTCTGTTTGCCAGGACAGGTGGAACTCGAAGACATCGGGTGTGACCCTGACGCCGCCGGTTCTGAAAAAGACCCGGTTCTTCATTGCCCAGCTTCCCCGCGTGTCCCTGTTCCCGCCGCCTGCAGGTTGGGGTTACCTGCAATGGCTCACTCCAGACTAGTGGAGCTCAGCTAAGGACGGGGCTGCACTCCCGTCTCTCACGTCGTGCAATGACCCTAAGAGACACATTCAACCGGTGCAGACACCAGCGCAGGCATGAAGCATATGGAGCCTGCGCGCTCCCACGGACGGTGACCTCCTCGCGGCATCACGTGCTGGGGAATTAACCACATCCCTAGACCTGACTTAGAGGGCCAGTGAAAGAAGTACTCCATTAAGCACGCCGGCATGCGCGCGCCCGTGCACATCTCTCTACAGGGCGGACAGAAGATGTGTACACGGGAACTGGCTTTACTGGCGGTGCAAAAAAAGTCCACTGAGTATCGTATCGATCTCAAAAGGCCTCTCATGGCAGAGCATCGCATGAGCTGCTTTCGCCAGGCCGAGACCTAAAAAACCTAGGAAGTAAAACCACTGTTAGGTTGTTTGGGTACCTCACGGAATATGGAGTACCATGAACAGAACAAAGGTTTTCACAAACGTCGAAGACTTGGATGAAATGTTAGAATGCTGGCACCAAAACAATGGGATCCTTCATAACAATTGCCAGGTGTTGAATGTAACTGCAGAGCTTCACAAGTAGTGAACAAATGCAGAGGACCTTAACATTCAAAGAAAAAATCTTTGTGTTCTAGTTAAAAACTGTTAGGTGCAGGTTGTTGTTATTTTATGCCTATGTGAGGGAACAAAACAGAGGGACAATGGAGTACTCCTAGATGGAAAATGCATGCATGAGCTAACAATTTAGTGTGAAGAGACTAATATTAAAATCTAGGAGAAGGCGTTGTGGAGGACAATACTCCCAAGGGGCCAGACTGGAACTAGAAAACATTTTTCCCACTGTTCTCGTGCGCCCTGCTAGGTGGGGCAATGGAGCTCTGAACAGCTTCAGAAGTTTCGGATCACACCAACAAAAACGCCACACCTGTGCATGATGTCCGTTTCTTGTTTTCCTATTTTGGCATCCTCAGACATAGATCATGAACAGCTGGTACTAGTGTTTTGAATAATATTAACTTGGGACCTACAAGTGGTACCAAAATATAAGTCACTCCACAGAATAGAGAGGTGGGTGTGTAGTGAGGAATCTGCTTTTAGATAGGAGTAACCACCAGAAAGAGTGTTACCAAAAGTAACTTGTTCTTATGATGGAAACTTTTAACTGCAGGTTCTTAACCTTAGAACGGATACAAAAGCAGTCCCTCCTCACACAGAGGGTCTGTTGAGTGGACTAAGAACAAAATGTCCTGGTCCTTCTTGCCGGACCAGTCTTTCAAGGTATTAGTGCTTTGTGAACGTATGCAATGAAGTTCACATCACAGACTGTCAAACATTTGCGGCCAGCATGACTCGTGGAGGGGGAAAGAGGGGGGA